>NC_136272.1:23411509-23574009 GCF_964187855.1 Myxine glutinosa
CCTATTGAATACCTGTGGCGCGATCCGGCCAACGTTGGGGAATCGGGTTAGTCGGGGTAACTGTTAGGCCGCGGGGCCATCCGCTCGGCAAACCAACATCTTATCCGCGGTCCATAACAATATTAATAGAGGCAGTTGCATTTAGTGCACGGTGATATAATCATTTATTACTAACTAAATGTAGTTGTTTCGGATGCATCCAATGGCTGCCTGACAGAGTACATTTTTACGGCGTAGCCCATAGGGCAAAGCCGTCTCGAACAGTGTATGTATGTATGTATGTATGTATGTATGTATGTCCCCTCAAACATATACCAATCAGAGATGAGGATCTGGTCACATGACAGGGTGATGTGATTACGTCTGATGTCATATTTCATATTTTCAAACTTTGGGATTCGGTCAGTGATTGAAGTTATTCACATTTGGAATCATATAAAATGTAAACACGGAATCAGATGATGGCTTTGTATGGGTCCGCTAACCGTTGGACCCTCCCTCCCCAGATATAACGATCAACAGTAAGTTTAGAGACTTTGCCTCTGAGAAAGTGGGATGAAAAAAGTGATGCATATTGCATAGCCAATCAAAAACGTTAAATACAATTGTTGCATTACCGCCTGACAAAGTGGAAGAAAATATTGCTGATATAAGAGCTGTCTTAAATTTTCTCATTGATGGGTGACGATTTAGAGGGTACAAAAAAAAGAAGAGTTAATCTTTCTGGAAATTCAGGGTGAATGGAGAACTCCATGTCACTTTAGGTAAATATGCATCGTGTAGTGCCGCTCCGAGTTGGAGGAGGGTATTACAAGTCTTACTAAAATTCAAAAAATACACCATCCCATTAAAATAATAGTCTTGGAGACGGAGAGGATTGGCGACCTCCTCCCCCCCCCCCCCCCCCCGCACCCCAGCCCCCGTTTGACTCGACATCATCAACATACACCAATTCTGGGGGAGTTATCCTGTCCGTAAGGATGGTTCTTCCCTACTGGAATATAATTTGAGTGATGCATCCGCCTTTACCATCAATGTGCCATTGTCATCCGCCTTTACAGTTGGTTTACTTCTTGTTAAACCCAACTAAATGCAATCTGGCCCTCAACTTGGCCTTCTCTGAGTACTATTGGTGGAGGTTCTTGCAACGTGGAATATGGTGTCAAAAATGAAGTGTACATGTGTATGTGTGCACGTATTGTGCATTCACTGTTATTTACTTTGCAGAACGTGATAATTCTTCAATTCCCGTCTCTCGTGTGCAGTATAATAGCGGTGAGTTATGAGGCACGGGCATTTGGCGTGACGCGAAACATGCGAGGTGATGATGCCCGAAAGCTGTGTCCGACAATAAATTAGCGAGTGTTCCTGAAGCACATGGCAAGGCTGATCTGACAAGGTGTGTATCGCAACAGTTGACTTATTTTGTGTATACATACATACATACATACATACATACTTGCTCTCCCCTCTGGGTTGGTGCTCCTCCCTCACACCTAGCTCGTCTTCACGCTGTTGAAACCAAAGCGTTCAGAATCATTGAATCTCCCGTGATGAAGCTAACTCCAAGGGCCTTTCACTCACTCACCGCAGGCAGGTTGGTGGTCTTCCGTCTTCTACCGACTCCTCTCTGGCCTTGCCCCCCCCCCCCCCCCCAGCTCTCTCTGGGCTCTGTCCCCAAATATTCCTACAGGTCGCACAAGATCTGCCTGCAACCCTCTTATGGTTAAACTGCCAAAATCAAGACATTCTGCTCACCTTCACTCCTTCATTCCTCTTTTCTCCCGCCTCTGGAACAAACTCCCTCGCTCTCTTCAATCCCAGTCCACCCTCCAGGTCTTTAAAACGGCTGTTCACCACCATCTGTTATCTTCCCCCATCCAAAACCTTGATCTTTTCTACCCCTGCTAATTTCACCCCAAATCCACTTTTTTGAAATACCAATTTCTGTCCTGGAAGTCCTTGGTGTCCTTGTGTTTTATACTTCTCCCACCCCCCCCCCCCCCTCCCCACGCCTCCTTCCCTAAGCCCTCTCCCTCCCACACATCTCCCTGCTCTCAAATGTTGTGTTTTTGTGCTTCCCCTTCTCTCCCCATCTTGTCTTCTGCTCCCTCTTTTTATATATTTTGTTTGTCTGGTTGATTTGTTTGTGAAATAAATGTTAGCTCTTTAACGAGCCTCGATTCAGTATACAAAAAATATATATATATATATATATATATATATATATATATATATATATATATATATATATATATATATATATATATATATTAGGGTGGTGCTCAAAATATTTTTTTTTACATATTTACTGGGACATGGCTTTATGTTGTTCCTTTTGTTCCAAAATGAAAAGACACCAAATATGAAAGCAATCTGATTTTATTTAGGGGTGCCACATCAGCCTTCAAACTAAAGGTGTCTACAAAACTTTTCTATATATGGATCGAAAGCAAAACCAGAAGTTTGTTTTATGAAAATCCACCCTCCACTCACTTTCTATGTATTCTAGCAAACACAAGTTACAATAGCTGCACAAATAGCACTATATTGCTATGAAAACTCAAATTCAATGATAACAATCCAAATGTTCAGTTCATAAAATGAAGAGACACCATATCACATAATATTAAAAAACCCAAATATAATGAGAAATGTAACTCCTATTTCTGGGCCTGTTTCACCACTGTTGCCTTCTTGGCATCGGGGTACATCTTCCTGTGAGCAGCAACAACTTGGAGCAGAGCTTGCTTTTGCTCTTCATCCTTTGTAAGGAGCTTATTGTCGTCTTGTATCAATGCGACACCCCTTTCTGCCCTGTCGTTCACCACGACTAAGCCACTGGCGGCTTTCTTTGCTTCCTGAAAGCTGGTTTCTTGCTCCCATGAACCAGGATCGTTATCCATCCAATCAGTTGGGTCCCTAGGATGCTGAAGAAATGCTTGGTGTGTTTTGTTTTGAGGCCAGCGATTGACAGGGCGGTTCCTCGTTTGATAGCTGGTCTCTTTGGAGAGGGGTTTTCACCGTCATTTTTCAATGCTTCAATCATATTGATCTTGCTTTCTTTGTCAATTCTGGTGTCAAAGAATGCAAATTCCACTAGTACTGGGCTCATGTACCACGTGTGGCGGCCAAGTGCCTTCAAGGCTGCCTGAGCCATCTTCTGATTGATTTGTTCAAACTTTTCCAACTTCTTGAAGAGGTTCATGTCATTCAGGGGAGCCTCAATAGCTTGTGGAGCCTGAAACCAAGCCTGTACATACACAAGGCAGACAAAAATGTTGAAGGCTCGGAGTTCTCTCGCCTCTCGAAGTGTCAAGTGGAACTCTGACCGAAACATGAACACCTGTAGTGAATATAGTGCTTTTGCCATCCATCTGGCTCTGTGCATTGCTCCTGGAGCCATGATCCGGATTCCACGAGGTGGGATTCCTCCCATGTAGATGACAGTCAGTTCTAGGAGTTCACGATAATCATCTCGTGGCTGCTGATCTTTCAAACACACAAGAGCAAATTCCAGAGCTTCATCCATCATGTCATTGTTCTGTGCAAACTCAGCTGCCGTATCAGGATCTGTGAATCCATTTTTTGGTTGGTGATGGGCAATGGACGGCCACTTCGCCTGAAACCGCTTAAAAAGCTGGATGTCAGGGCCTGATGAAGGACCGAAAAGAGTGGTGAAAACATCTCCCAGAATGATTTCGTGCGCATGATGGCGGCAAGCCAAATGAAGTAGTTCAGTCTGTAGCTTCTTTTCAATGAGGACAGCAGCCCCTCCACGAACACCTGAATTGCTGGCCGTTGTGTCAAAAGACAAAGCCTTCACCTTGCCCACAAGGTTCCAGCTCTTCAGTGTGTCCACTACAGCGGTTGCCATAGCTTCTCCTCCCCCGTCAGGTAACTTGGGAACATTCAACAGCTGCTCCATTCCATGGTACTGGTTGGACACAAGGATTGGAAGACGATCCACCTTCACATGCACAAAATCTCCAGTGACATCGGGAAGAAGCTTTCCATCCCAATGGACCACTAAAGGACCCTGCACATTATGATGAAATGCTTCTTTTATTTCGTCCATGGTTTTGCATCGATGCATCATGCGATTCCGCCGCACTGTCCATCGGTTCAGTGCCAGCTCTGCAGGATCCCATCCTACTGCTCTACAAATGGATGCCAAGTTGTGGACAGCCATTCGGTCACTTGTTTTCGTACGATCCAAAGAAGCTGCGACTTCAGGAGTGACAATGTTGATAGGCCTTCTTTTCTTGGGACGAGATATCCCACCATCAGATGATGAAGAACCAGCCTGTGCCGTGGTCTCAGAGTCAGAGTCTGAGTCTGTGACTTCCATAGCAGTAGCACCCTTCATGACCATTTCCTGTCTCTTATTTTCCTTCTCTGCCTTAGTCTTCTCCTTTTCTTCCCTTTCTTTCTTTCGCTTCGTTTTTGCTTCCAACACAGTGTCTACAGATCCCATTGAAGCCTTCCTCTCTGAGAATTGATCGTGAAGAAACTTCCTGTCCTCGGGGTTGGTGATTATGGCCTCCGAATCTGCATGCCTAAGATCAAACGTCTTCTCCAAGGAGGCCTTGAAGGATGCTTCCTTTTTCTCTTGGGTCGCACCACCCCGCTTTGCACCTTTTTGGAGGCTCCTCCATTCTTCATATAGCCTCTCCAAACGATGGATGCAGTGCTGCTTCGTCGTTGTAGGTAGGTGAGCTTTTTCCCAGAATTTCACAACCTCTTCAATGGTGAGGGTTGCACTCTCCCGGGCAGTGCGATTCTCCTTCTTCAGGTGATGGAAAAACAGGACAAGAGATTGATGCACAGTCGGGAGTTTGGCACCTTTGATGGCATCTCCAGAGTGGACCCAATGAGATACACATTATCCTGAGCCCGAGTTTGCAATGAAACACTGGTACTAGCACATGCCATATCTGCAAAATAAGCAAGAATGTGGGTAAAATCCTGTTAATTCTTACTCCACAGGGTCACTCTCTACAAAAGAGCCACAGTCAATAAGTTAGGCCTACATATTACACACTAAAAAAGCGTACCCCTGACCCCGGGAACCTGTACAAAACATGCATGAAAATTGCCCAGATAGTGATCATAGGAAGTCTCAAAACTGTATGTATAATATATTGTATATAACTATATATATAATGTATAATGTGTATTTATGTATATTTATTATTTAATGTATATTTACTATATATTTATTTTTAATATTATATTTAATGTATATATATAATTATGTATTTATTTTGTGTATATACAGCCCAAAAAATGGGAATTCCTATTTTTGCATGGGGGAAAATTCATCACTGCTGTGGCACCCCTATATATTATTGGATTCCATTCAAATTTGGTGTGGTTTCCTTTGACACCAAAAGGAACAAATATAGACCATGTCCCGGAGAAAATCTGCATTTTGATTTTTTGAAGCCCACCCTAATATATATATATATATATATATATATATATATATATATATATATAATTTTTTTTTTTTTAAATATATATATATATATATATATATATATATATATTTACATATATATATATGTACTAGTGGGTTATACATAATACACATTGTGTAAGCAATAACAAACCGTGCTTTGTACATAAGTATATAATAAATAAAAGCTTTTTGATTATAAGCAAACATCACCAACCTGCTGCTAGATTTAGGTTGATTAATTTATTTATATTGCAGATGAGTTTATGGATTTTTCATAAATTTGCAATCAGATTTTTATTGCACAGTTTACAGTTATAGAAATTACAATTTTGAAATGCTAGATATTCATTGAGGTTTTAAAAAATGTATACATTTACGGTTTTTTACGTAAATTTTCATTTACGGCCACTTTCCAACTGTTCTGTGACTTTTCCCAGTGTACTGGCTTCGATGTTTGTCGTCACACCAAATTTCAGCTTTCTCCGACACCCAGAAGGTACTGAACATTAATATCAGTTAGTCAAATAGTCCATCTGTCATGTCAGTCAGTGGTTAGAAAGAGTATTAGCCTCATATATTAGGCCAATGCTGTCTGTCTGCCTCACCCTGAAGCATGGAAACGCTCCTCGGAGAGAAAAAAATAAAAAATAAAATAAAAGTTGCTTCAAATTAATCCAAACCTATGGGAAAATTTAAAAAAAAACAAGTCAGGAGACGACGATGGTTCACGAGCGAGCGGTATTCGATGACAAAGGTCAAAACCGACATTGAAAATATATAAATAGGAATGTATTATCTGTTATGGTACTAGTTAGCGACACAATACCGAAAATTCGGTTCGATTCCGACAACCTTGAAAATTTGACCTTTGTGACCTTGAAATGTCAAAACGAAGGTTACTGACCTTGAAATGAGATAGAAAATAATGTATAATCAGTTATGAGATTAGTTAGCTACACGATACCGAAAATCCGGTTCGATTCCGACAACTTTGAAAATTTTACCTTTGTGACCTTCAAAGGTCAAAGGTCGAGGATTCTGAAATTTGTTGGAAAACTTGTATTTCATGATGTATGTGATAATATAAGATCATGTACGACATTTCACCCTCTCAGGAAGCGAACAATGTAATAAAACCATCAGAAATCGACTTTTCTAAATTTCGTGACCTTGACCTTGGGGCGAAAATGAAAAATCGAGCTCCATGGAGCTAGACACATGACATTGGCCTAACCAAATACCGAAACCCCT
This sequence comes from Myxine glutinosa, assembly GCF_964187855.1. Classification (NCBI taxonomy): domain Eukaryota; kingdom Metazoa; phylum Chordata; class Myxini; order Myxiniformes; family Myxinidae; genus Myxine; species Myxine glutinosa. Next base: position 23,418,225 of record NC_136272.1, read on the forward strand.
GTCATTCCACCAAACCCCTCGAAGAAGATGTAGCTTGAAATCGATTACCCCCTAAAAAGACATCTTTTTCGGGCGTGGCTCCGCCCACAATGTCCGCAATACGCCCACTCTAGGCAGGACACAACTAGATCATGATATCAACCTCCCACCCAAGTTTCATCAAGATCGGATGATATCATCAGGTAGTTATGCTGCGGACAGACAGACACACAGACACAGACACACACCCATGACGAATATAGTGGTCACTGATTGATAACTTGTGAAGCAAAAATCATTCAGACAAAAAAAAAATCATTCAGACCGCTGCCTCGATCACTCCCGGAAAGTCTCCGTCTCCACCTTTTTTTTTTCTTTTTTTTTTCTCCTCCTTTCCTTTCTTTTCTGTTAAGGATTATATATAATCTCCCATTTCTGAACTCTTTCAAACAGCACAAGAATAAAAGGCTTCCTTTATTTCCTTTTTTATATCGTGTTATTTGTACTATGGGCTTGTGGTAGTTTGTCAAAGATGACTTAATTGTCAGGGGTTTGTTAATATTTTTTATCATGGTTCTGCACAACTATACCGTGATGTTTCTTACTACCCTGGTGATGCAGGTATCGAGAAGCAAGTGTACAAGTAATTGACGTGATGTCACAGTATGCCGTAATTGAACGTGCGAGCATCGACGAGGCATATGTGGAACTGACAGCACAGGTGCAGGAGAAAATCCGGCAGATGGAGGGTCACGTGCCCACCCCTTCACAGCTGCCCAGAACATTTGTGGAGGGATGGCCACGGGATGATGAATGCGAGGAAGAAGAACCTCTTAATGACTGTGAAGAGGCCAAAGGTGGGTGAGTTTTGATGTCAGCAATGATGATGTCAGCAAGTTGTGATGTGTTAAAGTATTTTTTGTAATTCTCGTAAGTCACTTTGCACAATTAAAGTTTGCACAAATTGTTGGTTGAGAACTCTGGCTGGTGGGAGCGGCCAAAAGTTTCACATTCTTGAAGGTACTTGATATTCCGCAAGACAGACGTCACAGTTCACGCTGGAGAATTTGCTTATTTGCATAAGCACGGCTTTGAATAGCTATAAAATCACAATGTATACGGTTTATAAGGTGTTTATTCGTATCTGGCAGAGGCATGCAGGTTGCATGGTGTGACGACCTGGCTGCAATTGATGGCTTCGGACGGAGCATGGGGCAATGCGGACCTGAACCTTTCCATTGGGGCTGTTATCATTGAAGAAATGAGGGCAGCAATTGAGGCAGAGACAGGATTTCGCTGTTCTGCTGGAATTGCTCACAACAAGGTTCAACACACCAATTTACGGCACCACTTTAAAATTTGTTTGATGTTGGTGGATATCTATCTATAATTCCAGTAATCTCTGTGTGTATGTTTGTATGTTTGTATGTTTGTATGTCTGTGACCGCTGTTTCTCGACAACCACGGGTCCGATATACTTGAAACTTGCCAGGTATATTGCTGGGGACCCGAGGATGTGCCTTTTCAAGGTTTCATATTAATCGGAGAAGTAGTTACCGAGCTATGTCCAAAAAACGATTCAACCAATCAGAGAGCAGCGAGCTATCACGTGTGCCGAACGTGGCGAACAGACTCTGCCTCGGACGGCACATTTGAGAGCGTATTCATTTATTTCACGTTGGAAAACTATGTTGCCGTTAAACTATGTTTTAAAACTAATTAAAACTAATTTGCGATTCATCGTAACTGCGATTTGCGACCTTCCGGACAGTGAAGACTGCACTTCCGGCAGCCAATCACAGAACGCGTTGTTGCGTAGGCGTGGCCGATGTGAGAGCGAGCCGAGCCGAGCGCGTGCGCCATTGCGGTTCGTAATTCGATTTCTTCCGGAGAAAATAATAATTTCTCGATTTCTTATGCGCATTATTTCTCCCAATTCAGTCAGAGCGAAGGGCGGAAGCGAAGAGCGTTGTTTTTTTTGTTTACGGGCGTACGGGCGTACGGGCGGGGTAGAGCGTACGGGTAGCGTTTTTTTTTTTTTTTGGCAAGGAACGGGCACCCACGTACGGGCATGCCCTAGTTGGATAAATCCACACAGTCTGTGGGATTTTCACCTGTGATTCGAGCATCATGAGCTATGTGCTCAGACGGAGCATTAAACCGACTAGCAGAGTATCCACCCGACAGGCGATGTTGTTCCAAGTATATAACATGTTCTTCTGACACATCCCTTTATTTTGGTGGTCTATAGGCAACAGACCACCGCCTCAGTTGCTCCGAAAAAAATCAGAAATAACCCAGGTTACATACAGGAAGCAAAGAAATGTCTAATGCTTATCTATATAAATAAAGGAGGAGTGTCTGTGTGTGTGTGTGTGTGTGTGTGTGTGTGTGTGTGTGTGTGTGTGTGTGTGTGTGTGTGTGTGTGTGTGTGTGTGTGTGTGTGTGTGTGTCTGTCTGGATGTCCGCTTATAACTCAAGAACTACACATCGGAGAAAAGTTTTAGACACAGATTTGGAATCAGCATAAAATTCCAGTGGTTATAGGCTACTTTTTATTTTAATATCAATGGTTTAAAAAACCGGGCCAGCTGCAATTCCATGGTGTAGTTTGTGGCGGCGCTATTGCCCCTTTCCGATCCCATGACGCATTGCGGTTCCGATTCGCGATAAGGTCTATGCGCTATCACCGACACTTTTCCACCTTTTCCATACCTTTTCCATACCTTTTAATCAGATTTACCTTATCGTCCATCGTAACCACATTACGCTTGGAAACACTAGCATTATCCTTCTTCGGACCCATGGCTAACACAGACACAGTAAAGGAATACTGTACGTCGCCTCTGTTTTGAATGAGAATCAGCGGTTGCATGTACGTACAGTATACTGTACGTACATATTTATATATTTTTAATGTGCTTTTTATTGTATTTTAAATTGTTTTTTAGCTTCTTTTATTGTTAATTTATGTACTATTTTATTTATTTTAAATATATTTTTAAGGAAAACAAATGTTTTCACGTCCGTAGGAGTGACGTAATGTCGCACATAATGACGTTCGCTGCCCGGTCATGAAAGAAATTATGATTCTCTTGCCAAAGTGACATGAAGATCAGGCAGTAAACCTCCCAACTGAGTTTCTCAACAGTCGTCAGCCTCAAGGACTCCCAACACACAGGTTGATTCTCAAGGTGGGAGCACCAATCATGCTTCTAAGGAATCTTGATCCACCAAAGCTGTGTAATGGAACACGATTGACAATCCAGCAAATGATGCCGCATGTCCTAGAGGCAACCATCCTCTCAGGACAATACAGAGGAGAGAAAGTATTCATTCCAAGGATACCACTTATTCCACCTGACCTTCCATTCTCCTTCAAGAGGATTCAGTTCCCTATCGGGCTATGTTTTGCTATGTCCATCAACAGGGCGCAGGGGCAATCAATGAAGGTTGTAGGCCTGAACTTCACTGAACAAGTGTTTGCCCATGGCCAGCTGTACGTGGGCTGCTCAAGGGTTGGAAAACCAAGCAATCTTTGTCTTGGCACCACGTAAGAAAACCAGAAATGTTGTATACCCAAAGGTTTTGAGAAATTGAAAATTGAAAAAACGTCATGTAGGAAATGTACTGTGATATTGCTCTAAAATATACATGTTCTTTTCATCATATATTTGTATTATTCTTATTCAACCCGGGCGAAGCCGGGTACCTCAGCTAGTGTACATATATAATACATCATGGTTATATAGCTCAGGTAATTCCAATTGCACTGGCCCATAGGTTGACATCAGAGCCCTGAAGCCCGAGGCCTACATGTACTGTAGCCTTCACAAGTCCCAGGACGACTATTGGCTCCAAGCTTTAGATATAGATTGTGAATATGACGCTTCCGAAGATGTCTTGGGCTTACCAAAATGGTGGACATATGATTTTTCTTCAGGTTACAATTGTGGGTAGCATCAGACCGTCATTCACTTGAACTCAATATCTCTATTTTCATTCCAAACTGCATAACTCCAATCACAAATTAAATAGCATTAACATAAAAAATAAAATTTCACGAACACTCGTGACATAAACAAATATTACAATCCGTGCTGACGTTACCTCCGGATATGGAGCTGTTCCGTATGGTTGGAAACTCAAAATCATAATTGTGTTAATTCTAAACAGCATCATTCCAATTTTTAATTGATACGACAACAAAATAATGTGATAAATGACGATTGTTTTGAGATATCAAATCAGCTCATTATCGTCATGTGTTCACTTCCGGATTTGGAGCAGCTTGGTATCGAGTTAATTTCAAAATCATAATTTTATTGAGGAATTTATGAAACCTCTTCCCGACCTTACAACATCTGCTGGGACCACAAAACGTTCCACGGAAGGTTTGGCGGGGTCAGCCCTAAAACTGAGGGAGTAGTTTACGGACAGACAGACGGACACTTGTTTTATAATATACATTATTATTATTATTATTATAATAATTATATTTTATATATATATATATATAGATATATATATATATATATCCCCCATTGCTTTAAGTATAGGCCATATATCATCTGATGATCATTTAAGTATTAGCCATATAAGCGCCATCATTGGCTGATGCCGATAATGTCAGATATGCAGGCCCAGCCGATACATCAGCCTACCACTAATTATAAGTACTACTTCAGATTTGAACTGGCACCATTTTATTTGTGAGTTGACAGTGGTCGCACGACGAGGCTATTCAGGACTCTAAATAGTTTTTCTTGTTGAATCAAACTTTTCAGTCATTTCATTGATTATTTTTATATTAATTATTGCCCCCCAACCTAATTTGTTTTTGTACATTCCTTTCCATGACTTTCCCAGATGCTGGCAAAACTTGCATGTGGATTAAACAAACCGAACCGCCAAACAATCCTTCCACACTCGTCGGTGCCTGGGCTTTTCTCAACTTTACCGCTTGGCAAAATGTGAGCTTTTCAAACAGTTAATCAGTGCTGGATCCCAGCAACAAACAAATATGATTTCATCTTTCTAAGTAATCTGTGAAACCAAAATCATTGATATAATGTCTTCTGCCATTTTGCATAAAGATAAACAACAACAACAACAACAACAGGCATTTTAAGGCCATTTTCCCTGCTAGAGCTGGGGTTAGCCTTGCGGTCCCCATGACAATCTTCTCCATTTTGCCCTATTTTCTGCATCTCCCCTTGTTAACCCCCTTGCCCGCATTTCTTCTTCGACCATCTTTAGCCAAGTCTTTCTCGGTCTTCCCCGTCCTCCACTCCCTTCTACATTCATTTACATCACTCTTCTCAACCAGTCACTTTCATCCTTCCTCAACACATGACCAAACCATCTCAACCTGTTTCTCTTCACAGCATCCATCACAGGCTCTATTCACATCATCTTTCGCAATTCATCATTTGTCTTCCTCTCTCTCAACGATACTCCGCACATCCACTGAACCATTCGCATTTCCATCCTTTCCAGCCTTCGTTGCTGCTCGACGTTCATTACCCATGTTTCGCTACCATAAATCATAACACTTCTCACACATGCAGCATACACCTTTCCCTTCAGCTTCAACGACACACCCCTCCTCGTCAGCACGCCACTCAGTTCCCGAAACTTCTTCCATGCACATCTCACTCTAGCAACCGTTGCCGAGTCTGATCCACCTTCTCCATTCAGCATGTCTCCTAGGTAACAAAATGTTTTCACACCTTCCAGTTTCACGCCGTCTCCAAGATCCAACTCAACATTTCCTCCATCTGCAGCTCCCTCTGTGCACACCTTACATTTGAATGTAGCTGCCACGCTGGTTGATGACCCTCTCAGACCACTACATTTTTGATGAACCCACTCAGTGCACATTGTACATTGAATGGAGTTCACTTCCTACACACAACACACGGCCACTTCCCTGTTCTTTCCACCTCACCACACCTTCGTTTTTCCGATATTCACCTTCAGACCTTTTGTCTCCATACATTCCTTCTACTTGTTCATCTTCTCCTTCAGTCCATCCATACTTTCCGCAATCAACACCAGATCATCTCCATACAACAACTCCCACGGTAAACCCTCCTTTACGTTCTGAGCCAGCACCTCCATCACAGCTACAAATAGTAGTGGACTTAGTACCGACCCCTGATGCACTCCCACCTTCACCTCAAACTCACCACTGTTCCCGTCCTTCGTCCTTAATGCTGTGCATGCTCTCTCGTACATTTCCATCACCACTCTGATCAACCATTCCTCCACTCCTAACTTCCTCAATGCCCATGTCACTACTTCGCATGGAACCCTATCGAATGCTTTCTCCAGATCAACAAACCCAAGAAACAACTTCTTCCTCTTCTCCATGTACTTGTCCTGCAACTGCCTTGCAATAAAAAGCGCGTCTGTCGTTACTCTTCCTGGCATAAATCCAAACTGCATTTCATCGATCTTCACTTTCTTCCTTATCCTCCTCTCCAACACCCTTTCCAATACCTTCATTCCATGCTCCAATAACTTTATCGCTCGGTACGAGCCACACTCCAGAGGGTCACCTTTCCCCTTGTATAGAGGGACGAGGGTACTCAGTTCCCAATCCACTGGAATGCGGCCTTCTTTCACCACCAGATTACAGATCTCTGTCATTCTCTTCACACCCCAACTTCCCGCTGCCTTCAACATATCTCCCACAACTCCCGTCGGCCCTCCCACTTTTCTACTCTTCATTGCTTTTATCGCTTCGTCAACTTCCTTCTCAGTTATCTTCTCTGCCGGTCCTAAAACTGGGTTACTCTCTTTGTTGCCATCCCATTCATTCTCTGCATTCAACAGCATTTCCATATATCTTTTCCATCTTCCTTTAATTCCATCTGGGTCCACAACGATTTGTCCCACTTCATCCTTCAAGCAACTCACCCCCATCACATCACACCTCTCTTTTGCTATCTGCTTTGCAATCCTGAATACCACTCTCTGACCCTCTTCCGAATCAAAACGTTCTCCGAACATTTTCCTACATGCCTCCTGCGCCTTTGCGATCTCTTTCTTTGCAGCCTTCTTGGTTGAGTTGGCTTAGCGGCAGTTGGCTTAACGCCAAGCAGTTGCCTTAGCGGCTAGGGTGCCAGCTTAGGATTCTAGGATCCTGGGTTCGAATCCCGGTCAATCGCTGAATTAACGCCAGGGGGTTGACTCAGCCTGTCATCCTTCCGAGGTCGGCAAATTGAGTACCAGTACACTGGTAATTCCCTGTTTGTCGTAAAAAGGCGACGAACAGGGTTGGCGGCAGGAAGGGCATCCGGCCGTGAAACATTGCTTCAAAAAGGGGACCAACAAAAACAACAACAACCACGGTGCCCGAAAAAGGCCAACCCCCGCTCTGTGGGGAAAAATGGCCTCTAAAAGGTGTTTTTTTTAATATTGCTTTTATCGCATCGTCAACTTCCTTCTCGGTTATCTTCTCTGCCGGTCCTAAAACTGGGTTACTCTCTGTTGCCATCCCATTCATTCTCTGCATTCAACAGCATTTCCATATATCTTTTCCATCTTCCTTTAATTCCATCTGGGTCCACAACGATTTGTCCCACTTCCTCCTTCAAGCAACTCACCCCCATCACATCACACCTCTTTCGCTATCTGCTTTGCAATCCTGAATACCACTCTCTGACCCTCTTCCGAATCCAAGCGTTCTCCGAACATTTTCCTACATGCCTCCTGCGCCTTTGCGATCTCTGTCTTTGCAGCCTTCTTGGCTGCCTTATAAGTTTCATGTTCTGCCTTTTCTGCCCCCGTACCCTCCGCCTTCTGCCACTCCTTGAACTTCTTCCTCTTCTTGTCAATCCTCTTTCCAACTTAATCATCCCACCACCATGTTTCCGAGTGCCTCGGTGGTCCTTTTGTCCATCCACATACCTTGCCAACGGCTCCCAACGGACTATCTTTCATTGACATCCAACCACTTTCAAGCTCAACCACATCATCCTCTACCATACTCAGCCTCCCTTTTAATGCCACCCTCACTGCCACCTCTTTCAACCTCCATACCTTCACTCTTGGTTGGTACTTCACCCACCTTTCACACCTTTTTTCTCTCCTCGCACCTTTCACCCTTATGTCGCAGACAACCAAGTGGTGCTGTGAAACAGCCTCCTCCCCCCGGGATCACCTTTGTGTCCCGGAGGTGCCCCCTATCTCGCCTACGCACCATCAGGTAGTCAACGGTTGTCGTCGACCCACCTGACGTGTATGTAACAAGCTTATTATCCGCTTTCTGGAACTGAGTATTACAAATCAACAAACCAGCTCCATCAGCAAACTCCAAAATCCTTTCACCTTCTCCATTCCTCACACCATATCTGTAACCCCATGAATTCCCTCAAAACCATCCATACTCCTTCCCACATGTCCATTTAGGTCTCCTCCTACCACAACAACTTCCTCATCTTTCACGTTTTCCATCAGCTTCTCTATCTCACACCAGAACTTGTCCTTCTCTTCATTGCTCCGACCAACCTGCGGAGCATATCCCGAGATGACGTTCACCAAGAGCTTTCCAATCATCATTTTCACCATCGTCAACCTTTTACTCACTCTAGTCACACTCACCACACTGTCTACAAACTCTTCAGAAAACAGGACACCAACACCATTCACGCCCTCCAGGCACCCTTTCCACACAAACTTGTATTTTTGTCCCTGCCTACCCTTCGCCATTCTCGCACCACTTCCCTTCCATCTCGTCTCCTGCACACAACATATGCATAAAGATAATAAATAATAATAATTAGAGGCCCCTAATCTTTGGACGTATTGTCACAAATGGCGACACGTTTGGCGGCCAGACCAATCCTGAACGGCTTGCTACTCTGACAAAGGATGCTCGCCTGAAGGTGCAGTAATTTGGACTTGACCATGATGCCAGTGATAACTCCCCTCTTGTTTTTCTTTGTTTTGTTTTTTTGTCTCTTTTGGGTTTTTTTTAACCGTAGGATCTTTTACATCCACCAACGAACAGTGGGGTGGACGGATCCTCTAGTTTATTGTCCATCTGCAGGCTGGCACACACACACACACACTGATGCTTTATCCTGCCTGCAAAACACCAAGATGCCAGTTTATAGCTGGGTTTATTTCTTTGTGGTCTCGCCGAGAAGTACGCACACTCGCCTCTTACCATCTAGCCTGGGTACGAATCTCGAACCAGTTACAAACTGTCATCCTGGTGTCTCACAGGCAGGGTGATCCATCATTGTGTGTACGCCATCCCTCGCTGGGTGTCCCGTCTGCCGGCATTAATTAGTGGACGTTAAAGATCCCACTGTGTCCTTAAAGAGGAAGCGAGCTATCGCATGCATTCTGAATAAATTACAAACGATTGTCCTAACCCACGCATTGCATCAGCGGCACAGCCAGCATTGCATCAGCGCCTCCATCCCCCATCCCCAGCCAATGACACTAATCACAGCCATCTGCTGCTACGGAAGAAGAAGAAGAAGAATCCATTCACATAAACATACAGTTGCATGAAAGTCCTTTAAGACTGGCAGAATTTTTTGCAGAGTTTAGAGTGAGACACGGCCGAATACATCCTTTATGTACCACCTTTTCATATCGGCTTGTTTCAAAACGAACATGCTGTTTTCTTCTTCACTCTTATGTTTTGTAGTCGTAATCTTGGAGGCAAGCTTGGAACATCAGTTTCAGAGAAGCTGGGTGTGGAGTTCATCGGTGATGTTGCACAATATTCTAAGTACCATCTGGAAGGCCATCTTGGAGAAAAGATTAGGTAAGATAGCAAGGAGGTAACAATGTTTTGTTGTGTTTTATCGTTTACCAATTTCTCAATGACAGTTACGTTGTCTGTTGCGTTGACACGTGCAGGCGATGCATATCGGAGTTCGTCACTTGCACCATATTTGAGTAGAGTTTGCATCTTCCCCTAACCCATCAGCGGTTGGCTGTACGACGTGTGCCGCGGATTGGAGTTTGAACCTATTCGGCCCCGTAACCTGCCCAAGTCAATCGGATGCAGCAAGAACTTCAATGGACCGGAGGCGTTGGATACCAGAGAGAAGGTTTAGCTCATGGGTGGTCATTGCTCTGCTGCTCTTGTTTTGAGCTAATGCATTTTTATTTTTTTTGTATACAAGATCGAGGCTCGTGTAAGAGCTAACATTGATCACAAAAAGACAAACTGACACATAAAACGTATGATAAAGGGAGTGGGAGACAAGATGGAGAGCAGGGACATCGGGAGATCTGTGGGAGGGAGAGGGCTTGGGAAGGGGGGGGGGCGTTGGGGGATGGTGGGAGAGGTTAAAAACACATTGACACTGCTAGGACTTACAGGAAAGAAGTCGGTATTTCAAAAAAGTGGATCCGGGGTGAATTAACGGGGTTAATGAAAATGTGTTGGGATCTTTTGTTGCAGTAACTATAGAGGCACAACCAATTTTGAGATAATTTGAGGACAAAGGCTCAGGACTAGCGTTTCAACCATGGAGGCCTTCAACTGGGAGTTTTATTTATTTATTTATTTGGATACGCAATGGGAATAGTGTGTTGAGCAAACAGACTGCAATTCAACAATCCATAACTACCTCCACCACTGAAGGTGAACGGAGGTTATGTTTTCACCCCTTGTCTGTCTGTCTGTGAGCAGGATATCTCACAAATATATGGACAGATTCAGATGAAACTTGGTGGAGAGGTTGGGTGTGCGGCAAGGACAACAAATTGATTAGATTTTGGTGAAACTCCAAATCTGGATACGAGAATTTTTTCATATATTAAGAGATTCCTCACCATTGAGAGATAGGTCCAAAAATGATACCTAGCATGGCATTTCAAAACGTCGTGGACTGATTCGGCCAAAACTATGTGGATGAGTTGGTTAGGTGACGAGAACAAGCCGATTAGATTTTGGTTCAGGTCCGGATTCAAATCCGGCCAATCAGTGGGATAAAATAGGTTAACTGTTCAACCTGGAACATGACCTCTGGACAAAACCATGGTCTTGATTTCACTTTGAGTTTCCACATCCTCAGGTCCGCTATTGGCTCAAAGAACTTGCTACCGAATTGGAGGAGCGGCTTGTCAAGGATAAAGAAACTGTGAGTTTCGGTGTTCAATTCCCCTTTCGAAGAATAGTGTCAGTTAGGAATCTTTGCGAACGTTACGACCAGTCGTGTTGGTAAATGCGTGCACATTTCTTTCAGAACCAGCGTGTAGCGAAGCAGCTTACAGTGGGTGTGCGCATGGAGACCAAAGGTCAAAATGGCACCCTTTCCCGTTGTTCCGCCATGACCCGCTATGACGCAAACAAGATTTCCGCCGATGCGCTTGCACTCCTCAATCCATGCAACACCGCGGGCCGAGGCCAAGGCATGTGGTAAGAATGACTGACCAACCTCTCCAACCTATTGTCAGTGTTACATAATGGGTAGTCTGCTAGTATGGAATATTGAAATGTTTGAGTACATGTGTGAGTACTGCATGAAGCCTATGTAAGTTTGAACCTCTTACTCTAGACCATAATTAACTTTTTACTCGGGCTTCATTCAGCCACCTACATGTACAGCTGAGAACGGAAGTCAAGGTTATCCATTTGAGTTTTGGCATATGATCTGAAAATGTGCTTGTGCTGCAATCAAATAACTGACCGACTACAGCATTGGAGTATCGGGCAATCCAAACAGACAAAGATGGAGAAATCGGGAAGAACTGAGACAGCATTCGGGTTTGAGCCGCTGCACTTCTGCCATCAAGCCCATCCCGGCTCAGCCAAATGAGTCGTACTAAAACTATATGCAAGATTCACCCCTCTGCAGACAAAGAAAAATAAATAAGACGTCATGCAGAGCACGATACTTGCAAAATCCACCCCGCCCTCCCCCCGAAAAAAGGTTGCAATTGATTCAGCAAATTGTCCATTTCATCAAGATCAAAATTGACGATCTTGATCAAAGCTCGGGTCAATAGGATGAAAAGTGACGATTTTTCGATGAAAATTGATGATTTTAGACGTTTGACCGAGTGTTGACCTTTGACCTTTAAAATAGTTGGTATGCCAATTCAATGAGGCACTATACATTTGCTGTTTCATTTTCAAGTCAATCGGATGAAAAGTGATGATTTTTCAGATGAAAATTGATGATTTTGGAAGTTTGACCTTGAGTTGACTTTTGACCTTTTGACCTCAAAAATACTTGGTTTCCCAATTTAGTGACAATATACAAATGCTCTTCAATTTTCAAGTCAATCGGATGCAAAATGGCGATTTTAGAAATTCGACCTCCAAATAATCTTTGACCTCAAAATCAATAAGCTTTTCAATTGGGACGACCTCTACAACTTGGTGAAGTTTCATGACGATCGGTGTAGAATTGTGACCTGTAGGCGAGTGACAAACAGACGGACAGAATAACAAACGCAACCGACCAATATACTTGAAAAATCTTCGATTTTGCAAGTAAGAAGGAAAGAAAGAAAGAAAGAAAGAAAGATGCAGGACAGAAATAAACCATGCACACATACACATACAAACACACACATCAACCCATATATTCATTATCCAGAAATACCTTTCTATTTATTACCTTGCCATCACAGAATGTACACAGCAATCCAACAACACAACAACATGCATTTTAAAGGCCATTTTCCCTGCTAGAGCGGGGGTTAGCCTTAGTACACAGCAATCCACAGCACACAAATCGATACACAGGCCCTCGATTTATAATGAAGTTCCCATTCCGAGAAACACTCGTGACGCACTTCCAGTTGACAAAAGAAAGAAAGAAATATATATATATATATAAATTAATTTTTTGCCTTCTATTTATTTTTATTGTTTCACGCAATTTGCAATGCTACAGCAACCTGTTTACATGAAAACCAAACTTAAACAAGAGATGAATTGCAATGACATATAAAAACATTGTCACATCACCCAATCAAACTATGAGCACAATAACCACTCTCCAACATCCAACATAATGGAATACATCTTCTTGGCACGAAATCTAATAAGCTGAGATGAAAACACATTGTAACTGATCCTAACCGGTACATTCCTAGACGGAAAAGCATACAAGACCACAGGAAAACTAAAATAGTCAACTTTATGATGCACATTTGTACTAAAACAATCATTTGCAACTCGAACACATCCACCCAGGTGTGCATCACTGTCATCATTGCTATGCTTATCTGTTATTAGGCTTTCTGAACAGGTCCGATGAATCAGTGTATCAATTGTTGGTTCAATTCCCATGATTGCTCAACCCACACTCGACATTATGAGCCTACCAAAACCTTGATACAAGTTGAGGGAGGCCTTTTTCTTGCAGTCAACTGAAATAGGTTAAAAGGAAAAGAGGGGTGAGGAGACGGAGTGGTTTTCCGTGTAAGTGATAACCCCGCACACGCGAAGCAAAACGTGGTTAATTCATTGGTTAACTTCTGTCTCGCGGTCCGTCTGTCTACAAACGTCAGTTTACGACCGAGGAACAACTTCTCCCGCGATGAAGCTCATTCTGAGGGTCTTTCACTCCCTCACCACAGGCAGGTTGGTGGTCTTTCTGTCTTCTACAGACTCCTATCCGGCCTAGCTCCCCCTGCTCTCCCTCAAATATTCCTTCAGGACGCACAAGATCTGCCAGCAACTCTCTTCTGGTTAAACTGCCAAAATCAAGACTCTATGCTCACCTTCACTCTTTCATTCCTCTTTTCTCCCGCCTCTGGAACAAACTCCCTCACCCTCTTCAATCCCTCTCCTCCCTCCAGGTCTTCAAAACAGCTGTTCACCACCATCTCTTATCTTTCCCCACCCAAAACCTTGATCTTTTCTACCCATGTTAATACACCCCAAATCAACCTTTTTCGATCTCCGACTTGATTCCTGATATTCCTCATAGTGTCAATTTCTTTCATTCCATGTATCTACACCTCTCCCCCCCCCCCCCCCAACCCCACCTGACCCTCTCTCTTCCACAGATCTCCCGATGTCGCTGTTCTCTACTGTTGTTGTGCGTGTGTGCTTCCCTCTCTCTCCCCCTCTTGTCTCCCATTCCCTTTATGTTTTATGACTTTTCTTTTTTTTTTGTTTAATGTGCTCACTCTTACACGAGCCTCGGTCTTTTATTTATTTATTTATTTTGTATACAAGATCGAGGCTCGTGTAAGAGCTAGCACATTAAACAGATTAGCACATAAAACACAAAAACAAACGGACACATAAAATATAATAAAGGGATGCAAGACCACCAACCTGCCTTGATGGAATACTGCGTATATACAAAAATAAATAAATAAATAAAAACTTTATTTCAATTGAATGTTATATTTTGAACATCAATTGGAAAACAAACTTGTAGTTTAACAGGAATTTGTCCCTATCACGTATGTGCAAAGAAGAATGGGATAATTAATCAAACAAAATGGAAAATCATTCCAAACAGGAAATTTACCGTTAAGGACTTCATAATAGACACAAACAACTGGCACGAATAATTATTCGATCATGTTAGACACTAGCATCTAGAGCGGTAAACTTCTTGATTCATTTTTATATAAAGACCTTCAAAGTCTCTTTAATTTCAATTGAATTATATGTACAGCTGAGACCAGAAAAACACTGTACAACAAAAATCGCCTTAACGCTTCCAAGAACCTCCAGTTTTGCAGTACTTGGACATGTCATACAAGGTAGTGTACAAGACTGCATCAACGGCGCTAAACTCGCCAGCACAATGAACAAATTACAAATTCCTACCGTAACTAGTCAAACGTCATACCTGGCCAGCCGGTTCGTGAAAACTCGGGTGAAGAAGCTTCCCCAGCCAACCCCATAAGAAAAGGTGGGTTAATACTGTCTGTTAAAGAAGATGTTCTCTTTCATATTTTCCCTCGGTGCTGTCGTTTTCATAATTATGCAAACCAATCATCATGGCTTCAGTCATAGGATGTTGCAAATGACAATATATTGATGCATAAACACTTCCCTTGACAAAGCCAGCAGCTCGTCATCATTTTGTATTCGTTTATTGCAGGTCCCCTGCTGTTACTTGCCTGCATGTCTCTGCTTGCAAGTTCTCGGAGGTCGCAGTGGGTGGTACCAATGAGATCTCTGGCTATCTGAGTGCAAATGCAAAGCCCTTGCTGCCCAACTCGCCCAATATGGAAAGCACCTTCGGCACCTCACCCAAGTCTGTTAAAGATCGTGGCTCGCGTACAATTGGCATAGCGGAGCTGTTTCAAAGAGCATCGGCCAAAAAACAGCAGTACGGTCAAGCTACCAACATGTCATTTGACGACGGGGAAGATAAGTCTGCAAAGGACGGCAATTGCAAAGGTGAATGCTTTTCCTTTGGTAGGAAGGAAGCTCTTTCTGTAACACACAATGACAATACTAAATCTCAAGGCCCAGACACCATGGAGGATTCTGTGACGAACACCTCCATCAGCCCCACTGTGGACGATGACTCGATCAAATCGACTCCAGACTTTGCAGTTCGATCGAGTAATCGGTTCCCTGAAGTTGATTATTGTAAGGATCTACATCAAGAGAGTGGCATCATAGATACTCTGTCCAAAACAAAAGAGCAAGGTGTTAATTTCATAAGCCCAGAGGATATGGTAAATTGCAACGAGTGTGGAAAGACCGTATCCATGTGGGAAATGCCTGAACACTCGGACTTCCATTTTGCACAGAGCCTACAAAAGACTTTTTCAGCGAGTTATGAGAAACCTGGAACGACGCCAGCGAGCCACCGGGCGAAGCGACGTACTGCACCCCCAGCAAAACGCAAAAAAGGCTCGGGTAACCACACCCTCGATTCCTTCTTCAAAAAATCTTCCTAAAGCCACAATCTTTCACTGGAGTCTTGCCTGATCGGAAACCTCTCCAGTTGGATTCGACTTGTCCACTTGGAACTTGATAAAGAAATGGTTAAACGTTAACGCAGTCGACCTAGTGAGAGGCTTTTATATACATAACTGGTTTATTTTTAAAACTAGTTTTTAAAAACTATTTGTTCGAATGAGTGGTGTCAATCCAATCCAACCCTTGGAGGGCATCATTTTCAAGCATCGAGGAATCCTTGCAAAAATGAAAGTACAAGTACATGAGATGGCCTACTTAAAATAACCTATCCCTCTGAAAGACCTGCTGCTTGGATTGACCGTAAATCTCAATTCTTGGTCACGACATTGTGCTGTTACTTCGCTTTGTGTCGACAGATATGCTTCAGCTTTAAGCTGATTTTATTCTGGTGGGGGGGCTTACATTTACTTCCTTTCTTCCTCCAGAATGCACTTTGCTTTTACCATGTAATAAAATCAGCAATTTGCTCAGGAAAACACATTTATTTTTAAACACAGCATACATTTGGATGGAATCATTGTGATGCACTTTGAGACAAACCACAATCGATTCAAAATTTTCAGGTCAGGTTTAAAAAAAAAAAAAAACTTGTGATGAGCGTCCACAAGCACAACCATCATTAAGCATGTGGAACGTCGGCCCGAGGCCCTCACTTTTTTTTTCTCCTGCCCTCGGCTTTTAAATTTGTTTTCTCCACATCTCCTTGAGTGATTGGCATGAAACTTTCAACATAAGAGCACGATTTTTTAAAACAAAGTTACACGATGATTGGATGTAAAATGTAGCTGGCGTTCCAAAAAAAAAAAAACAGTTTTCCACAGGCATGGGTTGCAGGGTATTTCACGTGCCAGGAATGAATGACCTCGCTTCACTCGGCCTTGGCCGAAAAACAGTAAAGACCACAAAAAATGACAAGGCAGTTATTGTACAGGTAAAACTACAAACTTTGTTGAGAATTTAATGAATCTTTGCTGTACAAGTGCATAATTAAAACTTTTTAAAAAATTCAGTACGAACCTCGCTTTCAATCCGGCCGCGATAAACTCAACAGCAAATGCGCAATTTCGGACTGTATAATCCCCGAGTACTGAACGATCGGACGAGAGACTGGACGTGCATTTGGAAAACGAGATAAAGCTAAAAGCAGCACAAACCACAGCCTTAAAGTGATCGGTGAGAGCAAAACAATAATAGGAACACTTCAGATCGAATGAAAAAAAACAAAGACAAATTTGTGTAAGATTACCTCAAACAAAAACATCCGATTCTGCCTTTGGTGTTGGCTTTCCTACTGTTCCCCGGTCGATTCCGATGATTTGCCTCCGACGAATCTAGAAATCTCATTTGACACGCTCAGGAGCTGCCAGAACAGCAGTGTGCATTGCTGTTCGGACATGAGAGTGAAGCTTTGTAACATGTCCCATCCCCTTTGTCGCCCCCACGCGGAACAGCAGCTTGGCTCCAATGTGCAGGTACTCCGGCTGTTTGATGAAGCGCATTGTCACACTGGCCTTGTCACCCATGCGCAGGCTTTCCTGTACACAAGCACAACCATTCATTTGCTTGCCAATAGGTTTCCTTATCGTTATATGAGGGCATCTTTAAAGTAATGCCTAATTTCTCCAAAACAGGCAAAGATATTTGATTTGAACAAAGATAGGTAACAAGATCAATCTTTATTCTACCATGACACATATTTATTTCTCAACATAATCACGCAATATTTCTGCCACCGGTCAAGTCGTTTTGTGATGACGTCATGACAGACTGACAACCAGCGCTTCACATCATCAGAATAAAAATGTTCACCCTGAAGGTGTTCCTCAAGTTCAATCATCTCGTCAATCATTTCAACTCTCATCCCCGGCGATTCACACCACTTCGCTGACGACTTTGTGCTAAAATCTGAAATTGCATGCACATGATCTGACTCTCTTGTATTGAAATATTAAATTTATGACATCGTAGGTCACATGGTTTGGCAGCCATATTGGATTGAACCAAAAATCTTCTCCCAAACTACCGAATTGATTGACTGGAAACTGTGTGTCATTGACGAGGCATGGCGATTAAAAGATAATCACAGACATCATTGGTCACATGGTGTGGGAGCCATATTGGATTGAAGAAAAATATTACATAATTATATCTCTGAAACCACTTACCCTATCGATGGGAAATCTTACAAATATCATCGAACACCACTGTTGCATATACTGTAGTTTGAAAATGATGATGCCGTAGATCACGTGGTTTGGCAGCCATTTTTGATAGAAAATCAACCAGCCAGCCAGCCCAGAGGCAGAGGCAAACCAGAGGCAGGTTTGGCAGCCAGCCCAGAGGGGAGAGCAGTGTTCCATTGAGCTGCGGATGGAGGCCTTGTATGTGGTGAGGAGCTCAGGTGTGCCAGGGAGGGACTTCGCACGACGGAGGATGCCCATTCGGCGACTGGCTTTGGAGGCCAGCTTCCACCATTCCACCAATCCCTCTCCCTCCCACACATTCCTGATGTCTCTGCTCTCAAATGTGTTTATGTGCTTCCCCTTCTCTCCCCATCTTGTCTACCGCTCCCCTTTTTATATACTTTGTTTGTTTGTCGCTTTGATTTGTTTTTGTGATAAATGTTAGCTCTTTCACGAGCCTCGATTCTGTATACAAAAAAAAACAAAAAAAAACGAACCTTATCCGATAAACACGAAACTTCAAAAACGTGATCCCATACCCATACATATGCAGAGTGCACATTTTTTTAAGGTCATATGCCATGTGGTATGGCAGCCATATTAGCTTGAAAGCCAATATTTAAAAAAAATTCTTTCTCTGAAATTGCTTCACCGATTGGTGTAAAACTTGTCATGTCTGATGAAAATGTGATACTTGAAAACAGCTGAAGGTATTTAAATCAAAGTTGTTTATTTTTAGGACTGTCAACGAGGGCATCTATCTGTTGTGGGGCTGTGCGGAGGCATATTGGCGACAGTCGCATTGCTTATAGTTATTTTCTGGCATGCATTTGTCTCATTTCCATTCTTGCAAAACAGCAAAATGAAAAATTGCAAGAGGGTGTGCGATATAAATACCAAGTCAGTTAACACTTGGAAAAACAGACGAATTGGGACAATTATCCAAGGCGTCTACAAATTACTGTTCCAAATTCAAACCGTAATAAAATAATAATGCAAAGGGATAACGATGCAGTTTGCTGCACATGAAAAACATTTCCCAAAGTTTCGACTTTTTGTTTCCAGATGTCTCCTGTGACACGTGACATCAGATTTACTGCAAAGGGCGTCCCCACAAGAAAGTGGGTTGTCTGGTTTATAGAGACCAAATCAGCTACCCAATATCAACGTAGCTTCACAACGATCTATGGAAAGCAGCCATCATCAAGAAAAACAATTCACGAGTGGCACAAAAAAGTTATGAAGACTGGTAGCATTCTGGAGATTAAAGGGTGGACCAGCACGTACAAGTGTTGAGGATGTTGAACAGGTTTGAGTCATTTGAACGCAGTCCCAACAAGTGCATTCCGATTTGGATGATGATCTCGATAATAACGCTTTGGGAAATGTTCTTTCACATTCAGCAAACCGCATCGTTGTATCCTGTGTCATTAATTTATTACAGTTTGAGTTTGGAATGGCAATTTGTGACCACACTGTACAACAGATGATTATCTCTTTTTGAAGGAGAAAGTTTCCTCAATGGAAGAGTAATTGGGTTAAATTCGTTTTGACATATCGAGCGATAGTTTATTGTTGTAAAGTGATGACTCCCTAGCACATAAATTAAGAGAGCAATCGGAGATTGCAGACCCTTGCCTGGATGTTTTTTCAGTCATTTGTATTAAAACAAATACGGCGGCCGAACCATGTGACCAAGACGTCATCTTTTTTTTTTCTCCACCAATGTATTCATCGACACAAGAAATCTCATCTTGATCGGATGAACTTTTGTACTTGTCGAATTATGACGTCATAATGGAGGCACCTATGACATCATTAACATTTGTTATTCCCCATGGAGAGTTCTTTACAATGAGCCGTCTCAAATTTTTCTTTGCAGTGCTTTTGGTGATATGGAGGTGCAAAGTTTTCGGTTTTTCCAAAATGGCGCCCATACCACGTGACCTATGATGTCATTATTGAAAAATTATACAGGTGTCGGTGCACCTATGGTGGAAATTTCCTGTCAATCGGGCCAACGGTTGCAGAGAAAATCATATTTATTCTGTGCGGACAAACAAACGGACTCAAATGCAATACCCTGTCTTGTGGCGAGGGTAATAAAGAGCAAAATTCGACCCCATTATGGAATTAATATGTGTAGGGAAGGACTGACCTTGCCATGGATGTTCGTTATAAGAGCAGTCTGCCGCACATTTCGTACGTGCACAGTGACCTGAAAGCCAGGCCGCACTATGCCCGCATGAAACAGCAGAACAACATCTGCATCGAACGCTGAACACACCGTGGGACGTGCAGTTGGACTCACCATGACCATGCCCTGTGGTGTGAAAAATCCAATGTTGCATGATGCAATCAAAAAATGCTGACCAACACCTTTTCCTTTCAAGTGCACTTGATTGGTTGCAAATTTCTGACTTGTGCTTTCAATGGAACGCTGTTGTTCGGAAGGGAATCGACCATTTGAGTTTCAAGGGTTTGGCTAACTTGGTTGGCATTGTCAAGGCTTCCAAAGCCTATATAAGTTGAAGAATACTGCAGGTAACAGTTGCCACTGCTTTCTGCATTGTGTGTTCTCTCTTTCACAGACTGCAGCTCAAGCCAGAAATTCCATCTTAACTGTAATATCTTATTTCCCATTACCTATAATTCAGTCCTCCAAAACTGCAAAATGTATGTCTAAATAGGGTGGATGAATGGAAGGCACCCATTATTGCCGAGGACCCCTGCAGCAAGCGCTGATGTGACATGGGTTTACAGTCATCATTCCAGTTAAGAGGTGCAATTTGATATATATATATATTTATTTATATATAGTGTGTATAATTTGGCTTTGAGGCATGAATACCTTGGATACAATGCAACACTGACACCAATAGTACAGGTCTCATGGAGGGCTCTTGGTTCATCTAACCCCTGATCACCAATGTTGTTGCTGCCATACCGTTCCGCTTTCCTGGTTCGAATCCGGCAAGCCGTGTCATAAACGCACACGATGGTCACTCGATTCAAAGACCCCTTGCTGGATCCTCCTGTCTTAAGCCGCATTACCGTGCAGGTTGGGATCCCTAAATAGAGTGGGCGTCGCACTGATCAGCGACCACTTGAAGGATCTCAATCTCCGGCCGATCAACTAGGCCCTGTGATCAAAGCCTCTGGTGGTACGGGGGCGGTGACCAAATAATTTACTTTTCACAGGATTTGTGAGCCACCAGACAAAGCCAGAAAAAACAAACAGGATTCACCAAGAGACCACTCAGGTTTGTAAATGTTATTTTTCTTGTAGGGTTTGTTTCTCCAATCAGTGCCCCAAATTTTAATGGCACCTCAGAGTTTCTTATCCCCATCGGAGCACTAAACTACCATTCAGGTTGTTTCCCCCCCCCCCCCCTTTTTTTTTTTCAACAAATGTCCCAGCTGTATCTCGGAGCCGGCTGAGACCTTCGGAATGAAATTTTACAGCAATGGGAATTCAAAGTATGGGGGTTGACCTTTTTGACCATGACCTAATTTTTAAGGTCACCGCTCCAGGTCAAATGGTCTGAAATAAAATAATGTGGTCAAGGTCAAATGCCAGTCTAACCCCCCCCCCCCCCCCCACCCCCTCCCTCCCCATGTAACCATGTTTTTGTCATTTATAAACAATATTTATAAAGGGAGGACTGGAGTCCTCTCTGACCTTGAACCCCTCAAGATATTTTTTTAACCTCCTGAAACCTTCCTGTTCACACTCCGAGAACAACCTCCACTTTTCAACTCGTTCTGTCCACCGGTTCAGGAATGCATGCAAGTGAAGAAACACACTTACTTTTCGAATGATAGTATCATAAAAACAATGGGCTCAAATAAGATTTAACCATTCTTCAGATCAGCACAAAGGATCAGCTCTCAAATGTTGTGTTTGTGTCCTTCCCCCTCTCTCCCCATCTTGTCTACCGCTCCCCATGTTATATGTTTTATGTGTCGGTTTGTCTTTCTGTGTGATTAATGTTAGCTCTTTCACGAGCCTCGATATTGTATACAAAAAAAAAAAGAAACAGGTTGAGCAGTCACACCTTGCGCAGTTGTGTGCGATTGAAGTTCCCCAAAGCAAGGGTGGCAGCCTGGCCTGCACGAAGCACCCGACATGCGGTGCGATTTCTCTGGATGGAATTGACGCGGAGTGGCAGGAATTCCCCATGCTCGGTCGGTCCAACAGCAAAAATGTCGCCCTCACTACATATTCCGCTGTTAAAAAAAGTGTTTGTGTGCATTTGGTTATTTGAATGACATTTAAAAAATAACGATAAGGTAGTAAGTGGGATACTCATGGATTATGTTGGCACAGAATACTAACAAAAATAATTAAGGTGTTAAAGCGCGGCGTTACGCGCGCTGCTTGTGAGCAAGGAGGAAGCGGACAAGCGGTAACAAAAAAACGTCTTTATTGTAAGACTACACTAACATTGAACTCCTCCGGGCTGGTCGCCCGGTGTATATCATGAGGCCACGCCTACCCCTCGGGCGTGGCCACCGCCCACTTGGTGCGTGGAATGATGTCACCACGCCAGTGGGCTTTTGTGTCCGCCACACGCGCCCCCCCAGAATTCCCGCGCACCTGGAGGGCCAGTTTGTGGGGCAGTCGAATGACCCGGCCGAAGCGCCCCCTGGCGATCGGCGGCGTCCGGGGTGCAGGGATACCAGGTGGGATGCCCCTGGCTGCCCCTGGGATGGGTGCAGGACCGGGGGGCGCCATGGCGGCGGGGCTGGGCGGTGCCGGGGGTCTGCCCGCAGGAGGGCGGCCCCGACGTGGGGGTCGGGCCACTGGCGGTGGATGGTCCACATCGAGGTGGGCCGGCTTGAGGCGGTCTACCGAAACGCGGTCAGGAGTACCGCCGATGTCCAGGGTGAAGTGCTTCGCCCCGGTCTCCAGCACGCGGAAAGGCCCGTCGTACGGGGGCCGCAGTGGTGTCCGATGGGCATCGTGGCGGACGAAGACGTACTCCGCCGTGCGAAGCTCCGGGGCGACGTGCGTCGGTGGGTGCCCGTGGCATGCCGTTGGCACCGGGGCGAACCTCTGGGCGGTCTCTTGCAGAGCGGAGCGCTGCTGTGCCGCGGACCATGGTGCCGTGGAGTCGGAGAGGAACTCGCCCGGCACCCGCAGCGGTTGCCCGAAGACCAACTCCGCCGCGGATGCGCGCAGGTCCTCCTTGGGTGCCGTCCGGAGGCCCAGCAGGACCCAGGGGAGCCTGTCGACCCAGCCGCCGTCGCGGAGGGTGGCCCGGAGCGCGGCCTTCAATGAGCGGTGAAATCGCTCACACAGGCCGTTAGCCTGGGGGTGGTAGGCCGTGGTTCGGTGCAGCCGGACCCCGAGCCCCTGCGCAACCGCCCCCCAGAGCTCCGAGGTGAACTGGGGGCCGCGGTCGGATGAGATGTCTGAGGGGGCGCCGAACCGGGCGACCCAGGTGGCGATGAAAGCCTGCGCGACATCGGCCGCCGTTGTCGACGCCAAGGGCACGGCCTCCGGCCACCGGGTGGTGCGGTCCACCATGGTGAGGACGTGGGTGAAACCCCGCGAGGGGGGCAGAGGTCCCACCAGGTCCACGTGGACGTGGTCAAACCGGCGTTCCGGCACCGTGAACGGGGCCAACGGGGCCTGGGTGTGCCGGTGCACCTTGGCGCGCTGGCACGCGAGGCATGTCCTGGCCCAGCCGCGGACGGCCTTCCGGAGGCCATGCCAGACGAACTTGTCGGCGATCAGCCTTTGGGAGGCCCTCGCGCCCGGGTGGGACAGGCCGTGGATGGCGTCAAACACCTGGCGCTGCCAGCCCGCGGGCACAATGGGGCGAGGACGCCCGAGGGAGACGTCGCACAAGAGGGCCGCGCCCGCGCCGTCGAACGGCACCTCGGTGACGCGGAGGCCCGTGACGGCGGTCCGCAAGGCCTGGACGTCGGGGTCAGCGGCCTGGTCCGCTGCCATCCGGGCATAGTCGATGCCGAGGTGGACTGCGTGGGCGACGGCCCGGGAAAGGCAATCCGCAACCGGGTTGTCCTTCCCCGCGACGTGCTGGATGTCCGTCGTGTACTCGGACACGGCCGAGAGGTGACGCTGCTGCCGGGCCGACCACGGCTCGGTGACCTTGCCCATCGCGAAGATCAGCGGCTTGTGGTCGACGAAGGCAGTGAACGCCCGGCCCTCGAGCAGATGGCGGAAGTGCCTGACCGCCAAGTGAAGTCCGAGCAACTCGCGGTCGAAGGTACTGTAACGGCGTTCGGGCGGGCGAAGCTGCCGGCTAAAGAACGCCAGCGGTTGCCAAGCTCCACGCACCCATTGCTCGTGCACCGCGCCCACCGCGTAGTCCGAGGCATCGGTGGTGAGGGCGATCGGTGCATCGGGCGCCGGGTGCGCGAGCATGGTGGCGTTAGCCAAGGCGAGCTTCGCGCCCGTGAACGCCGTGTCCATCTGCTCGGTCCAGGTAACGTCGCCTTTGCCCGGCTTACCTCGGAGAGCTTCGTGCAGGGGGCGCAGGAGCTGGGCGATACGGGGCAGGAACCGATGGTAAAAGTTCACCATGCCCAGGAACTCCTGCAGCCCTCTGATCGTGCGGGGGCGCGGAAACCCCTTCACCGCCTCCACCTTGGCCGGCAGGGGGACGGCTCCGTGCCTGGTGACACGGTGCCCCAGAAAATCGATTGTGGCGGCGCCGAACCGGCACTTTGCGGGGTTCACAATCAGGCCATGCTGGCCCAGGCGTTCGAAGAGCGTGCGGAGGTGGCGTAGGTGCTCTTCGCGGGACGCGCTGGCGACGAGGATATCGTCCAGGTAGACGTAGACAAAATCCAAGTCGCGCAGGACGCTGTCCATCAGTCGCTGGAACGCCTGAGCCGCATTCTTCAGACCGAAGGGCATGCACAGGAACTCGAAGAGTCCGAATGGCGTGATGACCGCCGTCTTCGGGACGTCCTCCGGCCTGACGGGGACCTGATGGTAGCCGCGTATGAGGTCCACCTTCGAGAAGAAGGACCTGCCCGCCAAACGGGCGGAAAATTCCTGAATGTGGGGGACGGGGTAGCGGTCGGGAGTCGTGGCGTCATTGAGACGGCGATAGTCCCCGCACGGTCGCCATCCCCCGCCGGGCTTCGGCACGATGTGCAGCGGCGACGCCCAAGCGCTCTCTGAGCGCCGAACGATGCCGAGTCGCTCCAGGGTAGCGAACCCCGCTTTTGCCACCGCCAGCTTCGTCGGCTCGAGGCGGCGTGCCCGGGCGTAGACCGGTGGCCCGACGGTGGGGATGTGATGGGCCACCCCGTGCTTGATGGCCCCCGCCGAGAAGGTGGGCCGCGTGAGGGCCGGGAAGCCGGCGAGGAGGCGGGTGAATGCGTCCGCTGCCGGAAGCGTACAGACCAACGTGGCCGGAACCGAATCGTTCGGCAAGCCGCTTGGCAAGCCGCTCGTTGAGCTGGGCAACGCACATGCGAGCGAGCTGAACGTCTCGGCCTGGACAAGCCATCTGCGCTTGACGTCGACCAGGAGCCCATTAGCGCACAGGAAGTCCGCGCCAAGCAGTGCCATGGGCACGTCGGCGGTGACGAACGTCCATCGGAAAACCTGCCCTCCAAACCGCAGAGAGAGGCAGCGTTTTCCGTACGTACGGATGGGCGTCCCGTTCGCGGCAAGCAGCGCGGGGCCCCCACCCGCGGCGTGCTTGTCTGACGTGCCGGCGGGAATGACACTCACCTGTGCTCCCGTGTCGCACAGGTAACGGCGCCCGGAGAAGGTGTCCGTTATGAACAGCAGGCTGCTCGAACGGCCGGCGCTCATCGCCACAATTGAGCGCCGGCCCGGGCGTTTCCCGACCCGTTGAAGGAGCACGGCGGATGACACCGCCGAGCTTCGTGGCCGAACTTGGCGTGGAACCAGCACCAGGTGGTGGAGCTGGAGGAGCGCGGCTGGCTCCGCCAGGCCGGTGGAGTCGACGGGTTTCCCCGCGGTGGCGGTTTTCGCCGCGGCGGTGGGCGGGGCGTGGCGGCGTTCACGAGGTGCGTATCAGCATGCTGCTGAACCACAGCGTGCTGTAGAAGATGATGCTGTGGAACATCAGCGTGCTGTAGAAGATGATGCTGTGGAATATCAGCGTGCTGTAGAAGATGATGCTGTGGAACATCAGCGTGCTGTAGAAGATGATGCTGTGGAACATCAGCGTCGAAGGCCGTGACGGCCACGCCAACGCTCGCCCGCGTGTCCGAAGCGGCGAAGTACTTGTCCGCCTCGGCCGCCAATGCTCGGGGTTCCGTTAGCCCGGTCCCGGCCAACGCGAGGCGAACCTGCGCTGGAAGTTGGCGACGGAAAAGCGCCCGGAATAGCGAACCGGGGGCTTCGTCGCCCAACAGTGACAGCATATGGTCCATTCGGACCGACGGGCGCGTCTCACCGAGCTCGGGGAGATCCAGGAGGCGATCGGCCCGTGCGTCGTCCGTGAGGCCGAACGTGGCTAGGAGTAGCCGCTTGAGTGCCTCGTACTTGTGGCCGTCCGGTGGGTGGCGAAGGACGGACACAACTCGAGCGGCCGTGCCGGGCCCGAGGGAGGCGACGACATGGCAGTAGCGCAGGTCGTCGTTGGTGAGGCGCCGAAGCTGAAATTGGGCTTCGGCTTGAACGAACCAGACTTCGGCCTGGGCCTCCCAAAATTCGGGAAGTTTAATCGCCATTGCCTTGTCGTTGGCCATTGCAATGGCGTCGTGTTCGGAAGGATCGCTACGGCAGATCCAACGTCGAGGGTCACCAGTAAAGCGCGGCGTTACGCGCGCTGCTTGTGAGCAAGGAGGAAGCGGACAAGCGGTAACATATAAACGTCTTTATTGTAAGACTACACTGTAACACTGAACTCCTCCGGGCTGGTCGCCCGGTGTATATCATGAGGCCACGCCTACCCCTCGGGCGTGGCCACCGCCCACTTGGTGCGTGGAATGATGTCACCACGCCAGTGGGCTTTTGTGTCCGCCACAGTGTACTATTTTAACGGCCCCAATATTTGCCACCTCGTGGGGTCGCTGAAGGAAACATTTTTTAACCAGTTTTTCGCTAACCGGCTGGCAAGGCCCGACATTTAACGAAAAGCAACAGGAACTCGTAATTTGTTCAGGATGCTGGCAATAATTTGCCGACTCCGCAAAAGTCACCACAGGATATTCAATGGCCACCAACTAATGCAGGCACGACACCAGTACATCTGAAGGATGGACACTTTATTCTGGAACACAATGCTCGTGAAGCAGTTTAACAGTCGGGCCAGGAATTTAACCCAGACAAGACATCTATATATATCACTGTAATACTCTGCTCCAGTTTGTTTGTTTGGCTGTTCATGGTGGGGCTTTCCCCATTCTGGGAGGGGCTCCCAAAACAAATCTCCACCATTTTGTTTGTTCCGCATACCTCTGGTGTCCATTTTAAGACTGAATAAATGCGTCTTCTATCATAAGTTGCCTTTTGAAGAAACAAAGGTACATTTTGAATACAACTCATGTAAAGGAAACAAGGTAATGCATGTTTTGTTCCGAGCGATCGCGGAAGCAGTCTATTATACACCGCCCAAAGAAGGTGCATTTCATAATGCAGAGTAAAGAAAATAGTGGTCTTTTTTTTTTTTTTTGTATACAATATCGAGGCTCGTGAAAGAGCGAACATTAATCACACAGAAAGACAAACCGACACATAAAACATATAACATAGGGAGCGGTAGACAAGATGGGGAGAGAGGGGGAAGGACACAAACACAACATTTGAGAGCAGGGACCGAGAGACATGGAGACATCGAGAGATCTGAGAGAGGGCGAGGGCTTTGGGGGGGGGCGTGGGAAGGGGGCAGTGGGAGAGGTATAAAACATATGGACACTGCCAGGACTTCCAGGAAAGAAGTTGGAATTTCAAACAAGGTGGATCTGGGGTGAATTAGCGGGGGTAGAAAAGATCAAGGTTTTGGATGGGGGAAGATAAGAGATGGTGGTGAACAGCTGTTTTAAAGACCTGGAGGGAGGAGTGGGATTGAAGGGAGTGAGGGAGTTTGTTCCAGAGGCGGGAGAAAAGAGGAATGAAAGAGTGAAGGTGAGCGGAGAGCCGAGATTTCGGCAGTTTAACCATCAGAGGGTTGCTGGCAGATCTTGTGCGACCTGTAGGAATATTTGGGGGACAGAGCACAGAGAGAGCTGGGGGTGCAAGGCCGGAGAGGAGTCGGTAGAAGACAGAAAGACCACCTACCTGCCTGCGGTGAGTGAGTGAAAGGCCCTCAGAGATAGCTTCATCGCGGGAGATTCCAATAATTCTGAAAGCTTTGGTTTCAACAGCGTGAAGCCGAGCTAGGTGTGAGGCAGGAGCACCGGCCCATAGGGGAGAACAGTATTCCATTGAGCTGCGGATGAAAGCCTTGTATGTGGTGAGGAGCTCAGGTGTGCCGAGGAAGGACTTCGCACGACGGAGGATGCCCAGTCGGCGACTGGCTTTGGAGGCCAGCTTGGAAATGTGGTTTTCCCAAGAAAGATCATGGCAGATAGTGAGACCCAAAATCTTGAGCGACAGAACTTCTTGGAGAGGATTGTTGAGAAAGTAGATGGGAGGGTTGTCCAGTCGATCTTTTCGGAGAGACATAGTAAGAGTGTGAGATTTGTTTAAAATAAAAATTTAATTAAAAAATTTAATTTAATTAAAAAGATTTAATTAAAAAATAAAAATAACTTTTGGTTTTCACACGAGTTTTCAAAACTGAATTGTGTGCAGGTCAAGGATTAATAAACAAACTATTTATACAGTATAAACAAACTGTATAAATTGTGTAGATTACATCATTTCTGGATGTGACGAGTTGCCAGTAACCATTTTATAGCCGGCGAAGCCAGTGTTGTGAATAAACGCGTACATATGTTGAAAACCAGATTATGCTGGATCCCTTGGCTTGAGAATTCCGAAGCTGTGACGCACCAAATCGCTCAATGGAGGCCGCCATCTTGCGGATGCGGAAGTATGCATAACAAATTGAAAAAGGTTCAATAGGAGTTTGTTTCACCCGTCTTTGTTTGATTCACCATCTTATGCACCTCTAATTTGTAATTAAAATACTTTAAGACCAACCTCGGCCCGCACGGGCCTGGTTATCTTCAACGAAAATCGTCACCAAACACCGGAACCAATGAGATTCGAGCATTTGAAAAAATATTTCTTAAACCAAATCACTCGATGGAGGCCGCCATCGTCCGATGCGGAAGGATGCATAAAAAAAATTGAGAAAACGTTCAATAGGAGTTTGTTTCACCCGTCTTTGTTTGATTCACATTCTGATGCACCTCTAATGTGTAATTAAAATACTTTAAGACCAACCTCGTTATCTTCAACAAAAATCGTCACCAAACACCAGAACCAATGAGATTCGAGCATTTCAAAAAAGCTTATTACGCGTTTCGGGGGGTGAAAACGGCATCAAATATTCTAAAATTAACGAAGAATTATTTTTTAGAAATCTCGCGGCCGTAGGGGATAGTTTTTCACGGCCGGAAATATCCGAAGTTGAGACGGAATTCACCGAATTAATCAAGAAGTAAATTTTATCAATTTTAATCTCATCCAGAATGCAAATGGTCATTTTAGGTCTGAATTTGCGAAATTTTGTGTGCTGACCAATCAGCGATCAGCCAATCAGCGCCATCGACACGGTTTGATTCACGACAGTCACACATTCCCGTTGAAACGGCGCTATCGTCTGATCTGTCGGCACTGATCTTACTGCAAGGTGACTTATTCTGGTGGAGGAAGCCGCAGTGCCCGGAGAGAACCAGTCCTGACAGCGACTGAAGTTAGAAGACTACACACATACTGTGAAAACGTATATTAAGCCCAGTTAAAATTTCTTAAAATAGGCCTTAAGCTAGCACATCGTATAGTTACTTCCTTAAGCTTCTTGTGACATTTATTGTATGTAGGTATTGGGGAGGACTGTCTGCTCTTCTCTTTTACCAAGTCTTACCAGGTACAGTACCTACTACACCTACATACTACCAACTACCTAACCTACTGATGCCATAGTGATGGGTAAAATAGTGGCAAGAGGCTTTGGCTTCGCCGGCTCATTGCGGCTTTGCAGTCGGGTACTAGTAGCCGGTGAAGCCGGTGTTGTGAATGAACGCGTACGTATTATGTTGAAAAGCCAGATTTTGCTGGATCCCTTGAGAATTTCGAAGCTTTGACGCACCAAATCGCTCAATGGAGGCTGCCATCTTGCGGATGCGGAAGTATGCATAACAAATTGAAAAAAGTTCAATAGGAGTTTGTTTCACCCGTCTTTTTTTGATTCACAATCTTATGCACCTCTAATTTGTAATAAAAATACTTTAAGACCAACCTCGGCCCGCACGGGACTGGTTATCTTCAACGAAAATCGTCACCAAACACCGGAACCAATGAGATTCGAGCATTTGAAAAAATATTTCAAAAAAGCTTATTACCGCGTTTGAGGCTGAAAACGGCGTCAAATATTCTAAAATTGACGAAGAATTATTTTGTAGAAATCTCGCGGCCGTAGGGGATCGTTTTTGACAGCCGGAAATATCCGAAATTGAGACGGAATTCACCGAATTAATCAAGAAGGAAATTTTATAAATTTTAATCTCATCCAGAATGCAAATGGTGTCATTTTGAACTAGGTACGGTACCGACTACACCTACCTACTACCAACTACCTAACCGACTGATGCCATAGTGATGGGTAAAATAGTGGCAAGAGGCTTTGGCTTCGCCAGCTCATTGCGGCTTTGCAGTCAGGTACTCGTAAAACTATATGTGCAGCATCTAACTCAAGATGTCCAATGTCACACACATCTATGCCCGTGGGTTTCACACGGGTGCCCCACTATCACACACGCACACATATACTGTAAATGCAAACCTCTTGATTGTTGATGAGCAGGGCAGAGACAATGTGTCCGCTTCGCAGGCGACACTTGTTGCTAACAAGTTGTGCAGCAATTGCTGGGATGAGACTAAATCTGTGCCTTGCTTCCCAGTCAAGTTAGGGGGTTCAATCTGTGTATATTAGTGGCTTAGATTGGTCACAAATAAACAATTTGCAGTGTGCCGTCCTGATGAGGGCTTGCAGGCTTGCATGCAAATCGGACCTGGCAGGAGTAATGCCCTGCTGGTGGATTAAGGGGTCTCACTCCTATTAAGAGGAGTGGTCCCACCAGTATGACCATGCATTGTGGCCCTCTGGGGGCATGATGCATGCGTTTTGAATGACCATGCGTTTCCCCCTCGGGGTTGAGGCGCATGTGTATTGTAATGGGGACAGCCTTGTTGACGATGTGCCTTGACCATGGGGTCAAGGTGCACGTCCAAGGCTGTTCAAATGTTTGACTTTTTACCTTTTTTCATGTAAAAAAGGCAGGCCTTCCGGGCGGGCCCTAAACGCTTGCAGGCTTGCATGCAAATCGGACCTGGCAGGAGTAATGCCCTGCTGGTGGATTAAGGGGTCTCACTCCTATTAAGAGGAGTGGTCCCACCTGTATGACCATGCATTGTGGCCCTTCGGGGGCATGATGCATGCGTTTGAATGACCATGTGCTTCCCCCTCGGGGTTGAGGCGCATGTGTATTGTTATGGGGACAGCCTTGTTGACGATGTGCCTTGACCATGGGGTCAAGGTGCACGTCCAAGGCTGTTCAAATGTTTGACTTTTTACCTTTTTTCTTTGTAAAAAAGGCAGGCCTTCCTGGTGGGCCCTAAACACTTGCAGGCTTGCATGCAAATCGGACCTGGCAGGAGTAATGCCCTGCTGGTGGATTAAGGGGTCTTACTCCTATTAAGAGGAGTGGTCCCAATTGTATGACCATGCATTGTGGCCCTTCGGGGGCATGATGCATGCGTTTGAATGACCATGCGCTTCCCCCTCGGGGTTGAGGCGCATGTGTATTGTTATGGGGCCAGCCTTGTTGACGTTGTGCCTTGGCCATGGGGTCAAGGTGCACGTCCGAGGCTGTTCGAATGTTTGACTTTTTACCTTTTTTCATTGTAAAAAAGGCAGGCCTTCCCGGCAGGCCCAAAACGCTCGCAGGCTTGCATGCAAATCGGACCTGGCAGGAGTAATGCCCTGCTGGTGGATTAAGGGGTCTTACTCCTATTAAGAGGAGTGGTCCCAATTGTATGACCATGCATTGTGGCCCTTCGGGGGCATGATGCATGCGTTTGAATGACCATGCGCTTCCCCCTCGGGGTTGAGGCGCATGTGTATTGTTATGGGGACAGCCTTGTTGACGATGTGCCTTGACCATGGGGTCAAGGTGCACGTCCGAGGCTGTTCAAATGTTTGACTTTTTACCTTTTTTCACAAGCAAAAAAGGCAGGCCTTAGCTATGGCCCTAAAACAGCTGGTAGACCTGCATGCAAATCGGACCTGGCAGGAGTAATGCCCTGTCGGTGGATCAAGGGCTCTTACTCCTATTAAGATGAGTGGTCCCAATTGAATGACCATGCATTGTGGCCCCTCGGGGGCATGATGCATGCGTTTGAATGACCATGCGCTTCCCTCTTGGGGTTGAGGCGCATGTGTATTGTTATTGGGACAGCCTTGTTGACGTTGTGCCTTGGCCATGGGGTCAAGGTGCACGTCCAAGGCTGTTCAAACGTTTGACTTTTTACCTTTTTTCATAGCAAAAAAGGCAGGCCTTCCCTGTGGCCTAAAAACAGGAAAATAAGCCCTCGTCGGGACGGCATGGTGTTGAGGTTGTGGGGACTCACTCCTATGGAGGAGGGGTCCAATTGTCGGACCATGCATTCTGGCCCTTCAGTGTCAGGATGCATGTGTTTTTATTGACCATGTGCTTCAGCCTTTTGGTCGAGGTGCATGTGTATGCCAATGGGACAGTCTTCATAGACGGTGTGCCTTGGCCATGGGGTCAAGGTGCATGTCCAAGGCTGTTTAAATATTTGATTTTTTTCCTTTTTTATTATAAAAGGCAGGCCCCATAAGGCCCATAACAAGGGCGAAATCTAGATCGACATCTCTGCATTTGTCTATTTGTGACCATCGAGCTTTAATCTCATTCTTCAAAGACTTGAGTACCACGCGGATGCCTCCTAGTTTGGAGGTGATGTGTTGGTATAATTTATGTACATGACATCAATGCAATGTCATATGTTACGTGCTCCTCCCCAAACCCCGGTCACGGTGTACCTCCGAGCCCCGAGAGGAGTCACGGCAGAAAGATATGTTATTCTGTGTGTCAAAGATCAATGGTGAAACCACACCAATTGTTACCAACAAACAAGTATTGTATTAAGGTCACACAAGAATAACAGTACAAAAACAATATTAATCAATTGTACAACCAATATATCATTCCTATGATGGTACCGTCAGTTTCGTACAATATAACTCACTGTGCTCCAAGTGAGCGAAAATAACATTCCCAATGTCTCTGTCCCAGCTTCAAACCAAAGTCGACCCACGCTCTAGTGATCGTCAGAACGATGTTGTATCAAGACCAGAATCCCGCTCGGTTGACAGTCACACTGCCAAAGATAGGCAAAAGTGTCCTCAAGAGGCGGATGGGAAATCACACCTTCGGGTATGGACGTTCAACGGCTCCCAATCGGCGAACCGCAAATTCACACTCAAAATCCACGTTACACACACACACCAGGTTAACGTCTGGATGCGGTGCAATGGTTGAAGCGAGGTGAAAAACCTGGAGCGATGCGAAAATCCAGCGCAAGGCAAAATGGCCAACGATCCGTTCGAGACGTAACGGCACTCCAATGATTCTCTTCGGAATCAACCGCAAAACCTGTCACGCAGGTTTATCTGTCACAGCGATAACAACTCTGTCGCAGGCATCCCTTTCCCAGGAAACCCCAAAGTTCACTCGTGATCCTCGTTCGCCAGCGTTTGCTCAAAACCTCAACGCAGCTCGGCTCCTTCTCCAAACTCACTCGCTCCGCCTCTTTTTCCTCTCCTCTTCTTCTTTTCGTCGTCCGGTTCCCGATCCGGTTTCTTTTAAAACACTAACTTTTTTTACCTTTTAAAAACAGCTATCTCCAATTCACTTAAACGATAACAATAATAGTACATGCAACCAAAAATGTTTACAGTGGATGAGAAACACAACGGAAGTGACGAATACGTAACACATGTCATAGGGCGAGTGTGCTTCTTTGGTTAAATATACGAGCTCCGACAACAACCTCACCTGGGGAACCAGAAGCGGAGGTATGAAATCTGATCCTGACCCAATGACAGATTTCACATCTCAATATGATCTAATGACCGATTTCACATCGCAATATGATCTAATGACCGATTTCACATCGCAATGTGATCGAATGACAGATTTCACATCTCAATCTGGCCCAATGACGTTTCACATCTCAATCTGACCCAATAACCGATTTCACATCTCAATCTGACCCAATGACAGATTTCCCATCTCAATCTGACCGAATGACAAATTTCCCATCTCAATCTGACCTAATAACCAATTTCACATCTCAATCTGACCCAATGACGTTTCACATCTCAATCTGACCCAATGACGTTTCACATCTCAATCTGACCCAATAACCAATTTCACATCGCAATCTGACCCAATAACCAATTTCACATCGCAATCTGACCCAATAACCAATTTCACATCTCAATCTGACCCAATAACCAATTTCACATCAATAACCACCATTTTAGAGGCCATTTTTCCCCGCAAGGCGGGGGTTGGCCTTTTTCGGGGACCGTGGTTGCTGTTGTTTTTTGGTCCCCTTTTTGAAGCAATGTTTTACGGCCGGATGCCCTTCCTGCCGCCAACCCTGTTTGTCGCCTTTTTACGACACACAGGGAATTACCAGTGAACTGGTACTCAATTAGCCGACCTCGGAAGGATGACAGGCTGAGTCAACCCCCCCGGCGTTAATTCAGCGATCGACCGGGCTTCGAACCCAGGATCCTTGGATCCTAAGCTGGCACCCAAGCCGCTAGCCCAACACCAGGCTAACAATTTCACATCAATCTGACCCAAAAACCAATTTCACATCTCAATCTGACCCAATAACCAATTTCACATCTCAATCTGACCCAATGACCGATTTCACATCACAATCTGACCCAATGAAGTTTCACATCTCAATCCGACCCAATAACCGATTTCACATCTCAATCTGACACAATGACCGATTTCACAGCTCAATACAACAACAACAACAACAACAACATGCATTTTAAAGGCCATTTTCCCTGCTAGAGCGGGGGTTAGCCTTGCGGTCCCCATGACAATCTTCTCCATTTTGCCCTATTTTCTGCATCTCTCCTTGTTAACCCCCTTGCCCGCATTTCTTCTTCCACCATCTTTAGCCAAGTCTTTCTCGGTCTTCCCCGTCTTCTACTTCCTTCTACATTCATTTCCATCACTCTTCTCAACCAGTCACTTTCATCCTTCCTCAACACATGACCAAACCATCTCAACCTGTTCCTCTTCACAGCATCAATCACAGGCTCTATTCCCATCATCTTTCGCAATTCATCATTTGTCTTCCTCTCTCTCAACGATACTCCGCACATCCGTCGAACCATTCGCATTTCCACCCTTTCCAACTTTCGTTGCTGCTCTACGTTCATTACCCATGTCTCGCTCCCATAAATCATAACACTTCTCACACATGCAGCATGCACCTTTCCCTTCAGCTTCAACGACACTCCCCTCATCATCAGCACGCCACTCAATTCCCGAAACTTCTTCCATGCACATCTCACTCGAGCAACCGTTGCCGAGTCTGATCCACCTTCTCCATTCAGCATGTCTCCGAGGTAGCAAAATGTTTTCACACCTTCCAGCTTCACGCCGTCTCCAAGATCCAACTCAACATTTCCTCCATCTGCAGCTCCCTCTGTGCACACCTTACATTTGAATGTAGCTGCCACACTGGTTAATGACCCTCTCAGACCACTACATTTTTGATGAACCCACTCAGCGCACATTGTACACTGAATGGAGTTCACTCCGACACCCTTCCTACACACAGCACAGGGCCACTTCCCAGTTCTTTCCACCTCACCACATGCTTTACCACTTGCCATCACCTTCGTCTTTCCGATATTCACCTTCAGACCTTTTGTCTCCATACATTCCTTCCACGTGTTCATCTTTTCCTTCAGTCCATCCATACTTTCCGCAATCAACACCAGATCATCTGCATACAACAACTCCCACGGTAAACCCTCCTTTACGTTCTGAGCCAGCACCTCCATCACAGCTACAAATAGTAGTTGACTTAGTACCGACCCTGATGCACTCCCACCTTCACCTCAAACTCACCACTGTTCCCGTCCTTCGTCCTTACAGCTGTGTGCGCTCTTTTGTACATTGCCATCACTACTCTGATCAACCATTCCTCCACTCCTAACTTCCTCAATGCCCATGTCAATACTTTGCGTGGAACCCGATCGAATGCTTTCTCCAGATCAACAAACTCAAGAAACAACTTCTTCCTCTTCTCCATGTACTTCTCCTGCAACTGCCTCACAATGAAAAGCGCGTCTGTCGTTCCTCTTCCTGGCATAAATCCAAACTGCATTTCGTCGATCTTCACTTTCTTCCTTATCCTCCTCTCCAACACCCTTTCCAATACCTTCATTCCATGCTCCAATAACTTTATCGCTCGGTACGAGCCACACTCCAGAGGGTCACCTTTCCCCTTGTATAGAGCAGTGTTTCCCAACCGTTTTCTGATCGAGTACCACTTGGAGGTCCCGTACCGTCACCGCGTACCACCTGGTTCCAGAAAAACTCAATCCGCGTACCACCTGGTTCCAGAAAAACTCAATTCGATAAGATATCAGGCTTCTTTCAATTTAATGTGAGGGCTGCATCTGTTTCTTCTCCACCAGCTGGTCGATGCAGGGCATAACTTTGCTCACAGCACATCGGAAATCATGAAATATATCAGAAATCAGAAATAAAAAAATTATCAGGCCAAATCATTTTTTTTAAAGGTTGAGTCGCGAACCACCTGGAAGGCCCTCACGTACCACAGGTTGGGAACCAGTGGTATAGAGGGACGAGGGTACTCAGTTCCCAATCCACTGGAATGCGGCCTTCTTTCACCACCAGATTACAGATCTCTGTCATTCTCTTCACACCCCAACTTCCTGCTGCCTTCAACATATCTCCCACAACTCCCGTCGGCCCTCCCGCTTTTCTACCCTTCATTGCTTTTATCGCTTCCTCGCACCTTCATTTTATCGCCTTTTTTTTCAAAAGGTGGTTATTGCTTTTATCGCTTCCTCAACTTCCTTCTCAGTTATCTTCTCTGCCGGTGCTAAAACTGGGTTACTCTCTATGTTGCCATCCCATTCATTCTCTGTATTCAACAGCATTTCCATACATCTTTTCCATCTTCCTTTAATTCCATCTGGGTCGACAACGATTTGTCCCACTTCATCCTTCAAGCAACTCACCCCCATCACATCACACCTCTCTTTCGCTATCTGCTTTGCAATCCTGAATACTGCTTTCTGACCCTCTTCCGAATCCAAGCGTTCTCCGAACATTTTCCTACATGCCTCCTGCGCCTTTGCTACCTCTTTCTTTGCAGCCTTCCTGGCTGCCTTATAACTTTCATGCTCTGCTGTTTCTGCTCCCGTACCCTTCGCCTTCTGCCACTCCTTGAACTTCTTCCTCTTCTCGTCAATCCTCTTTCCAACTTCATCATCCCACCACCATGTTTCCGAGTGCCTCGGTGGTCCTTTTGTCCATCCACATACCTCACCAACGGCTCCCAACAGACTAGCTTTCATTGACATCCAACCACTTTCAAGCTCAACCACATCATCCTCTACCCTACTCAGCCTCTCTTTTAATGCCTCCCTCACTGTCACCTCTTTCAACCTCCACACCTTCATTCTCGGTTGGTACTTCACCCGCCGAGCTCTCCTCGCACCTTTCACCCTTACGTCGCAGACAACCAAGTGGTGCTGTGAAACAGCCTCCTCCGCCAGGATCACCTTTGTGTCTCGGAGGTGCCCCCTATCTCGCCTACGCACCATCAGGTAGTCAACGGTTGTCGTCGACCCACCTGACATGTATGTAACAAGCTTATTATCCTATTTCTGGAACTGAGTATTACAAATCAACAAATCAGCTCCATCAGCAAACTCCAAAATCCTTTCACCTTCTCCATTTCTCACACCATATCCGTAACCCCCATGAACTCCGTCAAAACCATCCATACTCCATCCCACATGTCCATTTAGGTCTCCTCCTACCACAACAACCTCCTCATCTTTCACGTTTTCCATCAGCTTCTCTATCGCACACCAGAACTTGTCCTTCTCTTCATCACTTCGACCAACCTGCGGAGCATATCCCGAGATGACGTTCACCAAGAGCTTTCCAATCATCATTTTCACCATCATCAACCTATCACTCACTCTAGTCACACTCACCACACTGTCTACAAACTCCTCAGAAAACAGGACACCAACACCATTCACGCCCTCCAGGCACCCTTGCCACACAAACTTGTATTTCTGTCCCTGCCGACCCTTCACCATTCTCACACCACTTCCCTTCCATCTCGTCTCTTGCACACAACATATGTCCACTCTTCTTCTGACCAATACTTCCACCACTTCTCCTGATCTCCCTGTCATTGTCCCTACATTCCATGTCCCAAACCTCAGAAACCGATCTCCACTTCGGGCTGTACCCTGCCCACATGTAGTTGTAATTGTCATGGTTCTCCTTTTGAGGCAATGTTTTTATGGCCGGATGCCCTTCCTGACGCCAACCCTCTTAGTCGCCTCTTACGACACGCAGGGATACGGCGTACCTATTTTTATCCAGGGTACACACTGGGAAACGTTTAAAACATGGAAATTCTGGGGGGTGGGGGGGGGAGGGGGGGAGCGGCGTCAGCATCACGGCTGCGGTTTAAACATATTTAAATAATATTTAAACAAAACCATGAAAACAATCTGGGAAAAGTCATTAAGTGAGAACGTGGATTTGAGAAAGCAGGAGCAGAGGTGAAAGAAAAACGAGATATAGGGGGCGGGGCACAAGTCGAGACGAGGAGGCCGCACGAGACACCAGGCCGCACCAGGCGCACGAGGCGCGAACAAAGACTAATTACACACAAATTTGCAACAACTACAAAACCAAAACCAAATAGAAACACAATAACACAAACACAACAAAATACGCAGCGGAAATTTGACAAAGAAACGAACGGGAAAACACTCAAACTTTGATGCCGTGGAGAGATCGAAGCAAGCCCCGTCGCTCGAGGGACCGGAAGCTATCACAGCTCAATCTGACCCAATAACTGATTTCACATCTCAATCTGACCCAATGACAGATTTCCCATCTCAGTCCGACCCAATAACCAATTTCACATCTCAATCTGACCCAATGACGTTTCACATCTCAATCTGACCCAATGACCGATTTCACATCGCAATCTGACCCAATGACCGATTTCACATCTCAATCTGACCCAATACCCAATTTCACATCTCACTCTGACCCAATAACCAGTTTCCCATCTGAATCTGACCCAATAACCAATTTCACATCTCAATCTGACCCAATAACTAATTTCACATCTCAATCTGACCCAATGACCGATTTCACATCTTAATCTGACCCAATAACCAATTTCAAATCTCTCTGACTCAATGACAGATTTCCCATCTCAATCTGACCCAATGACAGATTTCACATCTCAATCTGACAGTAACCTTAAGTAACCTTGAGGAAGTTAGGAGTGGAGGAATGGTTGATCAGAGTAGTGATGGCAATGTACAAAAGAGCGCGCACAGCTGTAAGGACGAAGGACGGGAACAGTGGTGAGTTTGAGGTGAAGGTGGGAGTGCATCAGGGGTCGGTATGAAGTCCACTACTATTTGTAGCTGCGATGGAAGTGCTGGCTCAGAACGTAAAGGAGGGTTTACCGTGGGAGTTGTTGTATGCAGATGATCTGGTGTTGATTGCGGAAAGTATGGATGGACTGAAGGAGAAGATGAACAAGTGGAATGAATGTATGGAGACAAAAGGTCTGAAGGTGAATATCGGAAAGATGAAGGTGATGGCAAGTGGTAAAGCATGTGGTGAGGTGGAAAGAACTGGGACGTGGCCATGTGCTGTGTGCAGGAAGGGTGTCGGAGTGAACTCCATTCAATGTACAATGTGCGCTGAGTGGGTTCATCAAAAATGTAGTGGTTTGAGAGGGTCATTAACCAGTGTGGGAGCTACATTCAAATGTAAGGTGTGCACAGAGGGAGCTGCAGATGGAGGAAATGTTGAGTTGGATCTTGGAGACGGCGTGAAGCTGGAAGGTGTGAAAGCATTTTGCTACCTCGGAGACATGCTGAATGGAGAAGGTGGATCAGACTTGGCAACGGTTGCTCGAGTGAGATGTGCATGGAAGAAGTTTTGGGAACTGAGTGGCGTGCTGATGAGGAGGGGAGTGTCGTTGAAGCTGAAGGCAAAGGTGTATGCTGCATGTGTGAGAAGTGTTATGATTTATGGGAGCGCGACATGGGTAATGAACGGAGAGCAACGAAGGCTGGAAAGGGTGGAAATGCGAATGGTTCAGTGGATGTGCGGAGTATCGTTGAGAGAGCGGAAGACAAATGATGAATTGCTAAAGATGATGGGAATAGAGCCTGTGATTGATGTTGTGAAGAGGAACAGGTTTAGATGGTTTGGTCATGTGTTGCGGAAGGATGAAAGTGACTGGTTGAGAAGAGTGATGGAAATGCATGTAGAAGGAAGTAGAGGGCGGGAAGACCGAGAAAGACTTGGCTAAAGATGGTAGAAGAAGAAATGCGGGCAAGGGGGTTAACAAGGAGAGATGCAGAAAATAGGGCAAAATGGAGAAGATTGTCATGGGGACCGCAAGGCTAACTCCCGCTCTAGCAGGGAAAATGGCCTTAAAATGCCTGTTGTGTTGTTGTTGTAATCTGACCCAATAACCAATTTCACATCTCAATCTGACCCAATGACCGATTTCAGATCTCAATCTGACCCAATGACAGATTTCACATCTCAATCTGACCCAATGACAGATTTCACATCTCAATAGAAGAACCACCTTTGGAGGCAATCTGACCCAATGACAGATTTCACATCTCAATCTGACCCAATGACCGATTTCAGATCTCAATATGATCCAATGACCGATTTCACATCTCAATCTGACCTATTGACCAATTACACATCTCAATCTGACCAAATGACTGATTACACCTTAATATGATGATCCAATGACCAATTACACATTTCAATCTGACATAATGACCGAATACACATCTCAACCTGACCTAATGACCGATTACACATCTTGATCCGACCCATTTACTGATTACACATCGCAATCTGATCCAATGGCCGATTACACATGTCAATCTGACAGGAAGAAGAAGACATGAATACAAACGGACATGGACGGGCTTTGCATTTTGTCATTTGGTTGAGATTGAGATGTGTAATAGGTCATTAGATCTGATTGTGGGGACATGCATGGTGAACTTTGGTTTAGAGCCCGCACGGCCCTTGGATGTTGTTGCGTGTGATTATATCATGTAGTTTTGGGTTGATATGAGGATCAGGAATCTCGGCTGACACGATGCGATCAATGTCCTTGGGCTCACGTGGCTTGTCTTCATCAGCAAGTATCAGCAGGATGTGGCAGTGTGGGAGTCCACGTTTCTGATCCTCCATGCCGAAGTAGCCCACCACTTCGCCAAGCATTCCGCTCTTCAGATCCACCATGAGAGATTTAAGCTTGATACTGAAGACGCGTGCAGTTAGGTCAGGCCGGTCGCAAGGCTGCTCTTCTGGGAAAAGTGAATTTGTGATCTCTGGCCACTGTGGGTTGCAGGTAAACGTCACAAACAGATCAGGTTTCCCAAGGGATCGGACAATGGCCATAGCATCTTGAAAGGCTTCAGCGTACCATCGAGGAGAGCCATAGATGGATGGTGGTAGGATAATCTTTGTTCCAGCCTGCATCTCTTCTTGGTGATCTATAGCATCCATCAGGCCTTGGTACTTGTCTGCACGGATCGTCTTCTGGTTGTTCCTTGCCCACAGAAGTCTTGACGCTTCAGCCTTGGCATACTGATCGCATGCGAACTGCTGAGTAAGTCGTCGACACCTCATTACCTGATTTAAATTTTGATCTCTCATCTGAAGGCGGAACCTTGGGAACTCACTTGGGGATATAGTGCCTCGGTCTTTTGCATGAGGGATGTCGATGTTGAATCCTTCTTCACCATGCGGGAACATCAGCACATAGTGAAGAGGATCGTAGCTCTGGTGCAGCTCCGTGATGGTTTGAAGGCTACCTTCACGCTTATAGAGGATGACGTTCAAATGGTCCACATGCTCGCCGGGTATGATGATGGATACCTCGCTTGCCTGCGGGAGGTTGTAACGTCGAGCATGCTCACCTGAAGGCCGCTTTCTTGCATCCAGAACCATGGTGATGTTGTTGTCTGCTTCCATCAACTCAAGGGCAGATTTCAGAGACTGGATGTAGGGATTGTTCTGACGCAGCCAGTCTTGGAGAGTCTTCAGAATG
The DNA here is from genome assembly GCF_964187855.1 of Myxine glutinosa. Classification (NCBI taxonomy): domain Eukaryota; kingdom Metazoa; phylum Chordata; class Myxini; order Myxiniformes; family Myxinidae; genus Myxine; species Myxine glutinosa. The sequence continues at coordinate 23,460,871 of NC_136272.1, forward strand.
TCAATATTACCGTTGAGCTGTTCATTAAATCGCAGTCGGTTTTCCAGTTCATCACTGTCATGGAACCATATTTGAGCGAACGTTGGATGCGATTGATCACCATCTGGCTGGAGTGGTCCAATGCGATGGTAGACTTTGCAAATACCTTGAAGATTCACCATGGGGCTGAATCCTGGCATGAAGTGCTCCTTGATTCCGATCGATGCCATGGCCAAGGCATTGTTGAACTGGCGTATCTTCTCAATAAACTCCTTTCGGTCGAACAGAACTTTGAAATCTTCAGGGTAGGTCTCGAGCAGATTGATTGCGATTTTGCCCTTCTCACAGCAGAATCCAGGTCGTTCGTCATTCCAGCAGTGGGCCTTGCAGAAGGGGCACTTATGTCCTGTATCATACAGACTTGGCAGCTTGTGATCTTGCTGCTTTGCTGGATAGTCAACTTCTTCAAAGTGCTGGACATCAAACACTGCTCCAATCCTCCTCTTTTGCATTAGAGCCACTTTAAGCTGGACTTTCCTAGCGCTCTGGTGTGCAGCTGTGTTACATCCTTGTTCACCAGATCTGTATTCCTCGGACTGCCTCCGAGACTGGTGTGCAGCTGTGCCACGTCCTTGTTCAGCAGATCTGTATTCCTCGGACTGCCTCCGAGATTGGTGTGCAGCTGTGTCACATCCTTGTTCAGCAGATCTGTATTCCTCTGACTGCCTCCGAAACTGGTGTGCAGCTGTGCCACGTCCTTGTTCAGCAGATCTGTATTCCTCGGACTGCCTCCGAAACTGGTGTGCAGCTGTGCCACGTCCTTGTTCAGCAGATCTGTACTCCTCGGACTGCCTCCGAGACTGGTGTGCAGCTGTGTCACATCCTTGTTCAGCAGATCTGTATTCCTCGGACTGCCTCCGAAACTGGTGTGCAGCTGTGTCACGTCCTTGTTCCTGCCTCCGATAGTCCTCATCTCGGCGAGCCTTCTTTCTTGCAACAGCTTCCTTGGACGTTTTCGTTAATGAGGCTTTCCGTTTGGGAGGCATTTGGGAGGCATCCTTGTTCAGCAGATCTGTATTCCTCGGACTGCCTCCGAAACTGGTGTGCAGCTGTGTCACGTCCTTGTTCCTGCCTCCGATAGTCCTCGTCTCGGCGAGCCTTCTTTCTTGCAACAGCTTCCTTGGACGTTTTCGTTAATGAGGCTTTCCGTTTGGGAGGCATTTTACCGGTTTATCTGAAACGGTACCCACCCAGAAACACGTACCAGAGAAAACAAATCGTTTTGGCAATGGCCTCTCCAATATTATACCCGTTTGTGACGTTTGTCACATTGTCTCCAGTACCCGTTTGTGACGATGTTTTCATTGTGACGATGTGCGACGATGTTTGGGTTCACGGTAGTGTTTGATGTGACGGTGTGAACGTAATTTCGTAATGTTTTTCGTTTTTATTTTCGTAATCGTTGAATGAACGTTTAATGTTTAATGAGCGTTTAATGAGCGTAGGAATAATGTTTAATGATCATTAAATGAATGAATGAATGAATTAATGAATGTTATGAATAATGCCATGGCGTCGTGTTGGCATTATTCATGTTTAATGATGATGTTTAATGATGTTTATATTGGTGTTGGGTCGTCCTTTCCGCATATCTCGTGGGATTGAGAGTTGGAGAGACTGCCGTGATGTCGGGGAGGGGGTTGGAATTCTCTCAAGCAGGGATTCAACCCGTGTCCTTATAAAAGGTCTTTGCCCGAGGTCACCGAGTCCGATCGGTGCAGCTGTTTGTGCGGCACCCGGGAAAACAACATCGTCACAATGAACGTTATGCGAACGCGAATGTTATGCGGGAGTCCAAACCTGAGAATGCTGGAGACCAAAGCTGAAATTGGAAAAACTAAATAGCCTATTTTACTCCTGGAGATCCCAGGATTATCCACCCAAAATATCTTTGCGATCGGTTCAGTCGTTTTTGCGGTACCTTCGAATGGACAGACAGACAGACGGACGGACATTTGGTGAATTATAGTAAGATATATATATATATATATATATATATATACAGACTTGGCATTTAATATGGAATATTTTTTTTGTGGGGGTGAACTTACTTTTCATGTCTTAGAACCAAAAGTTCATTGGAATTATGTTGAAATTATTCTAGATTTTGTTAATGTGACCTTTAAAAGAAACAAAAACCACATTTGACATTTCGAAACAAATAAATTGATCCTTGAAAGTGATGTAAACTGATATCGAACTCAATTCATGGACAGTACTGTGTTAAACCTCTGTACGTTTTCCAGAAGTATCTCTTCATTTTGCACATTAGCCAAATTTTTTTTTAACAAAAACAAAAGTTAAATTACGACTGGGATTACGGACAGTAAAATTACAGTTCAGTACTTCGTGTAACCCCCACGAGCATTCAGGAGAGCACGTACACGTCGAGGCATGTTGTTCACGAGATTTGCAAAGGTTTGGACAGGAATCGCTTGCCATGCAGTGACAATAGCCTGCTGCAATTCACGCACAGAGGTCGGCTGCTGGTCCAAGTGGTCGATTTGACGCGTTAATTCTGCCCACAAGTTCTCAATCGGATTCATATCCGGGGACATGGCAGGCCACTCCATATGCTCTACACCACGGTCAGCAAGAAAGTGTTGGATCATGCGAGCACGATGAGGCCGTGCATTGTCATCTTGGAAGACAAAGTTTCCTCGAAAGGCTGCACGAGCAAATGGAAGCAATGTTTCTTCCAGAATGGCCCTGTACTTGAACTGGTTCAGGTTTCCATTCAGAACAACCCAGTCAGTTTTTCCCCCTGCATGAAAAGCAGCCCAAACGGTCACCCCACCACCTCCAGCTTGGACTCTTGGCACTATACAATCTTTGTTGTAGGCTTCATGCACTTGTCTGCGCACTCGGACGTGGCCATCTTGACGATAGACCAGAAATCTAGACTCGTCACTGAAGATCACGTGATTCCAGTGTCCTGGCTGCCATTGACGGTGCTCTCTGGCCCACTGCAATCGGCGCTGGCTGTGTTGTCTGGTCAGGCGTGGCTTTCTCAGGGGACGCCTGGCACGATAGCCTGCTTGAACCAGTCGTTGGTTGAATAGCCTTCTGGATACAGGCACATTTGTCAGTTGCTGCCACTCAGCCCCAAGCCGATTAGCTGACTTGGTACGGCCATTGCGGACTAACCGGTGCAGCTGGCGATCATCCCTCCTTGTGGTTCTGCGGGGACGTCCTGGCCTCGGTATTGGAGTAGGGACACCCCTCTGAGCATTTCGTTTCAGGATCTTTGACACCTGACCTTGAGTGATGCCATACTGCCGAGCAATAGCACGCTGTTTCATGCCGTAATTTCGTAAAGCCACCACTCCATGACAAACAGCATTGTCGAGTTGACGGACCATCTCCAGAGGAAGCGGCAATAACTTTTGGAGACGTGCAGCAGTTGTTTTCCACTAATACAGAACGCAACAACCCTTGTATACCTGACTGTGAAGCCAATCATCAAATGCACCTGTCCGTACATTTTGCCACGCCACCTGTGATATAATCCTGCTGTTGACTTCTTGCTGCGACAGACAATCAGTGACATGGTTCTTTCAACAAATAAATCACCAAAGTGTAAAAGAAACACACCAGATTGATATACTGAGTTAAGAAAGTAAACCCAAGTCAAGAAAAAAACAAAAACATATTCCATATTAAATTCCAAGTCTGTATATATATATATATATATATATATATATACACACACAGACTTGGTATATATATATATATATATATATACATATATATACACACACACACACACACACACACACACACACACACACACACACACACACACACACACACACACACACACACACACACACACACACACACACACACACACACACACGAGCCAGTCAATAAGTAACCTTAAAATGGCGATATAAATACGAGAATGTAATGTGTGTAGTTGTAGACGACATATGTTATATCTATTGGTAATTCAAGTATTGTCTGTTTTCGATCTGGCAACATTGAGCATATGACATCAGTAATCAGTTCCAAGATGGCGGCTCCCTTAGAAACATGGACCAGGGAGGAGAAACATTCTGTCATCCGTTTCTTGGGAAGTGAGGGTGTGAATCCCAGTGAAATCAATCGCAGAATGAAGATGCAGTATGGTGACGCATGTTTATTGCTGCAGCAGTTGTACAACTGGGACAGGAAGTTTAAAAGTGGAGTGTCCAGTGTGGCAGACGCTGCTCGCTCGGGCCAGCCTCACACAGCCGACACACCAGAAATGGTTGCAGGAGTTGAGCACGTGCTAATGGAAAACTGTCGCATTACTCTGGATGAAGTGGTCTCCAAATTGAACATCAGCCAAGGTTCAACACACCATATCATTCACAACGTGCTGGGGTCCGCAAAGTGTCTGCAAGGTGGGTGCCTAGGCAAGTCGCACCCGAACTGAAAGAACGGCGAATGGACACATGTGAAGAACTTCTGTGACGTTACGAAACAGAAGGCAACGCTTTCTTACAGCGCATAGTGACTGGGGATGAAAGTTGGGTCCACTACTTTCAGCCAGAAACGAAGAGGGCAAGCAAAGAGTAGCACCATTCAACTCCACCGAAGCCCAAAAAATTCCGCACACAGCCGTCCGCTGGAAAAGTGATGCTGACGCTCTTCTGGGATAGCCGAGGCCTACTTGTCTACAGTCACAAGTGCATCATACTGCGACCTCCGTAAAAATCATCTGAAATCAGCAATCAGATCAAAACGTCGTGGACTACTCACTACCGGTGTTTTGCTGCAGCATGACAATGCTTGGCCCCATACTGCCCTAGCTCCAGCTGCAACAATCGAGGACCTGCATTTTGAGTGTCTTCCTCATCCACCCTACTCACCAGACCTCGCCCCTTCGGATTACCACATATTTGGGCCACTTAAAGAGGCGCTTGGTGGAACCACTTTCCGATCCGACGAATAGGTCCAAGGGGTGGTGCACGAATGGCTACACAAGCAGCCAAAATATATTTTTTTCTAGGGGAATCCAGGCCTTAGTAAAGCACTGGAAAAAATGCATTGAACGCAATGAAGATTATGTTGAAAAATAACAGTTGTTAACACAGTTGTTACACACTTACATGCAATAAACAAGTTGTGAAAAATATTTTAAGGTTACTTATTGACTGCCCCTCGTATATAATATAGTATGCAGCTGAAGGCAGGACATGAATGTAATTAGGAAAGAGTATGGCTTTATTCACAACTTTCATAAATCACAATCACACTCACCTGTACAAAGTTCCACCAACAACTGTCCCCACTTCTGGTACAGAGTAGATCTCATCCACCTGTGAATGTAAGGGAAAACAAATCCAAGCCATCGCAGTTAATACAAATGGCCTTCAAAAAAAGGAGGAAAAGGAATAAATAAAAATGAAGCATTAACAGGACCAACCTGGAACTCTGGCAGCTGCTGCATTAGCTCTTCTTGGGCCTGTATGTTGCTCTGGGGCGGAAGCACATTCAGGAAGGTCTTGAGCAGGTCTAGGTTCTTACCGGTCACACTTGAGATAACGAATATCGGAGCAATACTGAAAGGGAGAAGTTCAGGGGTTAATTCTGGAACCCAGACGAGCAGTTTGTGTGTTGTTCAACCGAGATTTGTAAAAGTGTGAAAGTTTCCTTCCCTCTTAGTCCTTATTCATTCCCCTTTGTCCATTGTCCATTGTCATCCTCTTGCTCCCCTGTCAGCACTTTGCCTTCTACCCTCCACCACCTCACTCTTCCACAAGCTGAGACTTGTATAAATAGTAACTAAAGAGTATCCCTCCCTTAATTGTGCAATTGTTCCACAGTGCACGAACCACAAAAGGAACATGACCGTACCTTGGGGACTGAGGGAACTTTGTGGCGGCCGTCATGGCATCATCACTGCTGGAGATTAGGAAAGGCACTCGGGCGCAGCCTGGGCCACGCAGTACGTAGGTGAGCTGGTGCACCGTACGTTCCACCGTTGACGCAGAGCAAACGTCGTCCTTGCTCACGACGATGAAAAAGGGCAGCCGCAGCGCCATGGCCAAGCCCAGGTGTTCCTTGGCTGTCCCGGCTGCACAAGTACATTTTCAAAGCGTGACAAGATTGTTGAGTGACATACGAGACACATTGCCACCTACAAAGTGGTTTAAATACCGATTGGTGAGGCCTAGTCGCTGAAACACCTACCAATGCCGGTGTTAGCCGCTATGACGAGCATGACAAAATCTGGAGCATAGCTCGTCAGCCCAAAGATCGTCGTTTTCAAATACTTCTGGTGACCCGCCAAGTCTATAAACGTAACCATCTTGGATGCATTCTCACAGATCTCCTCCGCCGTTCGTGAATCACTGTAGTTGACAACCTGTGCACAGGTTATTTATTTATTTATTATTAATAAGTATAACGCTTTCATTATTTTGTCCTTTTTAAGAGTTATGGGGACCCTCACCTCGCCTTTACTGGTGAATCCAAGTATCTCAAAGCTGATGCTGGATGTGCGGCCAGATTGGATCTCGTGCAAATGGCGGAACAGGTTGAGACGGGCGCGTCCACGTCCATTGTCCAGCTCTCCCTGTGTCAGAACGCCCAAAAGCGTCGACTTTCCAGCATCCACGTTGCCCAAAACAGCCACTCGGAGGTCAAGAAACTGGAAAGCAGAGAACGATCTTGACCACAAAGCCCTTGAACACACTGGGATCTCCACAAAATAAAATTGTTACCTTTCAACTCGAATTGTGGACAAACTGGCCAACCCTGATGCATTTACCTGGAATTTAACAAGAACATTACTCTATTTCACATGTACCTATCGACCATAATATATAGACAAGGCCCTAAAGGACAGTGATAAGGTGAGGTCTCCGGGCAGTCATGGTCCATACCTGCTGGTTATCGTGCACCTTCCGCACTAGCACTTCGGCGACTCGTTTTCTGGAGTTTTCCACAAAGTCCACTTTCCGCTCTCTCAAGATGGTTACGTCAGCACCGAGCCTGCCGAAGTGTGCATGAGTGTTTACAGCGAAACATATGCAATGTTCCCACACCCTTTGGTGTGCCTTCTAGCACCTTAACTAGAAATACTTTTTTCAGTTCTGTTCCTGTGATTACACTTTCCAATATCAAAACCCTTTGTCGATGACTTACTTGTCTGCCATGTGCTGTAGAGTCTTGATGGATGCTCGCATGTCATTATCAGAGAGGCCAGCAATCATGCCACTGTCTTCGACTCCGATCTGATATATCGCTTCTCCGCGTCCTTCCTGCAATCGCCACTTCATTTGTGTGACCAAGTGCTCAAAGCGGTAATGTGATGGGTTCACCAGCTTCAGCTGCAAGCCAAGAACAAAGTGACGTCTTGAGACATGCTCCGCTATAATTCAATGAAAACATTGTTACATATACGAGGAACATTGTTACAGATGTTACATATACATTATGTTACATATATCCCTACGAGAGCAGCCTATCGACGCCAGCCAAATCCTGCATGCAAACTTGTCGAGACCCCGTTCTGTCCAGAGCTTTGTAGCGTGGATGGCATTTGTTACCTGAGGGTGACCCCTTTTATGGCTTTTGAGGCACATAAAATGGAACTCGGCGCGGAAAATGGTTGCCTACATTGGGGCTGCCGTGTCATGATCCCAGGTCTGTGCTCCAGGGTCATGGAAGAAATCCATGGTTGTCACCCCAGGATTGTGGAGATTAAGTCAACCTCCACCCCTCTCCCCCCCACATGTACCTCCTTAGACCCCGATTTTTCCAATACCACGTACGTCACGGGTGATGAAAGTTGTGGTCAAGTTTCATCAAAATTGTGTGTGTATTTTCGGAGAAGACAGCAAATACCTATTTTAGAGGGTCATACCCCTCACACATCCCCTTAAAACCTGATTATTATTTTTATTCTGTGATCAAACGTTGATGCATCACGGGTGAGGAAGGTTGTGGTCAAGCTTCATTGAAATTGTGTGTGTACTTTCAGAGAAAAGAGCAAATACCTGTGGGGGGACGGTGGGGGGGGGGGGGGGGAGGGGGAGGGGGAAACCTGAATCCACTTTGACCCCTGCTATATCTACTTTGACCCCTGGTATATCCACTTTGCCCCCTGGTATATCCACTTTTGCCCCTGGTATCTCCACTTTGACCCCTGGTATGTCCACTTTGACCCTGGGTATGTCCACTTTGACCCTGGGTATGTCCACTTTGCCCACTGGTATGTCCACTTTGACCCCTGGTATGTCCACTTTGCCCACTGGTATGTCCCCTTGGACCCCTGGTATGTCCCCTTTGACCCCTGGTATGTCCACTTTGACCCCTGGTATGTCCACTTTCACCCCTGGTATATCCACTTTGACCCCTGGTATGTCCACTTTCACCCCTGGTATATCCACTTTGTATACTGACACCTGGTATGTCCCCTTTGACCTCTGGTATGTCCCCTTTGACCCCTGGTATATCCACTTTGACCCCTGGTATATCCACTTTGACCCCTGGTATATCCACTTTGACCCCTGGTATGTCCCCTGGTATGTCCACTTTGACCCCTGGTATATCCACTTTGACCCCTGGTATATCCACTTTGACCCCTGGTATGTCCACTTTGACCCCTGGTATATCCACTTTGACCCCTGGTATATCCACTTTGACCCCTGGTATGTCCCCTGGTATGTCCACTTTGACCCCTGGTATATCCACTTTGACCCCTGGTATATCCACTTTGCCCCCTGGTATATCCACTTTTGCCCCTGGTATCTCCTTTGCCCCCTGGTATGTCCACTTTGACCCCTGGTATGTCCACTTTGACCCCTGGTATGTCCACTTTGACCCCTGGTATATCCACTTTCACCCCTGGTATATCCACTGACACCTGGTATGTCCCCTTTGACACCTGGTATGTCCACTTTGACCCCTGGTATATCCACTTTGACCCCTGGTATATCCACTTTGGCCCCTGGTATATCCACTTTGACCCCTGGTATATCCACTTTGACCCCTGGTATATCCACTTTGACCCCTGGTATGCCCCTTTTGACCCCTGGTATGTCCCCTTTGACCGCTGGCATGTCCACTTTGACCCCAATTTTTTTTAACACCGTGAAGAAATGTGAGTTGCAACATACCAAATATAATTTGTGCCAAGTTTGGTCACAATCCCATGAGCGGTTTTGGAGAAGAAGTTGCAGGTGTTTATGGACGGACGGACGACGCACCATCGCATAAGCTCCCCGGAACTACGTTCCAGGTGAGCTAAACATTATTAATAATTGCTAAATTTATGTGAACATTACTTATGCTGTGAACAAAAAAAAGGAATATTACAATGATACGTGTGATGAACTCTCTGTAGACCTTTCAAACACCTAACTCGGTAGAGAAGAGCTACACCCACCTCTGCTCTCTGACCCTGTCCATGAACTCCAGGATGTACATGTTCTTACCTTAACTCCCTCCTGGATAAACCCTCAAAATCCAGGTCGCTGCACACCTCAGCTCTTTTGTTCTCCTTTTCACCCATTTAAGGAACCATTCTTAGTCCGTTCAATCGCACTCTTCCCTCCAACGATTCAAAATCTGAAGGTGCACCACCATCTGATGCCATCCCCATCACCATCAATAACGGGCTGTCAGAATGGCGTAGAGGTACGCACACTCACCTGGATTCGAACCACGACCCAGGAATATGAGGGGTTTGTTGCGTTTCACGAGCAGGGCGATTCGTCAATGTGAGTGTCATCCGTGGATGGACGCCAAACAATATAAAATTGACACGGTGCAATTTAAACCTCTTTCTAATCATGCCAAGGGATAATCATTACTATTTCGCTTTGAATTTAATCATACCCACAAGGTTAAGGTGTCGGAGCAGAGAAACGAACAAAATTCTGTATCATCTAAAATATGAAATGTGGCAGCTTACTCATTTACACTTTGAACCTGAACGCCAAAGGCCAATCCACTACTATCAGTACATTCGCTCAGCTCGTATCAATACCTACAGGCCACAGCTTGAAACCACATAATCAGGCAAGATGACACGCAATTTAGGAACTGCATCAACGAATAGACTAGACGGATTTCTGAGAAATGTGAATGTTAGGTGCATTTTTGGGTAAAAGTTGGGAACCTCACTTTTTAACATAATTAGGGTATGCTGAATTCGATTAACCCGGTTCCCAAGCCGAATTTTGAGTTTTTGACCTAATTAGCATAAACAAAATGGCCGCCAAATTGCCATTTTTGGACAATTTCTTTGAACAAGCATTTATATAATTATCATGTCTATACATGCAGCTCTTTTACTTTAACTTGACAACTTTTACCCCAAAATACACCTAGAAGCTTATACATGGCCTTTTTTCATAAATCCGTCTAGTCTATATTATGGTTGGCGACATATGGGATTTTATGGGAAATGGTTGGCGACCATTTCCCATAAAATGGGAAATGGTTTTAATAAGACAATGTTTCATCCTTTGTAAATTTGTAAAATTTCATCCTTTGTAATGTAACGCCAGGGGGGTTGACTCAGCCTGTTCATCCTTCCGAGGTCGGCTAATTGAGTACCAGTTCACTGGTAATTCCCTGTTTGTCGTTAAAGGCGGCAAAAAGGGTTGGCGTCAGGAAGGGCATCTGGCCGTAAAACATTGCTTCAAAAAGGGGGCCGAAAAACAACAACAACCACGATTCCCGAAAAAGGCCAACCCCCGCTTTGCGGGGAAAAATGGCCTCTAAAGGTGGTTATTTTTTATTTATTAAGACAATGTTTCATCCAACCATTTATTCTAAAATTAAGTATACATGACCATGAAGCACAAACATTGAGGAATGTCACACATGTTGTTTTGCCAAACTACATCAAATTCGTACAAGGGGTCTGATCATCAGTCTGTTGCTGCCAGGCACACATTGATGTGCACCTCAACTCTGAATAGCGACATTTGTAGCATCGAGTCTTGCATTGCTTCTGGCATGCACAACAAATCATCTCGAGGCAACTTTCTGGGATTGGACTCGGTGACATCAGAATAGGCTCCAGTCCTGAATCGCCACGTTTCCATCCAATTTCCACAGGTGCAGTAAGGGCAGGTATGGCACAACGAGCATTTCTCCATACCATGGCTTGATAGTGTACTCGCATCAAATGGAAATGAAGAGCATCACTTGTCGTTGAAATTGCTTCTGGTTTACCAGTCTTGGTATGTCCACTTTGGTCGTGCTGAATCAACAGAGGTTGTTCTGTGCACATTATATATTCTGCAGACGAACGCTTCTGCAGATTTGATTGTCTCCTCTGTGGGTTCACCAATGCCCAAGTTCTTCGGCAGTTTATTCAAAACAAAAAACAACAACTCACAATTCGGCTTGGGAACCAGGTTAATCGAATTCAGCATACCCTAATTATGTTAAAAAGTGAGGCTCCCAGCCTTTACCCAAAAATGCACCTAGAAGTTTATACATGGCCTTTTCCCATAAATCCGCCTCATCAAGAAGCCATTATTTTATCATGACGGTGCGAATTATTAAAACAGCAACATACCTTGTACTCGACATTTCCCTCTTCAGCCTGTGGGCAACAGAGGGGGGAAATGAAACCACATAACACAGGTAAATTGAACACCTTGCGGGTTAGTATCCATGACAGACAATGCAGCACAAGCAGAATGACCATTTAAACTGCCGTAAACTGGCAAACTGGAAGGCGACAAATGTGTGTGAGAGAAAGTAAAATTCCCCGTGAACATTTTGCTTTTACTTGCCAGAAACACCCGCTCCTTTTGAGAGCAGCCGAGAGGGGCGAGGGGGTAGTGGGGCAAATATATATTTGTGCCGTGGTTAACAATCCCCCCCTTTCTGCAGCAGGGATCAGTAAACCACTTGCACTGTGGCACATGTACAGGTGAAAATCGTAAGTTGTGTGCCTCCCCCTTGCAAGGGGTGGGATTTTTTTCGTGCCCTGACCTGTCCCTTGGTACTACCGACATATATGCAGACGTTGGTGGACATCAGCCCAGCCCTGTTTTTTTTTTTCCATGATTTTTAGACGTACACACGCACACATACATACAAATGCCTTATTTAATATAGTAGGATTTTAATGTCTAAATATACAGCATACTGAGAGTGGGGCAACAGGTGGACCCAACAAAGGAATTAATGAACAGGAAAAGAGGGTCTACGTCTATATACCTATTTCAATGTCTAAACGGTGGATGGATTTTGTGTTCATGCAATGTCTCAGATCCATTGCGATAAGCTCATACAGGTAGCACGTCAAATGTTTCAACACCACTGGTAGCACACACAGCTCCATCATAGCAGGGCAGAGCAAACGTTTGTTTTTTCTATGGGCCTATCACTTCACCATCACAGACAGGTCGGTGGTCTCTTTGTCTTCTACCACCTCCTTTCTGGTCTTGCACCCTCTGCTCTTCCTGTGCTTTGTCTCCCCTCCCCCAGGTTTCTGCAGGCCCACGTGGTCCACCATCAACCCCCTTCTGGTCAAACTACCTAAATCTAAAAACTGCTTACCTCCACTCATTTGTTCCTTTTTTTTTCTCCCACCTGTGGAATCATCTTCCACCTTCTCATCTGTGAGTTTTTCGGAAAACGTTTCCTCGCTCATGGAGTGTGCAAAGGGATCTGCTATTTATAATGTGCACAAACATGGGAGTTCTGACACCACCATGCCATCCGCCCACATCCGCTACAATACCAGTCTTCCCTCCTTTTACACTCGTCTTCGAGAGGGAAGCAAAACAGGCTGGAAAGATCCTCTGAGAAAAGATAGACAAGTGAGGTGTAATTTCTCATGAACGATGTTTTAACGAATCCATTATACAAAATAGAGAGAGACTGAGATTAGGGATGTGAGGAAGGATGATGAGTGATGACACAGGGGGGTGAACAGGATGGATACAGAAGTAAACTCTCAAGAAAGAAAACAGGAGAGTTGGAAAGAGGTGGGTTTCGGTTGGGAGGGTTAACGATTGCAGAAAGGAAAAGATTGCAGAGGGGAGTGTGGGGGAAGGGGGGGCCGGGGGGGGGGGGTGGAAGGTTTTGGGGTTCAATAACATAAATACCCTCACCAGAGGAGGGGGGAATGCATCTAGGTCTATTTGTTAGTCGTCTATCTGTCTGTCTACATATATGATAATGTAGAGCACAAATTCCACCTAGTGGTGGTAGCCTGTATTACACGTAATATTTAATCAACTGAGAAGCTCTTTAAATTATGTACAATTATAATGTGAGTACGTCTATAAAGTATGTACAATTATAATGTGAGTATGTCCATAAAATATGTACAATTATAATGTGAGTGTCTATAAAATTATGTAGAATTATGTGAGTACGTTGATAAAATATGTACAATTATAATGTGTGTCTATAAATTATGCAGAATTATGTGAGTACGTCTATAAAGTATGTACAATTATGTGAGTATCTATAAAATTATGTAGAATTATGTGAGTATGTCTATAAAGTATGTACAATTATAATGTGTGTCTATAAATTATGTAGAATTATGTGAGTACGTCTATAAAGTATGTACAATTATAATGTGAGTATAAAATTATGTAGAATTATGTGAATATGTCTATAAAGTATGTACAATTATAATGTGTGCGTCTATAAATTATGTAGAATTATGTGAGTACGTCTATAAAGTATGTACAATTATAATGCAAGTACATCTATAAAATATGTACAATTATAATGTGAGTACGTCTATAAAATATGTACAATGATAATGTGAGTGCGTCTATAAAGTACGTACTCTAAAGACACGTCGGCAAAATACGCGCATCTATAAATTACATCTGATTGGAACGACAATCCATACAATAAAACAGAAAAGCTCGATTCGTCGTCTGTATGAACATAAACCTCCATCGTCAATGGCCGATTTCCAACCCTACCCTATCTGCACACAAAGTCGATGTTCCATCTGCAGACATTAATTGGTGGACGTTAAAGATCCCACGGTGTCGTTCGCGAACAGTCGGCGAGCTATCGCCGGCATCCTGAACAAATTACAAATTCCTGCCCTTGGTCGAACGTCAGGCCTGGCCAAGCAGTTCGTGAAAGACTGGCGAAGCTTCTGTCGAACCCCACAATAACTTGGGGATGTTTGTGGCCATTAAAGGAGTGAGCTTGACGTCTGACTGAGGCGATTTGGGTAGGAGTATTAAAATCTGTTCATGGTGCCGGCGATAACTCGCCCACACTTCGGGAAAACACACCGTGGGATCTTTTAAAATACAAATCACAAGGTGGAAGGAAAAGCAGTTTTCACATTTGGTACGAACTATTTTATTAACTAAAGGAAACGAATAACGAACTCGTGGCGACTTTATACAACTTCATCATTGCCTAGCAACACGGGCCGTAGGGTTTCTTCTTCACAAGATATCATGATCCAGGGTGTAAAGATATCACAACGACCATTCAACATTCATTTCCTTCACAAACTCATTCATCCTGAATAACAACACCAAATCAAAACAATCCCTGATAACCTGCCAATGATCAATCAATTAGTTAATCGAGCCTGAGGAGCGCCGAACCCGCGCAAACCGCGAATGCTGCTCTGTTTACACTTGAACTCGGAACCGAACCGAACCTCGGGAGGCAGGAAGGGCGTCAGCGTCAGGTTGTTGTGTGGCCGAACCCGTTTCTTCTGCTTCCTCGATCTCCTCCGACCACCAGCAGCAGCTGACAAGGCCTGCGAGGCCCCGGGGCCGTGGCCCGTCCCAAACAGTTCAACGAAAGCGTCCATTACTTTTCAAACCCAACTCGTACTGTCTCGGGTTCCCTTTCGTTTTCTCCATTAAACGTGTGGTATTTGAGCCATCATGGTATCGCCGGCGACGCTGCGAAACGATCGCCTTATATTCCCTCCGATTATTTACATTCGTTTCGCCCACTCCGCGTCGCCTTGGTTTACGCTCGGCTACGTCATAGAGGGGATGGGCGGAGTCAGGTGACGTCATCGGAAATCGGGCCTTTTCATTGGTGCGTTTGACGTGGCTGATGCAAGCTGGAGGCAATACGACTCGTGGTGGACGTGGACCTGTTTCACATCGATAAACAGTCACGCAACCACGACAAACACTGCAGGTCACGCGAGACCGTAAAAGTGTGCCACAACCAGAGGTTGTATTGTAAAGTCTGTTACCCCATCCTGTTTAATACAATTGCTTCGGGTTCGTATGAGGACTTCTGCACATTAAAATCCCATTAAAACGCGTGGTCTTTTATAATTGAGCGATGGCGTCGAGCAAGCTGTTTGTTGACCAATCAACGCATGTTGCGTCATTCAATTTTGTGCTTCTGGAAGCATCTCAGACATGGAAACATCACTTTCTAATTGTAGGGAGGCACTTAATATGAAAGGTATTGACAGGGAGGGCATTTTTGCAAATAAATAAATAAATCCAGGTCAGGGAGGGCAGGGCAGGGCAAGCACCTATTTTGACCCATCTGCAGAAGCATCATAGCCCAAGGAATGAATACTGCATCAATGGTGTTGCTGGATTAGAAAAACCCGTTAAACATGAGTATCCACCTCCGACGGTAAGGTATTCAAAAGCTCTCGTCACTGCAGGGAAAGAAAAATAATAATAATGTATTAAAAGGTCACTGTTAAAGGTACAATTGGCTCAATTTACATTCCAGGAAAGCTCAAAAAGCAATTAGGCATGTACTCCCCTTCAGTAGGGTAAACACACATTGTGTAACATCATGATTGGGTTTCTGATGCAATCCCATACAACACCAATGCTGCCAAGCAGGAAGAAAACATCACACAAAAATATTTCACATTTTTAAAGAACTGAGATCCACATGAATAATTCAAAGTTTATTCATAACCATGTCATAAAAAATAATAATAATTAGACGTGGTCATTGTTGATGGCCCAACAAGTTAGAACGATCAACAACAACAACAACAACAACATGCATTTTAAGGCCATTTTCCCTGCCAGAGAGGGGGTTAGCCTTGCGGTCCCCATGACAATCTTTTCCATTTTGCCCCATTGTCTGCATCTCTCCTTGTTAACCCCCTTGCCCACATTTCTTCTTCCACCATCTTTAGCCAAGTCTTTCTCGGGCTTCCCCATCCTCTACTTCCTTCTACATTCATTTCCATCACTCTTCTCAACCAGTCACTTTGATCCTTCCTCAACACATGCCCAAACCATCTCAACCTGTTCCTCTTCACAGCATCAATCACAGGCTCTATTCCCATCATCTTTCGCAATTCATCATTTGTCTTCCTCTCTCTCAACGATACTCCACACATCCACCGAACCATTCGCATTTCCACCCTTTCCAGCCTTCGTTGCTGCTCCACGTTCATTACCCATGTCTCGCTCTCATAAATCACAACACTTCACGTGCAGGATACACCTTTCCCTTCAGCTTCAACGACACTCCCCTCCTCATCAGCACGCCACTCAGTTCCTGAAACTTCTTCCATGCACATCACACTCTAGCAACCGTTGCCGAGTCTGATCCACCTTCTCCATTCAGCATGTCTCCGAGGTAGTAAAATGTTTTCACACCTTCCAGCTTCACGCCGTCTCCAAGATCCAACTCAACATTTCCTCCATCTGCAGCTCCATCTATGCACACCTTACATTTGAATGTAGCTGCCACACTGGTTAATGACCCTCAGACCACTGCATTTTTGATGAACCCACTCAGCGCACATTGTACATTGAATGGAGTACACTCCGACACCCTTCCTGCACACAGCACATGGCCACTTCCCAGTTCTTTCCACCTCACCACATGCCATCACCTTCGTCTTTCCGATATTCACCTTCAGACCTTTTGTCTCCATACATTCCTTCCACTTGTTAATCTTTTCCTTCAGTCCATCCATACTTTCCGCAATCAACACCAGATCATCTGCATATAACAACTCCCACGGTAAACCCTCCTTTACGTTCTGAGCCAGCACCTCCATCACAGCTACAAATAGTAGTGGACTTAGTACCGACCACTGATGCACTCCCACCTTCACCTCAAACTCACCACTGTTCCCGTCCTTCGTCCTTACAGCTGTGCGCGCTGTTTTGCACATTGCCATCACGACTGATCAACCATTCCTCCACTCCTAAATTCCTCAATGCCCATGTCAATACTTCATGTGGAACCCTATCGAATGCTTTCTCCAAATCAACAAACCCAAGAAACTTCTCCATGCACTTCTCCTGCAACTGCCTCACAATAAAGAGCGCGTCTGTCGTTCCTCTTCCTGGCATAAATCCAAACTGCATTGTCAATCTTCACCTTCTTCCTTATCCTCCTCTCCAACACCCTTTCCAATACCTTCATTCCATGCTCTAATAACTATCGCTCGGGGTGAGCCACACTCCAGAGGGGTCACCTTTCCCCTTGTATAGAGGGACGAGGGTACTCAGTTCCCAATCCACTGGAATGAGGCCTTCTTTCACCACCAGATTACAGATCTCTGTCATTTTCTTCACACCCCAACTTCCTGCTGCCTTCAACATATCTCCCACAACTCCCGTCGGCCCTCCCACTTTTCTATTCTTCATTGCTTTTATCGCTTCAACTTCCTTCTCAGTTATCTTCTCTGCCGGTCCTAAAACTGGGTTACTCTCTATGTTGCCATCCCATTCATTCTCTGTATTCAACAGCATTTCCATATATCTTTTCCATCTTCCTTTAATTCCATCTGGGTCCACAACGATATGTTCCACTTCATCCTTCAAGCAACTCACCCCCATCACATCACACCATTTTTTCGCTATCTGCTTTACAATCCTGAATACCGCTCTCTGACCCGCTTCCGAATCCAAGCGTTCTCCGAACATTTTCCTACATGCCTCCTGCGCCTTTCCTACCTCTTTCTTTGCAGCCTTCTTTAGTTAGGCAGCTCAGGAATTTTTGGGGGAACGACTTTACAAAAGTACCATTTTTATTTTAGTGGTTCATTGGACCATATGCAATAGAATTAGGACCAAGACATATACAGTTTGACTTTTGCACAAATACGACTCGCACAGCATAATATCAAGCAATACATTTATGCAAATAAATCATCAGCTAATGGAGTTAGACTAAAATCTGAAATACATAAATTGCTGGACAAATTACCTTGAACAACATGTTGTCTGTTCTAAAGCTATATTGTCATTACATCCTTGTAGTTGTGTACATGTTAGATATATGAGAGGTGCGCGAGTCACACGTATAACACATTTGTATAAACACTCGGTATTATATTACGAATTATTATTACATGGAAGCGTAAGATTTATTATGCAGGCATGCATAAGTTTTACAAATAACACTGCATGTAATGAAATAAAAGTTAACCTCCTTGTTGAAAATATATACATAATTGGTTTTTGTCCAATAAACAGGTTAAGAACACTATATTTCTTGCCTCCGGTCCTAAATCTATTGTATATGGTCTAATGGACCACCAAATTAAAAATGGCGCTTTTGTCAAGCCGTTCCCCATTTTCGATAAATATGCTGCTAAGCTGCCTGACTACTTGGCTGCCTCGGTGGTCCTTTTGTCCATCCACATACCTCGCCAACAGCTCCCAACAGACTATCTTTCATCGACTCCAACCACTTTCAAGCTCAACCACATCATCCTCTACCCTACTCAGCCTCTCTTTTAATGCCTCCCTTACTGTCACCTCGTTCAACCTCCACACCTTCTTTCTCGGTTGGTACTTCACCCGCCGAGCTCTCCTCGCACCTTTCAGCCTTATGTCGCAGACAACCAAGTGGTGCTGTGAAACAGCCTCCTCCCCTGGGATCACCTTTGTGTCCCGGAGGTGACCCCTATCTCGCCTACCCACCAGGTAGTCAACGGTTGTCGTCGACCCACCTGACGTGTATGTAACAAGCTTATTATCCTCTTTCTGGAACTGAGTATTACAAATCAACAAATCAGCTCCATCAGCAAACTCCAAAATCCTTTCACCTTCTCCATTTCTCACACCATATCCGTAACCCCCATGAACTCCCTCAAAACCGTCCATACTCCTTCACACATGTCCATTTAGGTCTCCTCCTACCACAACAACTTCCTCATCTTTCACGTTTTCCATCAGCTTCTCTATCGCACACCAGAACTTGTCCTTCTCTTCATCGCTTCAACCAACCTGCGGAGCATATCCCGAGATGACGTTCACCAAGAGCTTTCCAATCATCATTTTCACAATCATCAACCTATCACTCACTCTCGTCACACTCACCACACTGTCTCCAAACTCCTCAGAAAACAGGACACCAACACCATTCACGCCCTCCGGGCACCCTTGCCACACAAACTTGTATTTCTGTCCCTGCCTACGCTTCACCATTCTCACACCACTTCCCTTCCATCTCGTCTCTTGCACACAACATATGTCCACTCTTCTTCTGATCAATACTTCCACCACTTCTCCTGATCTCCCCGTCATTGTCCCTACATTCCATGTCCCAAACCTCAGAAACCGATCTCCACTTCGGGCTGTACCCTGCTCATAAGTAGTTGTAATTGTCATGGTTCTCCTTTTGAGGCAATGTTTTTATGGCCGGATGCCCTTCCTGACGCCAACCCTCTTAGTCGCCTCTTACGACATGCAGGGATACGGTGTACTTATTCTAAACCAGGGTACACACCGGGAAAGTTAGAACGATCAACAAAACAATTTTCTCATCACAAAGGTCAAAGCCCAAGTAATTTAAGAAAACTTGACAATAAACAATTTATGACATTTTGTTTTTGTGCCTCCATCAAAAGCGAGGGGAAGGGTCGTTGGAAAAAACAAAAACAAAAAAAAGGTGTCAATCACAGGAACCTTTAATTTTCAAATTACAATAAATGAAACCTATTTTAAAGCAAACTCAAAGTCCGGCAAACAATAATCCGGAGCCTCAATTTAAATAAAATGGCCGTTCACATCGTAATAGCTTTTTCAATTGCACCACTTGGTGACAGAGTCGGTGGGGGAGAGGAAAGGGGCACATCGGAAGGAGGCATGTAATGTGACAGCCATTTTTCACTCTGTCCACCTGTGGCCACAATGAGGTGCCGTACACACGTAATACAGCCTCATGGCATCCTGAAACGAGAAAAATAAAACAAATACATGAATGAATGATCATAAAAAGTCAGCAGCAACAAGAACACATTTAAATTGTCAAGCTACAGAATCACAACGAATTGGATTTACAACTCAAAACCTCTACAAGTCAACAGCAACAAAAAAAACAAGTCCATTGCGTCAAAATAGCAACTAGAAGGGCACTCGGTAGAGCACATACCTCCACCAGGCTCAACAGTTTACATTTTGTATCCCACTGATAGCCCGGATCTGGATTCGGACCTGAACCAAAATGTAATCGGCTTGTTCTTGTCACTTCACCAACTCATCCACGAAGTTTAAACATAACTCGTCCATAACTTTTTTAAATTTCATGTTACATATCGCTTTTGACACGATCTCTCAATGATGAAGAATCACATAAAAATTAAATAACTCTCGTATCCAAATCCATATTCAAATCTTCACCAAAACCGATTCGCCCTCGTCACACCCAACCTCTTAAACTAAGTTTCGTCCAAATCAGTCCACAACTTTTTAAGATATCGTGCTTTGTATCGGTTTTAGCCCTATCACTCAATGGTGAAGAATCACTTAGAAATTAAATAATTCTCATATCCGAATCCATATTCAGATCTTCACCAAAATCAGTATCGATTCGTCCTTGTCACACACCCAACCTCTCCACCAGGTTTGGTCCAAATCCATCCATAACTTTGAGATATCCTGCTATGTATCGTTTTTGGCCCTATCTCTCAATGGTGAAGAATCACTTAAAAAATTATACTCGCCGGATCTGGATCTGGATCTTCACCAAAATCTATTTAATGGATCCGAATCCGGATCTTCACCAAAATCGAATAATTTCGTCCGAATCCGTCCACAACTTTTTGAGATATCTTGTTCACAAACAGACAGACGGGTGAAAACATAACCTCCATCAACCTTCGGTGGTGGAGGTAATAAATTAACACACACACACACACCCCACACACACACACCCCACACACACACACACACACCACACACACACCACACACACACACACAGGCCCATTTCAATGAGACCCACAAGATACATGCCACCAGGGTTCCGAATCATCTCATCAAGCATTACAGACCATTCCTCGTACAATCTGATCGCAACAATAAATAAACAACTAAGCTCTATTGACCACACCTGCCCAGGGAAGCACCTGTCAGACAAAGTAAAGCACGGACTCTCAAATAAACGTGACATACGAGCCAGCACTATTCTACCCTAAACTACAGTGTATTGAATTAAACCACAATTACATTTGTAATGCCATCATGTGAAAAATCAGGCTGACAAAGGTTCATTAGACGACTTGTTTTAATTACAGTGACAAATCACCGGAATAGAGGATCGAACGAGGAAGTGGAGCACAACACAAAACCCTGGATATGGCATGGTCTGTCCAAAAGGTATTCGATCAACTCGCCTGCACGGCACTGTTACTTATCCAAGCAGGCCGGATGGATGGATGCCCAGTGCGGCATAGTCAAAGCGATGAGGAGCTAATCACAGAACTATTTTTTAACTTTGTTGAAAATTCTCTGGAAAGCGCCGTCGGGCTTTATTGGGCTGACTGGGTGGGTGACAGCCAGCTGGGAGTTGTACAACCGCTGCTTAAATGTTCAACTATTTATTTGTTTAACATTGACTAATCAGGAAGAAAAGAAAAAAAACAGCATTGGTATGTGTAGATGACAACCTGGAACTCCAAAAATGTTCATTTGATGGAATATGATGAAGAACTAGTATTGCTGGTGAGGGTTAATGTCAATCTGTGTCAGTGTTACGTGCTCCTCCCCAACCCCCGGTCACGGTGTACCTCCGAGCCCCAAGAGGAGTCACGGCAGAAAAATGTGTTAGTCTGTATGTCAAAGATCAATGGTGAATCCACACCAATTCTAACCAACAAACAAATATTGTATTAAGATCACACAAGAATAACAGTACAACCACAATAGTAATCAATTGTACAACCAATATATATTTCCTATGATGGTACCATCAGGTTCGTACAATATAACTCACTGTGCTCCAAGTGAGCGAAAAGAAGAACATTCCCCAATGTCTCTATTCCGGCATCAAGCCCAAGTCGATCCGCTCCAGCGATCGTCAGAACGATGTCCAATCGAGACCAGAATCCCGGTCGGATGACAGTCACAGTCACGCGGCCAAAGCTGCGCAAAGGTGCCCTCAAGGCGACGGGGAAATCCAAAGGCGCCCTCCAGGCGACTGAGAAATCCCACCCTCGGGTATGGACGTTTCCCGGCTCCAAACCGGCGAACCGCAGATTTACCTTCAAAATCCACGTGACAGACAGACAGACAGACACACACACACACACACACACACACACACACACACACACACACACACACACACACACACACACACACACACACACACACACACACACACACACACACACACACACACACACACACACACACGTCTGGATGCGGTGAAAATGGTTGAAGCGAAGCGAAAAAAAAACTTGCGCGACGCGCAAAGCGCGCGAGTCAAAATGGCCGACGGCCCGTTCGAGGCGTAATGGCCCGAGGATGATTCTCCTCGGAATCAACCGCCAAAACCTGACATGCAGGTTGATCTGTCACAGCGATAACAACTCTGTCGCAAGAATCCCTTTCCTGGGAAACCCAAAGTTCACTCGTGACTCGTTAGCCAACGTTTGTTCAAGACCTTGAAGCAACTAGGCTTCTTGTCCGACTTCACTCGCTCCGCCTTCTTCTCTTCCTCTTCGTCCGGTTCCGGTTTCATTTAAAACATTAACTTTTTTACCTTTTGAAAATAGAAATCTCTGTCTCCCTTAAACAACAACAATAATAGTACATGGAATCAAAAATGTTTACAGTGGATGAAACCCACAACAATGGAAGTGACGAATCCGTAACAGTCAGCTGAGGAAGAACAATAGATGAAATCAATAAGACGTTGATCGAGGTGTGCTAACCGCTGTGGGAAGCAAGAAGCTGAAGTTTCGGACATTAACCCTTCACCCCTCTTTTGCTCTGTGTAATGAAATAGTTTGGTAAATTGATTGCTCTGATGAATCAATGGAGAGAGGACTGGGGGAGGATGTAGTTTCCTTACTGCTGGTGTTTAGCCAAGAAGCTCACTTCACTATGACAACTTTTTGTGCATAATTTAGAAGGCGAAGGATTATTTTGCCAAATCAGTTATCAACTGTAGTTATGGTTCCCAGGCAGAGGCATCAAGTGTTTAGTCTTGGTATCCATCTTGGATTTCACCCTCTGGTGGAGTTAGCCCGCACTTTTGCGAGGGGCCCCCCGGCTAAATTTTTTTACTATTGCCTAATCATTCAAAATATGCCTTCAAACCATGGTCCTGAGAAAATGGTCACGGAATCAGTTGGTCCCCTACTATTTTTAATCTTCGATTTTGCAAGTATATTGTTTGGTCTTGTGCGTTATTCTTTCTGTCTATCGGTCTATCACCTACAGGTCACAATTGTAAAACCATCTTCACGAAACTTCACTATAGGGTAGAGTTGGTCAAAAAGAAGAAGTCTATTGATTTGAGGTCAAAGGACACATGTCATCTTGAGGTTAACTTTCTAAAATTAACATTTTTCATCCGATCGACTTGAAAATTGAACAGCATTTGCATATTGACTCAATAAATTGGGAAACCAACGATTTTTGAGGTCAAAAAGTAAAAAGGTCAACTCAAGGTCGAACTTCTAATATCAATTTTCATCTGAAAAATCATCAATTTTAATCTGATTGACCGAAGCTTTGATCAAGATTGTCAATTTGAATCTTAATGGAATGGACAATTTGATGTATCCATGGCAACCTTTTTTGGGGGTGGGGGGGGGGGGGGGGAGGGGAGGGTGGATTTTGCAAGTATCGTGCTCTGCATGATGTCTTCTTGGTTTATTTGTTTGTTTATTACCTCCACCACCAAAGGTGGATGGAGGTTATGTTTTAACCCCTGTCTGTTTGTTTATTTGTCCGTTTGTGAACAAAATATCTCAAAAAGTTGCGGATGGATTCGGACGAATTTGGCAGAGGCAGCGTATGTGACAAGGACGAAATTATTAGATTTTGGTGAAGATCTGGATTCGGATCCGGCTACTAGAATTTTTTAAAGAGATTCTTCACCATCGAGAGATGGGGCCAAAAATGATACATAGGAGGATGAATCAAAAAGTTGTGTACGGATTTGGACGAAACTTGGTGGATCGATTGGGTGTCTGACAAGGACAAACAGATTCGATTTTGGTGAAGATCCGAATATGGATTCGGATATGAGAATTATTTAATTTTTTAAGTGATTCTTCATCATTGGGAGATTGGGCTAAAACCAACATATAGCAGGATATCTCAAAAACTTCGATGGATTTGGACGAAACTTGCTGGACAGGTTGTGTGTGTGTGACAAGGAAGAATCGATTCAATTTTGGTGAAGATCCAGATCCAAATCCAGCTCGTATAATTTTGTAAGTGATTCTTCACCATTGAGTGATATGGCCAAAAATGATATATAGCAGGACGTCTCAAAAAGTTGTGTACGGATTTGGACGAAACTTTGTGGAGAGGTTGCGAGTGTGAAAAGGACTAATCGTTTCGATTTTGGTTTAGATCTGAATATGGATTCGGCTACAATAATTATTTAATTTTTAAGTGATTCTTCACCATTGAGAGATCGGGTGAAAAGCGATATATAACACGATATTTAATCTAGAACAATGCGACTGTCGCCAATAAGCCTCCGCATTGTTCCACAACAGGTAGATGCCATAACTCTGCATATGTATGGGCAGGGGATTACGTTTGTGAAGTTTCGTGTTGATCGGATAAGGTTCGTTTTTATATCCAAGATGACTGCCAAACCACGTGATCTATGACATCATTTTCAAACTATATGCAACAGTGCTGTTAGATGATATATGTAAAATTTCACATCAATAGGGTGAGCAGTTTCAGAGATATCATTATTTAATATTTTCCTTCAATCCAAGATGGCTGCCAACCCGTGTAACCTATGATATCACAAAATGAATATTTCAATACAAATGGGTCATGTATCATGTGCATGCAATTTCAGATTTTTAGGATAAGGAATTTGATTAAAACATTTTTGGCTGGTATAACACTTCACCGATGTTATCATTATCATGCTTTTGTTCCCCATTGGGGGTACTTGACAATGTGCCAAGTTTAAAATTTTTCCATTCAGCGGTTTCCGAGAAATACGTTTTTTAATAGTTGCTTATAATCCAATATGGCTGCCATACCACGTGACCAATGACGTCACAATTATAAAAAAAACAAAAAAAACAAACATTCTGCATGGGTGTCACTCCTACCCTGAAAGTTTCATCTCAATCGGACATATGGTTTATGAGAAAAACGAGGTTTAGCCTGTACGGACGTACGGACAGACAGCCCGAAAACATAATCCGGCGACTTTGTTGGCAGAGGCACAAAAGGTTATGGATGAGTTATGACTAAACTCGGTGGAGTTGGTTTGGTGACAAGAACAAGCCAATTAGATTTTGGTTCAGGTCCAAATCCAGATCCGGCCTATCAGTGGGATACAAAATGTAAACTGTTCACCAGGCGGAGGTATGCTCTCTATCGAGTGCCATGTATACATTAACACACAGACACAGCAACTGAGCTTGAGGGAAGTGCCGTCAATACCGTCACTTTCCGGAATACTCTGGGTACCAGTGACGTCAACAATGGCACAGTTTATCTCATCGTACTCAGCGGGGCATTTCCTCAAGAGGAATTTCCTCCTCCCTATGGATGCCAACCGATGGGGATTGTCCGTCCTCTATCCCTTTCAAGTAAGGAAGCAGCACGTACCATTTTTAAAGTCTTTGGTACGACTTGAACCGGACCAAACCGGACGGGTGTTTTTTTTTTTTAAGACAACATTACTGGATGGCCGTTTTGCTCCCTACAGGAGCTCATCCGCCCTTTGCCAGGTGTCGTTTTTGGTCCTGGCAGGTGTCACAGTCACCTTCCCCACAAGCAAAGCCAGTGAGGGGCGTCGGCTTCATCACCTGCAACCCGACCATGTGGCAGGCAGCACTGGGGTTACATGTTACGAGTGGCAGTCCCAACAGACTGACCCGACAAAAACAAGTAACTAGTTGTTGAAGAACAAGTTCAAACTTTTTCATTGGGCTTGCCTGGGACTTGAACCCGGGACCCCGCGCACACCTAAAGCAAAAAATCATACCTCTAGACAACCAAATCATACTTGTTTGAACGAAAGTGTTCCCTTTTTTAAATCACAGATTTGTAACCTGTGCCAGATCTATTGCAGTGACATTTATCATTCGAATATCACCTCGAACAAAGAAAAGAAAAAAGAAAAAAAGAAGAAGAAGTTCATTTTCACTTTTTGATGCCGTTTCAATGGGAAAAAAGTACATTTGTTTACATTATAATGTCAAAGTGTCAAAGTGTCAAAATGTCAAAGTGTCAAAGTGACATTATAATGTCATCGGTTGGTTACAAATTGGCTACAGCGGGAACCATCAGCCATCTCTAATCGTTGCCATCTCGCTATACTTTGAGCAGTAATCGAATAAAAATTATTTACATTCCATACTGTTTATATATACACACACAATGCTTCAGTCACACACGAGTGCTTCTGTTGAGAAAAACAAAAGAGGAACTAAATATCAAAATAATACATTTTTTACTGTTATTCAGAGAATGCACAAAATGACATTTGCTTGGGTGGAAAAATCACTAAATATGCTTCCTCATGATTCACCTCTGATCTTGCACTGTGGGACTGGAAGAAAACGGCTTCTTTGTGACCACACCTAGAAAAGAGAAAAATAACGAGCTTTTGTGAACTTTTTTGGCCAACAACCAACTTCCCAGGTTCCCAGAAATGGATTCATAGGTTTGAATAGTTTACAAAGCAAAAAGCTTTTTGCAGGAACAATAATATTTACACGACAACAATCTTTCCTATTCCCTGGAATATCCTTTTTATATCTTTGCTGATGAGTCCACCCTCTGCCTTAGCATCTCTCATCCTTATGATAGTCAAGTAGCAAGCAAGCAGCCTCTTACATTCCTGTAGCCTTTGATAGAATCGCAAGCTGGTTCAACACTTGGAATATATATATCCACACCATAATACTCTCCTCCAGTCTGTCCATCCATCCGTCCGTCCATTCAGGGTGAGACTTCCCCCGTTCAGGGACGGGCTTCAAAATGAAATGTACACCCTTTTGTTTGCTGCGCATAGCTCTGAGGCCTCATAACTCATGAGCCTCTTTTGTAAAGATTCCGCTTTCTGCCTCTCACGGCTTTATCTAAACTCTGATTTCATTTTTCATAATCGCTAAAATGGTTTATGTCTCGGTTGCAGCAAAAGGTGAGAAAATCGGACACATATTGACGTTTAAATGGCGAAAAATGCCATTTTGAAGAATCAATGACGCAATGCAGGTACAGGGAGAGAGGAGGGAAGAGTGAAGGGGGGGGAGAGGAGAGAGGAGGGAAGAGGAGAGAGGAGGGAAGAGGAGTGAGGAGGGAAGAGTGACAGGGGAGAAAAGAGAGGAGGGAAGAGGAGAGAGGAGGGAAGAGGAGAAAGGAGAGAGAAGAGGAGAGAGAAGAGGAGAGAGAAGAGAAGAGGAGAAAGGAGAGAGAAGAGGAGAGAGAAGAGGAGAGAGAAGAGAAGAGGAGAGAGGAGGGAAGAGGAGGGGAGAGGAGGGAAGAGGAGGGAAGAGGAGAGAGGAGGGAAGAGGAGAGAGGAGGGAAGAGGAGAGAGGAGGGAAGAGGAGAGAGGAGGGAAGAGGAGAGAGGAGGGAAGAGGAGAGAGGAGGGAAGAGGAGAGAGGAGGGAAGAGGAGAGAGGAGGGAAGAGGAGAGAGGAGGGAAGAGGAGAGAGGAGGGAAGAGGAGAGAGGAGGGAAGAGGAGAGAGGAGGGAAGAGGAGAGAGAGGAGGGAAGAGGGGAGAAGAGGCGGGAAGAGGAGGAGGGAGGGAAGAGGAGAGAGAGGAGGGAAGAGGAGAGGACCAAATCATCCTTCCTCAACACATGACCAAACCATCTCAACTTGTTCCTCTTCACAGCATCCATCACAGGCTCTATTCCCATCATCTTTCGCAATTCATCATTTGTCTTCCTCTCTCTCAACGATACTCCGCACATCCACCGAACCATTCGCATTTCCACCCTTTCCAGCCTTCGTTGCTGCTCTACGTTCATTACCCATGTCGCGCTCCTATAAATCATAACACTTCTCACACATGCAGCATACACCTTTCCCTTCAGCTTCAACGACTCACCTCCTCGTCAGCACGCCACTCAGTTCCCGAAACTTCTTCCATGCATGGAGTTAGTGATACATTATTACTTAGTAAAAGTACAGCAACTGAAAACTGAAGTTAGGCTTCAGTGCGAATAATTAACCTAACACTGTACCGCCTAACAGACAGAATTTGACAACCCTAAACTCGTTCAACTTGCGATCAGTTATGACAGGAAATGAAAAAGCCAGTACATACTTTGGGCAGGGATGATCGGTGGTTCGAGGCAGAGTCGGATCTTGAGCCACATCGGCAATGATTTGCGTCAACTCACTGCGAAAAAGGATCACAATCGTACAATGTTGAAAAAAACCCCCCAAAAACAAACATGCCAAAAAAGGTAAACATTCAAAAGGTATTACATTTGCTGTCGGATTAAAATCTTACTCACTCAACTTCGTGCGTAATCTTGTTCACATAAATGCAGCTGTTGTCGGTTTCTTGTTGGTAATCACAGTTTCTGCACTGCGGACCAAAGCCACCGAAAATATATTCAAAACCAATTGTACACATCTAAACATCAAAACTGAAACGTCGGACGCTTTCCAATTTTATATTAATTACAAGGACAAGTCAAGCGTGAACAAATCAAAACAGCTGTTCACCACCATCTATCTTCTCCCATCCAAAACCTTGACCTCTTCTACCCTCTTGAATCCACCTCAAATCCACCTCCTTCAAATTGTGTTTTCTTTCCTGAAATCCCCTGTAATGTCCATCTTGTTTATCCCGATGTACTCCACCCCAGCCCTCTCTTCCACAGATCTCCCGATGTCTGTCCCCTACTGTTGTGCTTCCCTCTCTCTCCCACTCCCTTTATTATGTGTTCTATGTGTTAGCTCTTATACGAGCCTCGACTTGGTATACAAAAAAGAAAAAAGAAAAAATCCACATTTCAACCTCCAGCCAAACAGAGCGCAAGGGCTGCACAACGTTAAGTCTCCCTACCCAGGAGCTCACGAGTTACAATAATCCCCGAGATAAGAACAAAACCCTCTGGGGTTTGAACCCCGCCTCCTGGACAAGGTCTCTAACACCTCGCCCCAATCTGCCAGCTCGACATGCATTCTGCACGAGGTGGCTCAACTCTCCCTCTCCCTACACAATGACACAAAAAAACCCCATCCTCTTTTGTATCACAAACATTTTAAAAGCAGGAATTTGGGACTAGTCCACTTGGCTTGGCAATAACGCCACTTCACGATCGACACGAACACCTCTTCATGGATCGTTTAGCTCATCAGTGCAGCTTGCTTTCTCTGCCATATGGCTCCCTCATTTTAATCCCAGGGTACAACTTGTGTCCACACCGTTCCGGTTAAACTACCACAGGTGTCTTCTATCTAAAGTTCCAATTTGTGATCCTTCGTGCTGGAAATGCAACTAGTTCTCCAATTTTGTTGGAAACGAGCGTTACGCCGAGGTCCCCCGTCGGTGAAATGATGCGAGTTGACAAAGTGGAGGACGCAAGGCGGCCATCTTGGATTTTGACGTGGCGACCCAATTTTCAATCGTTCTTCGTTCTTTTTCGAATTTTCGAAAGAATTTTCGTTCTTCCTTATGCGGAGATACCCCCACACACCAGATTAGAAGTTGGTACTTCGTGTATATGCTGCACGTGTATATGATTATGAGTTGCTCGTGTGTATGCTGCATCCCGCAGCTCATAAGAATCAACCAACCGCATATAGAAGAATTCTGTTCTCTTTATCTTCTTTGGGGTACAACATGTTGTTACTAAAAAGAAAAAAGATAGAAAAAAAGAAAAGGAAGAAGAGCCGTTCGTTAACCTGTTATCATCAACCGCCCTGCCGGGACGTTAAATTACTCAGAAACCAGCTTTGTTACCTTCGACACAAATCAATGTTTATTTATATCGGACATCGAAATCCATGGAAATCGCTTTAATACACGGAAGGACTAACATTAACAAACAAGGCAACAAATGAACATTTTAAATGGGTCGTTTGGGTAAAATGAACGATAAACGGAAACAAATAAACCACAGAACATGAAAGATTCGGGGAATACGCTATTTATGGTACTATTTATTTTTCTTACCACTCTTGACAAAACTTGATGCCGACGAATCCAGGACCCACTGTGCTGACTTCGCTAAAATCCATACTTGCTCGTTTCTGGCCGAGCACTCATGAGGCCTACAGGCCGTAAGCAGGAAGAAGGCCCCTATTATCTACCACAGATGCAAAATAGAAGTTTTTTTTCCCCCTCAAAGAACATCGTTGGTGTTTCAGCGAAAATTAAAAAGTGTTATGGAAGAGCAAAATCATTGGCGAAAACGAAAAACTTTGAGGTAATGCATAATTTTGGTTTATGTAGCAACAGACACCCTGCTTATACATCGCTCAATATAGCAGGAACGCTTAAATGGTCTAATTTCCAGCACATTGGCTTCACGATAACGACCGAGTACAAGCATTTAATCTGCATTGAAAATCGAGTTTTTCGATAAATCAAGTCCTCCATTTAGTATGTTTTACATCAGTGACAAATATTTCAAACTTGAAAGGCACCGGTTTATGTACAAAGGCATCCTCCTTGAAATGATGAATTTCGTACATATAGTCAAACACACTTGGCAAGCCCTGTACAAGCTGATTGGTAACGGAACACGCCCGAGGGGATCGATTTTGAACTGCTCCCATCCGAGGGTGGTCCAAATTTGAGGGTAATGCTAGAACGATGATCCGCCATGTTTAAACTTTCCCCCCACGTGATCCTGTAACGCAATAACGGACATTCTCATTCGTCCATAGATACACATGTGCATCATGCCATCATTCGTAGTATAAAAACAAGACCGGAAGTCTAACAGCGGCGAAGCCGGGCTTGTAAAATATTATAAATCATAAACATATTAGCTCTTAAATAGACGCTAATGCCCTTTATAACATTAAACAAAGAAATTTGGAGGAATCCCGACATATGTGAGGTAAGTTTTACTTTCAGAACTGAGCGAAGATCTACTGTGATCTATATACCCCACAATAGTTGGGTAATAACATGATCCTTCTGCCGGGCCGAGAAGTACTGTGTCGTTCGAAGAGCCGTAACGCCGATGCTGCCGATATTTGATAATCATTTAATTGGTTTGTTTGTCACACTGAATGAAAAACGTGAAGGTAGAGCATGGCGATTGCGATTAGCCTGAACGAATTGGAATTAAAATGGCGGAATGTGGAGCCAGCTAGAGTCCCTGTATAAAGAGAGTTGCGCCATGCGCTGACCCGAGATTTCTGGTCACGTGATTTCGTGGCGCCATTTTGTGTCTAACTTCACCGTGCGTGAACGTCAGCTTGGTACGGGAATGTTGTTTATTGCCAAACAAAATGACTGGTTGTTCTGCTTTTGGTTGTTCAAACCAATCTGGGAAATATAAGATGTATAGATTTCCAAGTGATAAAGTCAGAAATATGGAAAAGAAATATGTCAGAATAATAATAAAAATAATAAAGTCAGAAATATATATATATAAAAATATATAAATATATATTATATAAATAATATATTATAAAATATATATATATATATACTGTATATATATTATATAATATATAATATATATATATATATATATTATTATATATATAATATATATATAATAATATATATATATATTATTAATAATATATATATAATATAAATATAATATTAATATATATATATATATATATAATATATAATTACAATATAATATATATATTATATTTTATAATATATAATAATATTATAATATATATATTATATATTATAATATATAATAATATTATAATATAATTATAATATAATTATATATAATATAATTATATATATAATAATTATATATAATATATAATTATATAATAATATATTATATATAATATACAATTATATATAATACAGTATATATATTATTATATATATTATTATATATATATATATATATATATATTATATATATATATATAATATATATATATAATATATATTATATATATATATATATATAATATATATATATAATATATATTATATATTATATATATATATTATATATATTAAAATAATAATTTATTATATAAAAAATATAAAATATTATATAATTTTATAAAATATATAAAAAATATAAATATATATAAAAAATATATATAAATATATAAATATAAAAATATATAAAAATAATAAAATAAAAATTATAAATAAAAAAATTTAAAAATAATAAAAAGTCAGAAATATGGCAATACCACGTACAGAATTTGTTTTAAGTGTGTTAGACTATATGTCGGCTGGAAATCCTACACGGAATTGCTCTCGGCACCCTTTAAAAAATATTGGATATGCCACACTCCCACACTCCTTTCTAAAAGTTATTAAAATTCAGAGAACGACAGCATTGGTTTGTCTTACTTATAATGTTAGCTCTTATATGCAGTGTTGGCTTGTAATATGCATTGCCATACCACTTTTAATATCACCACACTGCTCTTTTTCACAGCAATAGCTGAGTTTTTGACAAAACAAATATCACCTGTATGTAATAAGAAGACTAAATGTGTAGTAAATTTTTTTTTTAGCAGGTTTAGAATATATCACCCCATATCGCGAATGTACATGTATATCTAATCCGACACACTTAGACACAAAATGGCGTCCAAATTTCAGTTGACAACTCTTTATACAGGGACTCGAGCCAGCCATTGTGCACCGTAATGACATCAGACGTAATCACATCACCATGTCATGTGACCAGATCCTCAGCTCTTATTGGTGTACGTTTGAGGGGACATACATACGGACGGACAAACTGTTCCAGACGGCTTTGCCCTATGGGCTACGCAGTAAAATTGATCACACATTGATAAAAACCTTGAAAAGTGCATCATTCAATAGGACGGAGAAAATAACGCTGCATTGAACACATGGTAAAATAGGCACCCAATTAGCCAATGAATACAAGTGTGTATGCGTCTTTAAATAAAGGGTTATACACCGCACAATAGTCACCATTTTAGAACGACCACAATAATTTCCACTTTCTTGTGACTGTCCACAACTTTTTTTGATATATCATGCTATATAATCGCTTTTAGCCCCATCACTGAATGGTGAAGAAACACTTAAAAATTCTAGTAGCCGGATCCTGATCTTCACCAAAATCTAATCATTTCGTCCTTTTCACATACGCTACATCTCCGCAAAATCTCGTCCGAATCCGTGCACAACTTTTTGATATATCTTGTTCACACAAACAGAAAGGGGTAAAACAACAACAATCCGATCCACCTTTAGAGGCGAAGGTAATGAACCCACGCTCCTCGTACATTGCTATTCAGTATTCACCATTACACGTTTAACACAAAGGAATGTCGGAAATACGCGATGTAGTCCATCCCACATTTCAAGGAGGCCGCAAACAATCGTGCATTTCCATCGCTTGTGATGGCCTCCCGAGATTGTCCGTACATGCTCAATCGAACCCTTCACATCGACATCCTCAGCAACGACCGAGGGATCGATGCGGCCCCACGAAGGAGTGAGATCGAGTGAACGGAATCCAAGCAGAGAAAAGCCAAACATGGACACATTCCTGAAACACAGAGCTGGCTTTTTAACCACAAAACGCACAATCGAAGACCCAAGAGTCGCTGAAAACCAACAATAAAACAGCGAACAACATGCAGAGCCATGTAAGTAACTAAAGAACCAGAGATATTAGGGTTTAAGCCTTGCAAGCTTCAAACAGGCAACATGTGAACCAAGAATGCGCCAACCACCAACGAGCAACCAACAACCCGCCGGTTGCATTTTATACGAAAATGTTGCTCCGCCCACTTTACCCATAATCCCACGAATTACACGACGAATGAAAAATCTTCACACAGGCGTAATATTTATATAATTGACAAATTAAAATGCTTAATTTATATTTAATGTATTATAGATATGAGATTAAAAAAGGAAAAACCAGGTTCACTTAGCAGTGTTTTGACCTTTTATACACCGCTCCATAATCGTTTTCTTTGTACATGACTAAATTCAGCGTAAATTTCATTACACAAACCAATATAGGTACGTAAAAAAGTAAATTCAAAATTTATAAAGCTGAACGAAAATAATTTAGGTGGAGGTTTATAAAATTAATACTTAGATGTTCGACAACATTAAAACTTTTAATGAG
Organism: Myxine glutinosa; assembly: GCF_964187855.1. NCBI lineage: Eukaryota > Metazoa > Chordata > Myxini > Myxiniformes > Myxinidae > Myxine > Myxine glutinosa. Next base: position 23,495,532 of record NC_136272.1, read on the forward strand.
TCATCACTTGAAGTCATGGTAGTCAATAATAATTTATATCGATGCCTTATTTCATATTTGAAATGTAATGATAATTTCAGGTATCATCGATGCTTTTAGACTGATTGGACACAAGTAAGATCGCAGTAACTGCACGTGACAGTGAAAATATATTTCGCGCCATAACAACCGAAGACTGCGAAGAAGGCCTCAAGTGAAAAGATGTCGCAAAGTGAAGAGAAGGATAAGAAAATTAAATGCAAGAGGGTGTTCATCAATTCCCTCGATTCTCCTCTCAGTCGAACTCTGGGTGAAGTACGAGGTTTTTTTTTTCTTCCAATGTACGATGTTTACAATTAATAATTGTTTATCATATTCCTGGTACGGTGGCGTGAAATTTACCGTTAATTGGCTTTTGCCGACGACACGAAGATTTATTGAGAGATTAACAATTAGAAGGACTGTGATGAGTTACTGTTCGAGGAAGATTTAAATTCTGTGCTTGGTCCAGGACATGGATTGGACATGGAAACATGGACATGGACATGGACATGGAAACTCAGATTCAATGCTTCTTCTTCTTCCTCCTCCTCTCCTTCTTTTCTTCTCGGCTTCTTCTTCTTCTTCTTCTCTTGATGCTGATGCAAAAACAATTAACCCACGTCTTGTTTGGAGCTAGAATTTGTCATTTGTTAATGGTGCCGGCGATAGCTCGCCTACTCTTCAGGAAGGATACCGTGGGGTCTTTAGCGTCCACAAACTGGCAGATGGGATGTCCAGTGGTCCATCCAAGGGACAGCACTCACTGATGAATGCGAAGCACCAGGATGACATTTTATAGCTGGGTCGGGATTCGAACCCAGGCTTAACAGCTTAAAGGTGAGTGTGCACTTTATGTCTAGACCAGCGGTTCTTAACCTGGGGGTCGTGACGTACATGCATACGCGAACAAAATACTGTGTGTGGTATGTACCTTTGTTAGGTTCCTAAAAATGGGCTCAACAAATTGATACGTTATTTATGACCCCTTCATGACCCCCGGAAAACCCTCAAACGACCCCCAGGTTGCGAACCGCTGGTCTAGACCATCCTGCCAGCCTTAGATTCAATGCTGAGAAATGTGTTGTCTTGTCCATTTCACCTACTCCATGAGTGGAGATGTATCTTTAGGAAGTCAAACAGCAGGACTTGGGAATTCTGATATTGAACGATTTGACTCCTGGTGCTCATGTGGTAGATATTGTTAAAATAAACCAAATCAAAATATAGGAATGATAAAAAGATGCTCTCTTGGATTTACCAAGAAAAAAGTTGAAACTTTGTACAAATCTATAGACATAGTTCAACGTCGTCCAGGTGTAGAGTATTCTAGTCCCACCTGGAGTAAGTGGTTTTAAAAGGACAAATATTTCATTGAGGAGGTGTTGAAGGGGTGTTTGCTCTCGTGTCCCGAGACTATAGCGAGGGAATCTGTTGAAGAAAGGAGAGCAAATGCCAATTTCACTGAAACGTACAAATCTCCATGCTTACAAGCATTGTTCTCACATTGAGAATTGAAAGGGCACTCGATGAAGCTGACTCGTAGCACAGGTACAACCAATGACAAATGACGTCACGGAACCGTGGAATAGCCGCTCGGATCACGAAATGACTGCACCATCCGTGGGATCCATCAATGAATGGAGCGCAGCCCCGTAGAGGCACAACTGCTAATCCACCAGGTATAACAAGCAAGTAAGTAAGATGTCGGGCTGACAATTTTATTTTGGAAGGATAATACAACCAGAAATATCCATGTATCGTTAAATATGTCGCAGGTCTTCAATTTATTGACAGCTTTTAGGACATGTCACCAGCTTTCACAACCTCATTTTCCTTTTCTCTCCGACGTCTCCACATTTAGCTATACCCTCTCTTCCTTCTCTACAACTCTAAACCCCCACCCTCGGCCTGCTTTACCTTTCTTTCTTTACTTGATCACACCGCCTTCTCCTCTATTCCCACCGACGCATACCACCACCAACATCCACACTCGACATGTTCTGATGAACTCGAAGGTCAGAAAAGCGACTGGTCCTGATCGTATCAGCCCTGGCCTGCGGCGGTCTTGTGCTGATGAACTGTCCCCCATTTTAACTTTACATTTCAACTGGTCACTTTGTCCCGTGTTTTGAAAATGTCCAAAACAAGTACAGATACCTGTACGTTCAAAGTGCACCGCCCCCATGCCAAATATATAAATAACATATCCTCCAGCACGCGACTTTGCCGGGGAGGCTTTGGCACCCGGCAATGCCGCCGTGCAGCACATGGAGACGGTATTGGGAGGTAGAGGTGTGCAATAATTGATTAATTGCGTTATGAAAATAAATAAATAATAATCGTAAAATAATAAATTTCTTAATGAATTAGCTAATAGCATACTTCAATCACCAGTGTTTCATCCGAAGCTGTAACTTTTTGAAAATTAGTTAAATATAATTAATTAGTCGACTTGAAAAAAATAGTTAGTTGATTATTTGATCAATGAATGAATAATTAATCGATTGATTGATTAATCAATAAATCAAAAATATCCTTTACAGCCAAATCACTTGGTCACTGTCATGTCCAAACATCAGCTGCCTAACTCAAAAGATACCTGAGATATTGCCCAGATGAGAAAGAAAATAAATAAGTGAATAATAATGAAAATAAATAAATAGTAATGGTGAAATAATTAAATTATCAATCATTTGGCTAATAAAATACCTAAACCACCACAGTTTCATCCGAATCTGTAACTTAAAAAAATATTCATTGATTAATTGATTTGTCAATAAATAAAAAATACCCTTTACTCATTTGGTCATTGTCATGTCCAAATATCAGCTTCCTAACTCTAAAGGTGCCTGAGATATTGGCCAGATGAGAAAGAAAATAGATAAGTACTTAATAAATCGATAATAATGAAGTAATTAATTAATTTTAAAAAATTAGAAATACAGTTTTTGCCAAAGCACGTGCTCATTATTTTTGCGAAAATGTCGCTTTCCTAGCTCAAAGAATGGCTGAGTTATCGCCCGGCCAAACAAACAAACAAACAAACAAACAAGAAAGAAAGAAAACAAGTACAGATACATTCAAAGTACACCGCCCCACGCCAAATAAGTAAATAACATCCTCTCGCGCGGCATTGCCGGGGTGCCTTTGGCACCCGGCAATACCGCCATGCAGTGCATAGAAACTGTATTGGGAGGGAGAGGTGTACAATAATTTGTTTATTAATTGCATAATTAAAATCAATATATAATGATCTTAAAATATTTTCTTAATCAATTGGCTAATAGCATACCTAAACCACCAGTGCTTCACCCGAAGCTCTAACTTTTTGAAAATTAATTAAATAAGTCATTAATTGAATTTTTTAAATAAATATTTGATTAATTGATTAATCAATAAATCAAAAATATCCTTTATAGCCACATCATTTGGTCACTTTCGTGTCCAAAAATCAGCTTCCAAGCTCAAAAGGTGCCTGAGATATTGCCCAGATGAGAAAGCAAATAAAGAAATGATCAATAATGAAAAAAAAAAATCATAAAATAATTATAAAATTGGCTAATAGAATACCTAAACCACCACCGTTTCATCCGAATCTGTAACTGAAATATATATTTTTAATGAGGTCATTAATCGAATAATTAAATAATTTATCAATTAATTGATTAATCAATAAATCAAAAATAGCCTTTACAGCAAAATCACTTGGTCATTGTCATGTCCAAATATCAGCTTCCTAGCTCAAAAGGTGCCTGAGATATTGCCCAGATGAGAAAGAAAATAAATAAATGACTAATAATGAAAAGAAATAAATAATAATCATAAAAATTAAAAAATTAATCAATTGCCTAATAGAATACATAAACCACCACCATTTCATCTGAATCTGTAACTTTAATTTTTTTTTAATTATTCAGGTCATTAATCGAATAATTTTAAATTAATCGATTAATTGATTGATCAATAAATCGAAAATAGCCTTTACAGCCAAATCACTTGGTCATTGTCATGTCCAAATATCAGTTTCCTAACTCAAAAGGTGCCTGAGATAATGCCCAGAAGAGAAAGAAAATATATAAGTACTTAATGAATCGATAATAATTAAGTAACTAATCATAATAATTAAGTAACCTGCCCTAACCAGCAGAGGGCATTGGATCCGCGGCATAGCCGCGCCCTCAGCCCATGATGCGACCCCACAGCCTTGTGATGTATACAAACGACGATTACAGGCAGGTGGTTCATCAATGTTTGTGTCCCTGGGCTGGACGTTGGGAGTTCCATCTGGAGGCGCTAGTTAGATGTTAAAGACCCCATAGTGTCCTTTGCGAAGAGTAGGCGAGTTATCGCCAGCACCCTGAACAAATTCCTGCCCTAACTACTGCTGGCAAGGCAATGGCAAACCATATAATTAATATAGCCTATGCCAAGGAATTGTTTTGGCAGCACTGATCCTCTCCAACAGAGTATGGTACATCAGAATCAGAATAATAATAAATAATCAAAAATTTTAGTGAAGTAAAATTATCATTATCAAAATTATGTGATAGCAAAACAGGTTTACGCTTTTGATTTACCGTTGCAGTGTTTGTTTATTCACAGAAGTTGTCTGAGTGGACTTACTGTGCCAATGGCAATGAAGCTGAAGATGACGAAGAGGAAAATAACGTATCAAATGTGGTTGACGACGAAGAAGAAGAAGAGGAAGAAGATGAGAAATATACGTCATTTAACACCCAAAAGGCAAAAATGTACCAAATTGTGGGAAGCCTAATCAATTATGATTCGGATGTGCCAGAGTTCGCTGAGGATATAATCATGGTATGTAATTCCCTGTGCCACCACTAACTCACCACATGGAACCTCATAAGGCTAATTACAAACCTGTAAAGAGCCAGTGATTTTCCATTTCCAAAAATTGCATTTTTCATTTCCATGAAACCTAAATTCCATTTCATGTTATCAATGGAAAAGGTCTGCAGGCATTAATAGTAGTACTACCTGCCATTTCATTTATTTGTGCACTTGCATTGGAAGGAATAAATTTCCCTCACGTCTCCGCACCTAAAATCCTCCACAGCACCCCTGGATGGTGTATTTAGCCACCAGGGTGACACGGAAACGCTGGGAATAATAAAAAAAAATATTAAAAATGAAAATTATTAACGGCAAGTGGGAAAAACGTGTAAATCGGGATCCATGGGACGTCGCACTTGAAACTAAATTAATCAGGATTATGTACATTGACATAAATACATCAAGATTTTTTTCTTCTTTTTTTGATGTTTTTGATAATTTATTTGGCAATCACATCTGTATTTTGACGCTTTTTCATCATTAAAAAAAAAGTAGCTTCAAATTGAATGATGTACCTTCATTGAATGTTTGTTTTTCTATTCTAAGATGTGACTAACTTAGCAAAGCTTTTTCTCAGTCCCAGAATAAACAAGTTCTGGTGAATTACCTGATGGATTGTGATGTCATCATATACAACGTCAGTGACAATGAGAACTATGCAATGGTGTCTGAGGCTGGAATGGTGCTGAAAGGTGAAAACTGCCCAGAAATACATGATGCCGATATCATCTGATGTTCATAAACATCTTCACAGCTATGCGAGTTGAAACACACAAAGTTTTCCGTTTGTATTTTTGTTAAGGCTTGTTGTACAATTCATTGCATGTAAGAATCATGTGACGTAGCTTAGTATCTGTTGCTTACTACAGTTAGTTGGGCCCCAAATGTTAGACTGTTTAGTTGATTATTTGCTTGTTATCCAATCATGTCGCCTGACATATGGAGCTTCTTTTGAACTTTCGCCACTTTCGTCGGTCTTCGGCTCACGTTCCGATTCTATGCCAGAGGACCGTGTGTGTGGCATGTATGTTCATGCTTTCTGCTTTGGCTATGTTAATTTTCAGACTCACTTGCACCGCGCACTCCTGTAGCCTATTTCGTTTCTCCATCATGCTTTGTAAAGACTGTGACATCAGGCAGATGTCACATGCAAGGCAGAGTTCCTTTAGCTGTTCCAATTGGTTCATCCAAGGTATCTCATTCCTTCTCTGCTCAGGTGTTTTCCGCAACACCCAGTCCGAGACCACTAAAAAGAATAATGGAGATAACATGCAACCTTTTTGATCCCTATAGTAACTTCAAATTCGGATGACAACTTATTGTTGCAAATTACACTGCATTTGTATCCATTGTATGTACTCTTTGTCATCCGTACAAATGTATCTGGTCCTCCATAGAGTCTCGTTACCTTCCATATTTCTCTGTATTCACACTGTCAAAACACCTGTTCAAAGTCAGCCAATGATAGCTATGTAAAGGCTTGCATTCCATTCATTGCATTGTTGTATTATGGTTGTTCGTGTGAAGATCTGATCCCCCTCTTTCTGATCTGATCCCCCATCACGTGCACATCCATGCACCCCCTGTTTCTCCTGAACCCAGCTTGTTACCTCTGCCACCGAAGGTGGATGGAGGTAATATTTTCACCCCCGTCTGTGAACAGGATATTTCAAAATTTTGTGGATGGATTCAGACGAAATTTGGTGGAGAGGTTGGGTATGTGACAAGGACGAAATGATTCGATTTTGATGATCTGGATCCGATAAATTTTTTAAGTGAATCTTCACCATTGAGAGATAGGGCAATAAAACGATATATAGCACGATATTTAAAAAAGTTGTGGACGGATTCATACGAAACTTGGTTTGCAGGTTGGGTGTATGACAAGGAAGAACTGATTCAATCTTGGTGACGATTCAGATCCGGATCAGATCATTTTAAAAGTGATTCTTCACCATTGAGTGATCGATATATCGCACGGTATCTCAAAAACTTATGGATGAATTTCAACGAAACTTGGTGGACAGGGTGGGTGTGTGTCAATTAGATTTTGGTGAAGATCCGAATCTGGATACAAGTTTAAAATTTTTAAAAGTAATTCTTCACAATTGAGTGATAGGGCCAAAAACGATATATGGCATGATATTTTAAAAAGGTGTGGACTACTTATGACAAAACATGGTGGATGGGTTGGGTAGGCAGCGACAAGAACAAGCCGATTCGATTCTGGTTGAGGTCCGAATCCATATCTGGCCTATCAGTGGGATAGAAAACGTAAACTGTTCAGCCTGGCGGAGGTTTGCTCTCTACCGAGTGCTCTTCTAGTTATTTTATTATGTTATTGGTAACAACCTTTGGCATTCTGTTCAACATTATCTTGCAAAGCACTTTCATGTCCATGCCCAGTAGGATCAGTCCTCTCCACTTCCCATGCACATTCCGTTATGTCCCCTTCCTTTGGTAGTTTGATGATTAGACCACATTTCCATTCCTCAGGATTTTTTTCTCACTTCCATATCTCGTTTATTAACGTGTCAGATATGTGTTGATACTTCTATACTGAATTTATGTTATCTTCAGACTTTTACCTTATTTATTTTTTACATATCAGATTCAATGAATAAACTTTGTTCAATATTCGCAGGCTTTTATGAGAAGCTGAACCTAATTTCGAGTCGCAAAACGTTTATTGTGATCTCCAGCATCATGACATGGATTAACATCAAGTCCGCCAAGAGTGTGGTACGTTTGTGTGTGTGTGTGTGTGTGTGTGTACGTATGTGTGTGTAATATATACACACATACATACTTTGTGCATTTAATAACAATAGTATGATAACATATTGTCTAAGAAATGCACTTAATGACTGTTTAAAGGCCCTCACATCTGATTCCTGGCAACTATTCTGTGCATTTGGTTCATTGTTTTTTTTTTTTATCAAACAACAACAACATGCATTTTAAGGCCATTTTCCCTGCTAGAGCGGGGGTTAGCCTTGCGGTCCCCATGACAATCTTCTCCATTTTGCCCTATTTTCTGCATCTCTCCTTGTTAACCCCCTTGCCCGCATTTCTTCTTCCACCATCTTTAGCCAAGTCTTTCTCGGTCTTCCCCGTCCTCTACTTCCTTCTACATTAATTTCCATCACTCTTCTCAACCAGTCACTTTCATCCTTCCTCAACACATGACCAAACCATCTCAACCTGTTCCTCTTCACAGCATCAATCACAGGCAATATTCCCATCATCTTTCGCAATTCATCATTTGTCTTCCTCTCTCTCAACGATACTCCGCACAGCCACCGAACCATTCACATTTCCACCCTTTCCAGCCTTCGTTGCTGCTCTACGTTCATTACCCATGTCTCGCTCCCATAAATCATAACACTTCTCACACATGCAGCATACACCTTTCCCTTCAGCTTCAGCGACACTCCCCTCCTCATCAGCACGCCACTCAGTTCCCGAAACTTCTTCCATGCACATCTCACTCGAGCAACCGTTGCCGAGTCTGATCCACCTTTTCCATTCAGCATGTCTCCGAGGTAGCAAAATGTTTTCACACCTTCATAGCAAAATGTTTTCAAACATTTCAAAATGCTTCATAGCAACTTCTTTCACACATAGCAAAATGTGTTTTTATCGTGACATAAAAATGAATAACCATATGTGTAAGAGAAATGCTCTGTAATGCAAAAACATTCTACATTATTTTTGAAGAGTCATCCACAGATGCATCTTGGAGAGAGACATCGTCACAACCGGAGGCCTCATGCAAAATACTGCAAGCACTTGGACCTGGAAAACTTTATAATGGCATCAATAAAACTGGTGAGCGGAAACACATTGATCCATGACACTTAAAGATCATTCACACATAGATACCAGCACTGAAGTCTCTTAAAATATATAAAACACTGATATTTTTTAGCTTTTAGCTGATGAGGGCTTTGGTTAGTTGAGGTTCAATCAGCCACAAGATTCATCAATCGTCCAACGTTTCTGAAAACAACATTAATTTACGTGCACATATCTAAAAGTTGTTTTGTAGAACAGTACAAGAACTACCAATCATATTGCACACAAGAAGTGAACAATGAACATCTCATTGGATAGCTCCAGGAAAGTAAGCAATGAGGAATAATTACAATACGGAGAGCATAAAATAAAGTTGACATTGCAGTTTAAGAGTATAATTTAGACAGGAGTTGTCTGACGATAACGTCTGAGTCGGTCGAGCGACATGCTGGCTTTTCCATCACACCAGAAATGGTGGCACAAGCGGTTTTGCCATACCTGGAATGGGGAATGTTTCATGCGGGACCCTAATCAAACTTGGTACAATCAAATCAATTTGTCCTTTTTCGGATGATTAAATGCCGTTTGCAATCAGGGCAAACCAAAACACTCCACAGAGACCAAGTGAATTCATGTGTGTATTTATTAAAATAGGCGAGGGAAGACAAAGGGACATGAGAGCATCTATGATAACAGTAATATTTACAAGGAATACGTGTCACGGAGTATTATTGTACGTACGGAAGATCCTTATTGAGATAAGTCTTAACGGGCCTCAGGCGTACCACAGGAGAAAGACCAGGGAGAAAAGACAGGACAATGGAATACCTTCCATGACCTCGATGTTAGTCGCATGACTGATACGCTTCTGGAAAGGCGGGCATTGGATGGCATCTCTGCAGCTCTCCAACTCCGTATGACCGACAGTTAAAACAGCCTAAGCTGGACCGGCAATACGAACTGTCATGGAATGGAGGCCAGGAACCATGAACCCATGAACCACAAGCTCAGAAGCCAGGAATAACAGCCCGAATAGCAAGCTCATCGCTGCACTGGACATGCATGAATCCCTGGAACCCCAACTAGAATGTACACACAGCCGTTTATTGGCACCCATGATGCCACATCCCATGATGTAGCTCCGCCCTCTACCGATTAGCGGTTCGGCCGTCCAATCAAGGTGCTTGAGTCTCTCTAATGTTATGGGAAAATGTCCCGGGGCACGCCTTTTGCGCCATAACTTGCGTGTGTACGGCGTTGTGAGGTCAAATTCCCTAATGAAAGGACATATAAGACGGATTACAAAGGAAAGAACATTGAAATGGAATTTATGGGGAAAGTGGTTGAAGACACAAATGTTATGGAGGGAAGACAGCTTTCTAAACACATATCAATGCATATTCCAGTATTACATTTAAATTACCTCACACTCAGACTAGCCAAGCACTATGGAAATAACTATTGCTAAGCTATGCAATCTTAATCCTTCGAAGCCATTTCCGCAACAGTGTCATCAATAACATCAGCATATCCTTAAAAATATTATTACAAAATACTTATTTTCTGTAATATTATTATTATTTTCTGTAAAATACTGTAATATTATTTCAAAATAATATTACAACGTTTCTGTCACCCAGGCCTCGTCTGTATGGCCCACTTCGTTTGGAGTAGAAACTTGCCTTTCTCCGTCGATGATATTCGCCATTTATGCAAGACGTGTCCGGTATGCGCAGAACTTAAGCCGAGTTTTTACAAGCCTCCTATGGGTACGTTGATCCTTGCTGGACGGCCGTGGGAGCGACTGAACATCGATTTCAAAGGGCCCTTGCCCAGCGGCAGCGCGCATCGCTACCTTGTAACAGTAGTTGATGAGTATTCACGATTGCCGTTTGCATTTCCGTGTTCAGACATGTCGTCTCTTACGGTAATCCGATGCCTTTGCCAGTTGTTCCTCATGTTCGGCTATCCAGCTTTCATACATAGCAACCAAGGAATGGCATTCCTATCCTGGGAGATCAAGCAATTTCTCCTCGAGCGGGGAATTGCTTCGAGCCGCACGACAGCGTACAATCCCCAGGGGAACAGTTTAATTGAACGTTACAATGGCATTATTTGGAGAGTAATTACTATGGCTTTGCGATCCCATGGGATGACTTCGAACATGTGGGAGCATGTGTTGCCGGAATCATTACACACCATCAGGTCTCTCCGATGCACCGCGACGAACGCAACTCCTCACGAGCGACTGTTTAAGTACCAACGTCACAGTGCCAGCAGGCAGCCTCTACCCTCGTGGCTAGCTGAGCCTGTACCGGCTTTCCTGAAGCGAGCGGTCCGGCAGAGCAAATACGAACCACTCGTGGACCGGGTGGAAATATTGGAAGCAAATCCAGAATACGCACATGTCTGTTTGGCCGACAGTAGAGAGACAACCGTGTCGTTCCGGCATCCTGCGCCTTGTGGAGAGGTTAACGGGCAGCCTGACATGAGTGTACTGGCCGAGGCCGACTACCCCCGCTCGGTTGGATTCGTTTCGGGACGATGCTGAGACTGGTGCCGCTGATTTAGACCCCGGAAGTTTTTCACCCGTGTCGCCTGCACCAGGAAGCATTCCGAGCCCCTCGAGTAAATCGCCGATACCTAGCACTGGGGGCCTGGGTGCTGACGGAGTTTATCGCTTTCGGATTGGGTGGCTTTGTCAGCCTCCGACACGCTTTGGCTGGTAGCTTATTCGTTCTGATTTTATTCCTTTACATCTGTTGCTTTAGTCTTTACACCTGTTAGGTGCATTCTTAAGGGAGGGTGATTGTGGTGAAAATGAAGAGGAAGATCCTTCGTAGGCGTGGGGCATATCGGATGCCTATTTAGGAGCAAACGCACGGTCTCAGAGGGGGGTCATTATCTTGTCTGCTGAATGAGTCATGCTGAGATGAGCGCTGGATATTATTAGTAAGAAGTGACTGGGGATTCATGACAAACGTTTAAAATCCTTGACTTTGCTTTATAATGCTTTATTAGATGTGTAGGACTTATGATATTATTGCCTGTTGTGTCGGATGCCAAATATCGATTTGAATAAAGCCTCGTATTTTGAAGTGAGGTTTTGAAGGTTTTTGAACACACCCATGTCACTACTTTGTGTGGAACCCGATCGAATGCTTTCTCCAGATCAACAAACCCAAGAAACAACTTCTTCCTCTTCTCCATGTACTTCTCCTGCAACTGCCTTACAATAAAAAGCACGTCTCTCGTTCCTCTTCCTGGCATAAATCCAAACTGCATTTCGTCGAACTTGACTTTCTTCCTTGTCCTCTTCTCCAACACCCTTTCCAATACCTTCATTCCATGCTCTAATAACTTTATCGCTCTCTACAAGCCACAGTCCAAAGGGTCACCTTTCCCCTTGTATACAGGAACGAGGGTACTCAGTTCCCAAACCACTGGAATACGGCCTTCTTTCACCTCCAGATTACAGATCTCTGTCATTCTCTTCACACCCCAACTTCCTGCTGCCTTCAACATATCTCCCATAACTCCCGTCAGCCCTTCCGCTTTTTCTACTCTTCATTGCTTTTATCGCTTCCTCAACTTCCTTCTCAGTTATCTTCTCTGCCGGTCCTAAAACTGGGTTACTCTCTATGTTGCCATCTCATTCATTCTCTGCATTCAACAGCATTTCCATATATCTCTTCCATCTTCCTTTAATTCCATCTGGGTCCACAAAGATTTGTCCCACTTTATCCTTCAAGCAACTCGCGCCCATCACATCGCACCTCTCTTTCGCTATCTGCCTAATTGATATCTGCCCAAACTGTTATGATATGCCTTATTGATTAATGTAAGCTGTTATCACAAGAGTATAATAAAAGTGGTCATTATGGCAAAAGTTGTAATATTGTCAGCGTTTTCAAAACTTTTGTTGTTATAATTTAAGTTTTGTAATACAGTACTATTATCACATGTTGAAGTGGGAATTAAAATGCATTTTGTCATTATCATAAAAATTGCAATATTACAAAATGTTTAATCCCTGAACTGTTTTTTTTTTTTTCAGGGAAGGAAAAAGCTTTCCTGTTACGTTGTTGTTCCTGGCTTGTTTTATGGTGCAGGTGAAAATGTATTTTACTCCCTGTTTAAGGTACACAGCTGCTATCTTCAATCACACAAGTTATTGTTACGAGCAAATTTTAAACAAACAATTTATAGTGAAACAGCTTTGCTTTACGAAAGTACTTCTTACGTCTTCTGAAATTAGTTCTTCATCGGCTCATGGTGAACTCAGATGACATTTATCCTCAGCTTCCAGTCCTCACAATCAAGCATTGCTATGTGCAGTTCTACTGTCTCCAGACCTGTATCCTTCTTTAACATATTTATGTCGTTGAGAGCTGGTCTGCCCCACTTTGGCCTTCCATGTTTATTGTTTAGGCGTGCAGAGTATAATATTTCAAACGGGAAGTTTTCTTCTAAGTTTAACCAACAGCTTTGGAAGAGAACCATAGAGCTCTTTATTTGTTATATGTTCAGACTAATGGACATTGAAAGCATATAGATGCAAGCATATAGAAAGAAGAAGATGCATATAACATCCATCAAGTCCTTTATCATGGATCGCAGCGAGGGTCCATGCTTCACTTCTGTAAAGCAGGATGGATCCAACTGTTTCCATGAACAGTCTTTCCTTAATATGCCTTGAGAGTGTTGACTTCCATATTCTTGAAAGTTTGTTGCAAGCTCTGCATGTGGCAGCTTTCCTTTGTTTGATATCCTAGGCAGTTGTGTTAACCCAGGAACCAAGATACTTGAAGTCATTGACTGTCTCAAGTTTTATGCCATTGTTCAATCTGATTGAGACCCCTCTCGACTGGTTGAATGCCATCACGTTAGATCTATTAGCATTAAAAGTTAGCCCTATCTTACATGGCTCTTGGTTCGACTCTTGAGAAGTTCTGTCCTTGCTCAATGTATTTTGACAATGTCATCGGCAACGTCAAGATCAGTAATAACCTTGACTCTTCTGCCTTTTCTTTCCAGTTGGAACCCCAATTCCTCCTCTCTTTTTATTTTTATTGGTTGTCCGTTCGTCCGTCCGTCCATGATAGGTTTTCGTTACTGCGATAACTTGAGAACAGCTGAAGGGATCCAAGTCAAACTTAGTACAAATATGTATAATGATGTAAAGATGAACTGATTAGATTTTGGGGTCATGAGGTCAAAGGTCAGAGGTCATCTAGGGTTAAAAATTCTGTTACCGCAATAACTTGTGAACCAGTAATGGGAATTTGACCAAAGTTGGTACAGGTATGTATTATGATGCAACGATGATCTGATTTGATTTTGGCATCAAGAGGTCAAAGGTCAGAGTCTGTAATAGGTTTACGTTACCACGATAACTTAAGAATGGCTGAAGGGAACTAAGTCAAACTTGGTACAAGTATGTATAATGATGTAAAGATAAACGGATTTGATTATGGGGTCAAGAGGTCAGAGGTCCCACGAGGTAAAAATTCAGTTACTGCGCTGGTTAGTGAACCAGTGACGGCATTTTGACCAAACTTGGTAAAAGTATATTTTATGATAAACAGGTGAACTGATTTATATTTCGGTATCAAAGGTCAGAGGTCGTGTCAGGTAAAAATGTGATACTTGAGAACAGATGAAGGGATTTAAAATAAAGTTGGTACAATGATATATAACAATATGGGTGGAGGCATATCGGTCGACGCCATGACGTCAGAGTGACATTCTAGTTATTTTAATACATTTTAAGCTCTTGGAAGAGTTAGCGGCAAAGTCTAGGTTCGTGGAAGAACTAGGGGCAACAAATCACACAGGTCTTTGCCTTTGATAGCGTTTCTAAGTGCATAATGAAGCACTATGACAAACAGGTAAGGGGCAAGGGTATCTCCCTGTTTGCACCAGCTAGAATTTAGAAAATCTGCATTTCTCCATAGGGTGAGAGTGTCTTGGCATACGGTATGTATCCTGATATTCAAAATCTCCTTTGCAATTTGATCAGTTATTCCATATACTGATGGGATCTTCATCATCTTGCCACAATGGATGGAGCGAAAAGCTTTTCAAAAGTTGATGAATGTCATTGAAGGAAGGTTGTGGGCACTGCTTCCTTCTATTTTTTCGAAACTGTTGGAATGAAATTGAACTCCAGATTAACTGAAACTGCTTTTTAATATACTGCTGATCAAGCTACAGTTTGTTTGGTATTATTTTCGACTTGAACTGTGCTTTAGTACAGCAAAGCTATTTCACTAATAAGCCCTTATATTCACTCAATCACAAAAGTTAGAAAAAACGACCTTCAAACAGAAAACTTAATCATGATTGAGTTTGCATACAGTATATATTCCAGAAAGTGCAAGGACATTAGAAGGCAACAATATTAGACAATGACATACTTTTAAAATGAATGATGTGCGAGTTTTAGAAGACAATGAGCAAATCAATTACAGTGTCACTTTTCATCAATAGCAATCCAAAATGAATGTACCATGGCAGGATAACAGCTTATGAAGCACCACCACGTCCGTAGCTGTAGATATCTGCATGTATTGATGCTCGTCAGAATCACGGAACTGATTTTTCCATGTAGGCAGCTTGGCTTGGAGAAGATTTGCCGTTGCTCGAGGACGGCACAAACATCATTCCTACAATCCACATCAAAGACTTGGTATCGTAAGTGCATAATTCATTTGGCTGTATTGATCAGTATAACCACCTTTAGAGGCCATTTTCCCCACAGAGCAGAGGTTGGCCTTTTTCGGGCACCGTGGTCCCCTTTTTGAAGTGATGTTTTACGGCCGGATGCCCTTCCTGCCGCCAACCCCGTTGGTCGCCTTTCACGACAAACAGGGAATTACCAGTGAACTGGTACTCAATTTGCCGACCTCGGAAGGATGACAGGCTGAGTCAACCCCCCTGGCATTAATTCAGCGATCGACTGGGATTCGAACCTAGGATCCTAGGATCCCAAGCCGGAACCCTAACCGCTAAGCCAACACCAGGATCAGTATAGAAAAAAAAAGAACCACATTTAGAGGCCATTTTTCCCCGCAGAGCAGGGGTTGGCCTTTTTCGGGCACCGTTGTCCCCTATTTGAAGCGATGTTTTACGGCCGGATGCCCTTCCTGCCGCCAACCCTGTTGGTCGCCTTTCACGACAAACAGGGATTTACCAGTGTACTGGTACTCAATTTGCCGACCTCGGAAGGATGACAGGCTGAGTCAACCTCCCTGGCGTTAATTCAGCGATCGACCGGGATTCGAACCCAGGATCCGAGGATCCTAAGCAGGCACCCAAGCCGCTAAGCCAACACCAGGCTGGTGTTGGATCAGTCCAGGCTGGATCAACACCAGGCTGGATCAGTATGATGTTATTTATTATGAGCAAACATATCCATCCCCAGTGATGGGCAAAGTATAAGTTAATCTATCCATTTAAATTATTTAATGGACTTTAAAAAGGTTACTTGTGTTGCAAAGAAAAAAATCTGGCCTTTTCAATTTGAGACCAATTGATTGTCCAGTTTGCAAAAAAAATGATGTCTTGGCCACTTTGGCCTCAATTTGTGGCATCAAAACGGCCTCCGAGGCCACGGCCACATCGCCCTTGTTAATTCCCACACAAAGTTGTATCTCGACCCCGAATATTGATTTTGTGGCTTTGAAGATGTGACCGTGCATAAGGAACAGATCACAGACCCACTGAGTGAGAGTGACAGAGATAGACATTTGTGCATATATATGCAGTATATATATATGCAGTATATATATATGCAGTTATATATATATATGCCATTGTCTCTCTTTGTGGCTTTCTTTCTTTGTTCCTTACTCCCTCCATAGCTGTAATGTACACACACACACACACAAGAGAAACCCAATGCTACACACCACCTCAGCTGTCAGACCGGTTTCATCGCTTATTGGCGAGTCATCAGTGACGGCGTAGACAGAAATACGTACCATCGAGGTTCCCAAGGATGTACCACGAGAAAACGTCGAGCAGTCAACTTACAAATTAAAAAACAAAGACCCACCCACATCTCTCACATGTGAATGGAGGGAAAAACTAATCAGCTCTCACCTAATCAATTACCCTCGGTGGTTAGGATTATATAAGTAAATTGACTGCTCCCATGCTCTTCTATCCGAAGAAAGCTGCGAAACTGCAACCGTGAAAGCCTAGACAAGGTAAGTCTTTTGCTTTAATGTTACTCACTCCAAGTCATGCTATGATTGAGTACCTGCCATTAATCCGATACAAATCTGTGGAGGATAACCATGTGAGTGCAAATGTGCTGTGTGCAGTATCATAAGTAATACAATTGAACTGAAACCACCGGTGAGGTACATTTTAGCTGTGGACAATGGCAACAACTCCCTCGGACAAATCACACAGGTACATGAGAGTGTGTAAATGTGCGATGTTGGAACAGTTTGTTTTGTAACCATCCTGTTTTAAGTTTTGTTCACCTATATGGATTCCCTGTTTGTATGCAGAAAATTAGCACGATGCTCGGCACAGGACAAATAAGGATGGTTTCAAAAACGGAGGCTCTCGAGAATAATATTTTCCAGGTGGGACCTGATAGCAAGTTACCTGTGATTTCTTTTCCACTCCTTCCTTCTTCATCCGTATGCAAAACAAGGCTGTAGGTTACCATCGTTGGCTTTTTCTTTATTAGTTCCTTACCGGTGTACACCGGAGGGGACTATAGGTTTGCACGCCGTCCGTCAGTCCGTCAGTCCGTCAGTCCGTCACGCAAAGAACAGTTTTCCGAACTTTTTTTCTAAACGCTTAATGCTAATGATTTCAAACTTGGCACATGGTTTCCACATGATAAGTTACAGATCCAGTTCGAACTTCACGACGTTTCGATCATTTTTGACCAAGTTATGGCACTTTGAACTTTGGGAATTCTGATAATTCTGATGATCCTTAACTCAGTGCCATTTTAAGTTTTAATTTCCTTTAAAAACCATTTTCTCTGCAATAATTGGACCGATTGAGATCAAATTTTCACCGTAGGGGGGACTCGGTCTGTATAATATTTTAATGGTAATTATGACGTCACAGGTCACGTGGTTCGGCCGCCATATTGTTTTTCGTGAAAACACAAAAACCCCTTTTTCTCTGCAACGGCTGAACAGATCGAGGCCAAACATTGCAGGCAGAATCGCATACCCATGACGAACAAAAAAGTCAGTGAGCATGACGTCATGCATCACATGGTTTCAGAGTTATGACGTTTTTAAGCATGAACCTTTAAAACTGAGCTCCTCCCTCATTTTTGATCCAATCGAGGGGAAACTTCACAGATCTGTTCAGCATGTCAGTCTACTAAAATATCTTTTTGGAATCTGCGATAGGTCACGTGGTTTGGCAGATATCGTTAATTAAACGAAAATATTTTTTAAAATGGATATCTCTTGAATCGCTCGTACCTCAGACCGTGAGTTGGTAATTATATAATTCACACAGTGCAATACGTGCAGGCCGCTCCCCGGAGCGACCTTGCGGGCTTATCAACGAGGCGAGGCGTGACACACATGTGTCTCAGCATACCTCAGATCAAGTTTGAAAACCAGAATCAACCGTGCATAAATTTGCATATTTGATCATTTTTGACAAAGTTATGGCACTTTGAACTTTGGTAGGGGACATGTATTGCAGCGCAATACTCAGAATGCTTGTTTCATATGTAGCCTATGGCTGCTGTTTGCATCATTGCTGGGAGAGTGGCTGAGCCGCTGATGCACTGTCTCGAGTGCAGGTTAGGGCAGGAATTTAGAAATTTGTTCATGGTGCCGGCGATAGCTTGCCTACTCATTGCGAAGGACACCATGGGATCTTTAACGTCCACCAACGAATTCCGGCAGACGGGAAGTCCGTTTTCCACTCCATTGGGAAGTACTTACACTGCACGGACTGAATGAGCCGACTGCTCACACTTGGTGTTCTTCATCAAATCAACAGGCAGGAAAAGCATGGCAAGGTATAAATCTTGGCTTTTGATTGGAGGAATGCTCCCAGCATGCTAGGGCCTGCCCATTCAGCCTGCACAGTGGAGGGGGTGATTTGAATCTTCATGTGATGTTTTTGCTAAGTTATCCAAAAAAACAATTGTGTATAATATAGCTGATTCTGGGAATTAAAATATCTACCAATTCAAATTAAACTAGAACAGCACTCGGCAGAGTGCATACCTCCCCAATGCTGAACAGTTTATGCTTTGTATCCCAATGAAAGGCCGGATCTGGATTCGGACCTGAACCAAAATCGAATCGGCTTATTCTTGTCACCATAACCAACTCGTCCACCAAGTTTATTCATAACTCGTCCATAACATATTAAAATGTGTTATATATCACTTTTCGCCCGATCTCTCATTGGTGAAGAATCACTTTAAAAATTCTACTAGCCGGATCCTGATCTTCACCAAAATTGAATGATTCTTCCTTGTCACACACCCAACCTCTCCACCAAGTTTCGTCCAAATCCATCCATAACGTTTTGAGATATCTTGCTATGTATCGTTTTTGGTCCCATCTCCCAATGGTGAAGAATCACTTTAAAAAATTCTACTAGTCAGATCCGAATCCAGATCTTCACCAAAATCTAATCATTTCGTCCTTGTTACGTACGATACCTCTCTGCCAAATTTATTCCGAATCTGTCCACAACTTTTTGAGATATCCTGTTCACAGACAAACAGACAGACAGGGGTGAAAACATAACCTCCATCCACCTTTGGTGGCAGAGGTAACAAAGTAAAATAGAGTTATACATGGATCATTCTCAATTCAAATACACTCCCATCAATCTGAATACTTAAAATACTAATAATCGCAAATTACCGCGAGTTTAAATTGTTGTTCATATTGTATGTATTGGTATGAATATTTACTTGGGCCTTGTATACCAGTGGGAAGCTATTCTGGTTATGTTTTCTCACGTGCAGCATTGTAAATGAGCACTTCCTTTACAGGCAGAACTGATGCAAAACCTGTTGCTCAATCTGCGAATGGACTCAACAGTTGTGACGAATATGTCTTTCAACTGGTGCTCTGAAGGTGGTCTCGTCAAAAACATCACCAAAGTTATCAACGAGTTCCGAGAGTGTCGAGGAGTAAAAGTATGACTTACACTGGAATGCAAACTTACATATGATACACTACTGGCGGCACATTTTAAAACACGTCTGTAAATTACAATTGCTTTACCACCACCTTGCGTTTCCTTTTATCACAGCCTGTTAAACTTTGTATTCTCGGACCCCCGGGAGTGGGAAAGTCAACGTTGGCAGAGAAAATATGTTCCATTTACACCATAAACCACCTGAAAATAGAGGACGTGATTTGTGACGGAATTTCGAAACTTGTAAGTATAATCTCAAAACATGTAAGTATAATCTCAAAACATGTAAGTATAATCTCAAAACATGTAAGTATAATCTCAAAACATGTAAGTATAATCTCAAAACATGTAAGTATAATCTCAAAACTTGTAAGTATAATCTCAAAACATGTAAGTATAATCTCAAAACATGTAAGTATAATCTCAAAACATGTAAGTATAATCTCAAAACATGTAAGTATAATCTCAAAACATGTAAGTATAATCTCAAAACATGTAAGTATAATCTCAAAACATGTAAGTATAATCTCAAAACATGTAAGTATAATTTCAAAACTTGTAACTATAATCTCAAAACATGTAAGTATAATTTCAAAACTTGTAAGTATAATCTCAAAACATGTAAGTATAATTTCAAAACTTGTAAGTATAATCTCAAAACATGTAAGTATAATCTCAAAACATGTAAGTATAATCTCAAAACATGTAAGTATAATTTCAAAACTTGTAAGTATAATCTCAAGACATGTAAGTATAATTTCAAAACTTGTAAGTATATTCTCAAAACATGTAAGTATAATTTCAAAACTTGTAAGTATAATCTCAAGACATGTAAGTATAATCTCAAAACATGTAAGTATATTCTCAAAACATGCAAGTATAAGTTCAAAACTTGTAAGTATAATCTCAAAGCATGTAAGTATAATCTCAAAACATGTAACTATAATCTCAAAACATGTAAGTATAATTTCAAAACTTGTAAGTATAATTTCAAAACTTGTAAGTATAATCTCAAAACATGTAAGTATAATCTCAAGACATGTAAGTATAATCTCAAAACTTGTAAGTATAATTTCAAAACATGTAACTATAATCTCAAAACATGTAAGTATAATTTCAAAACTTGTAAGTATAATCTCAAAACATGTAACTATAATTAATCTCAAAACATGTAAGTATAATTGTGATGATCGTTAAAATAAATTACTCATTACTCCAAAACCATGGTTTATAAAAGTTCACAAATTCAATACTGTATTTGTAGTGAACTGTTGCACCACGTGGTTTTGAAACGTAATACGTATATCACGCAATGACATTTTGACTCGTCACCAACTTCCCTTCTCCTCTCTCCACAACCACCCAACTCCCGACCTCCATGTAATACTCCCATACATTCTGTTTACCCTGGAATTGTTCACTGATGCACTGACATAAAAAAAAAAGAAGAATATAATTCCCTATTTTTCATTCAGGAACAGCAGGTGAACATTGTGGAAAAGCCTGCTGAAGATGTTGACAAGGACAAATTAATGGCTATGACAATGTTGAATGAGATCAAAAAAAACAAAGCTATAAACGAAGGTACTTATTACATTTTGAGGAGACTTGGTGAATATGTGAGCTCAAAGATGCAGAAACAACTATATATATTTACAGTACGGTAAATATGCCGTAAATAACATAAATACAGTAAATAACCCTATGGGCTATGCCGTAAAAATAACAAACAAACAATAATTTTTTTTTGTGGATACAATTAATGCTCAGATGATGAGATTTGCTTTTATACAACCACTAAGGTAAACATACAGTAGTGTGAGCAATAAAGTGCAGTCTAGGTTGTTTCAAATATTACTTTATATATCTGATGTACTTTATAATGTACATGCTCAAAAGCAGTTGTTGGATTTCATCATCGAAACAATCACTATTGAGCAATTTTCCCAGAGAAGGGTATCCAACCTTGGAATTAATGGATTTCAGTGGCCCTGCAGTCTACGCTACAGCACCACTGATGGAACGAGAGACTGATATAACCACAGACAAATCATTCTGCAAATCAGGAATTTGGCCAAGGGACCACCACATAATGGCCTACCCTTTACTAAAGGCACTTTGGAATCTATGAACTATAGCCTCCACAAGCAAATACTAACGGGCAGTGTAGGTGGCTTAACATTCCTTATGGAAGTATGTATACAGCATACCTGCTTGAGAACCACCAAGATGATGGTTTTTAGCCAGATCCAAGGAAACGACTGGACATGTCCGAGGCGAGTGCACTGCCTCCAAATTGTCATTTCAGTCCACAAGAGGAGTTGAATGAAAGAGCAATGGTTCATGCTCATCAAACACTAAAGATAATGCTTTTTCTTTTCTTTTTTTTGTATACATTGTTGAGGCTCATAGAGGAGCCAGAATATATACACAAAGAATTAAGTTAAGCACCCCCCCCGTTTTTTTACAACCTCGCACATTACAAGTTTGTTGTCGTCAAAACAGTGTAATATACCCATGATATTGCTATATTTTCTGGAGAAGTGATATTATGGTCACATAAAAACATAACAATCATGCCGTTTTCAATATTTTATTCTGAATAATTTAAGGTGAAATTTTTTGGGAATTTTAGGCATATTTTCACCTCAATTTAAGTATGGAGCTATAGGTCCATCACGGACAGTGTGGATGACGTTTATGTTTTCTAACGTACAGT
This sequence comes from Myxine glutinosa, assembly GCF_964187855.1. Taxonomy (NCBI): domain Eukaryota; kingdom Metazoa; phylum Chordata; class Myxini; order Myxiniformes; family Myxinidae; genus Myxine; species Myxine glutinosa. The sequence continues at coordinate 23,518,087 of NC_136272.1, forward strand.
CATTGTTCTGAGAAGACCTCTAGCGATCTTTGCGTCAATAACGTGTGTAGGACCCACGTGATCGGATCACTGACTCAACCAATCACTTTTTTTCACTTTGATCACTCAATTTCATCAATGGATAATTGCTAATGTCATACCAATCATTATTTGATCTCACATACCTTAGAATATATGCCAATGTATACATATACACAAAGAATATATATTAGGGGGTGCTTACCTTAATTCGTTGTGTAGGGGTGCTTAACTTAATTCTTTGTGTATAGAACAAATAGCCTTGCATTGATAACTAGAACGGCACTCGTTAAAGCGCATACCTCCGCCAGGCTGAACAGTTTACGTTTTGTATCCGCTCATAGGCCGGATCTGCATTCGGACCTGAACCAAAATCTAATCGGCTTGTTCTTGTCACCTTCCCAACTCGTCCACATAGTTTTGTCATAACTCGTCCATAACCTTTTGAGACATCGTGCTATATATTGTTTTTGGCCCCCTCTCTCAATGGTGAAGAATCACTTGAAAAAATAAAATAAGTTATCATATCCGCATCCAAATCAAGATCCTCACCAAAATCTAAACAATTCGTCATTGCCACACACCCAACCTGTCCAAATTTCGTCTGAATCCTTCCGCAACGTTTTGCAATATCCTGCTCACAGACAAGCAGACAGACAGGGGTGAAAACATAACTTCCGCCCACCTTCGGTGGCAGAGGTAAAAAATTATCATTCAAATGAGTTACAATGCTTCTCAGTTCACAATGTGTTGCCTGCTGAGTTTTCAGATATCTCGATATCTCGAATATATCTCGAATATCTGTTTGTTTTCGGTGGGCGTGCCACAATGTGAAAACAGAAACCCGACATTTTCTGAAAATGTCACAGAGAATTTATATAAGTGCCTTCACAGCGATTGACAGCACATGTATGCTTGCAGGTCACCTGGACGACTGCCATGTCATAGATTTCTATCGGGGGAAGCTCTTATCTTCACCATGTCAAAATCAGGGGTTTGTATTGGATGGCTTTCCTAAAAGTGCTGCACAAGCCACGGAGCTCTTTGCAGGTGAGTTGACCCTTAGTCGAGCAGGATCGATGAATACGGATGTTGCTTTTTGAGAGGAACCTTAATTTTACAATATTACACCAGTTCACCTGAGAGAGGCATCATTGAGGACATGGGCCCGGTTGCATAAAATTCCCTTCTTCTTAAGGAAAGATTTACCTTGAGGTGCACTGTGATTCCTTCGCGAAGGATTTCCTTAAGGGCTGTTGCTCAACAACCCTTAGGAAATCCACAAGTAATTATTTCCTTAAGGTTGAGGAAATCCATAGGAGCCGTTGCTATTGCTAGACAACCAATCAGATTGGAGATAGGAAGAGGCGTCCAAAAGCAAGAACAACGTAATGAACACGAAATTTTCAATGACGCATGTTATGTTGCATGGGGAGCACGTGCTTCCGGATGAAGGAGGAATAAAAAATTTTGTTGTGTAAAATTCATTTGGTTCTCATTGACCATTTTAGTGTAAATGTGTTGGTGTGTGCAGTAAATGTTTGGAAACTTTCCGAGAATGGTGAAAGTGTGAAATTTTGAAAGCGAAATACGAGTGTGAAACTACAAGAACAATATTCTGGATGTCATGAAAGAGTGAAAATGTTAACCGGGTCATCGTGCCGCCACTCAGAGCATGTTTCGCAATGTACAATCATTTTTCAATTGCAAAAGTATTGTTCTATCAGCTTCTGGCATCATGCTGCGATAATCGTCTTCATGACCGAATTACATGAAGAACGCCATTTTGAAACTCAAAGGTTGGTGTTTAAGGATGGACGGAAGGGAGGTGGTGCTCCTTTGAGTTAAAGGAGGGGTTTAAGGGAAAACTTAAGGAATATTCGTTTTTGCAACCATCCTCAAATTAAGGGTGTCCTTTAAGGGAAACTTGAGGAAATATTTAAGGAAATCCTCAAATGTTTCCGTAAGGATGCTTTATGCAACCGCACCAAGGTCCTCCTTCAGTACTGATTAATTATCAACCTAATTATCAGGTGTATGGTGTGTGTGTGTGTGTGTCGTTGGATGTTATCTCCATTTGCGAGTTTCAGGAGGTGGAACGGAGTCCTCCCAGGACCCAAAGTATCCTCCTCTTCGGAAAGGGATCACGGTTCATGGACCAAGCTGTTCAACTTTTTCAGAGTTTTGTTCCAAGGGCTCTTTTCAGGATCATCACCAAACCCCGGATTGCCTCCAGTTGTAGTTTATTTGTGATATTATTCCCAGAGATGGTTTTTGAAATCACATTGAGGTTCCTCTTCTTCGTTCCTGTTGCTCCAATCTTACCACTGGTACAATTTCGATGCTCTTCAGCTTCCAAGATCTCTTGACCTCATTTTTGAGGTCCTGGTATTTGGTCATTTTCTTGATTTCTGCGTTGTTTCGGCCAAAATCGTGGGCTGCTGTTATCTCATTCATCAATGCTGTCTTTTCCTTTTTGTTCCCGAGTACGATGTCCGGACACAATGCTTTGTTTTCTATGTTCACGCTTGATGGAATCATCAGGTTGTACGTGAGAATGACGTCCTCATTTTCAATGATTGCCCTTGGTATGTGTTTCCATGAGTTTTCTGGTACTGGGATGTTTACATTTTTGCATATATGCCAATGAAGTGTGTGTGTGTGTACGTATGTGTGTGTAATATATAGACACATACATACTTTGTGCATTTAATAACAATAGTATGATGACATATTGTCCAAGAAATGCTGACGTTGCTTTAACATACATTTGCTTTCATATTTCATTTTTCACAGGTAAAGCATCGCTTAAAGGCTTGCCACACAACACCAAATACAACAGCAATATTATGCCAGGTACTTGTAGTACATCACCTGTACATGTAAGGCTTACAGAAGGTTCACAAATCCCCCGTTGTCTTTCATCCCATTAATGCATTATGACGTGCACATTGTAACATGTCCTTAAACCACTCCAAGGGCCACATGTTTAATGCAGAGTAAAATGGCATATACTGATATATAAAGGTCCAGATGGAGCAGGTAGAGAGGAACTAATTCACATTGACAAACTTATGAACCCGGAAAAGGTTGAGGCAGAATCATGGTGGTTCATCTGACACAACGCAAAGAAGGAAAATGGGAATCAACCAAGTAGTCGCAACATAGGACATCAAAAATTCTATTAAAATTCAGACACAGCTAAATATTATATACCATGTGAATCAGTACATAATACTTCATTTGTCAGGATCTATTGATTAGCCAAGAAATTAAAATTTTATACGTTTCGCAATTCAACCTAGCATTCTGCAAAGTCGCAATATAATGAATTTTAGGGTATCCTAAAGTTCAGAGCCCTAAAACTCAAATCCACCACTGTTGATCCTTATGACATGGGTTGTTTGAAATGCCTGATAATATATCTATCCAAAAATAACAATCCCACACTTAATCATTTCCAGCAATAAATGACCCTAGCTCCTGGACTAAAGGAAGTGGTTAATGTATCGCCGAGATTCCTTTAAATTATTTCGTACCATTAATGACAGTATATCCAAATTCAATGCATTAACTCAAAAAAAATTTTTTTTTTTAACAATGCATCTACATAAATATAACGTATAAATAAATCGATTTGATTTCTCAAGTTCTAGCTCTTCCACAAGCCTTGACTTTTTTTACAAAAAAACAAAAACAAGTACAGATACATTCAAAGTACATATTGCATACCAAATAAATAAATAACATATTAGTTAGGTCCAAAACTTCAATTCCGTGACCATTTTCTGGCTAGTAAGGTTTGACGATTGATTTGACTTCTATTGACATTTTATAACAAAAATAGCCTCTATGTCCCTCCCAAAAATCCCGGCATTTTTCGCCAGAGGCACGAATCCAAGATGACTGCCAGCACTATCTTGAAAAATTAAGTTTTGAACCAGAACACCTAGAATCACGTACAAAGACACTTTTTTGGGTAATTTGACCACGAGGATTCCGAATCTGACATTAGTTTGACGTTATGACATTATTTTGACCCAGAAATCCAAGATGGCCACCATCCAGTAGAGCGAAAATGCAACTTTTGTACTTAAACATGTTAAAGAAACTACCTCCATAAGGATATCTTGCAGTAAAGTAATTGATGATTGCATGACAAGTAAACTCATTACACTTCAAAATAAGCTATTTTTAATAGCTGTGACTTGAACAGTTTTCAAATGAAGTAATTAATCAATATGACCTTTAATTATATGATTAGTCCGAATCAGAGCATTCTGCTTCACTAGAATCTGAATCATCAGATTCCGATGAATCTCCCCGCCTTTGTACATCATCATCTCGCTCCTCATTCCCCTCCTGGCTCTCATCTTCCTCACTCTCTTCAGCTGGCCCTGGTGCAGGTAGATGTGTCGGGAGAGCAGGTTGCGTGTGGCGGACAGGGCGACAGCGACCACCCACCAGCTCCCAGCCATGTCCGAGTGGCGAGGGGTGGTGTTTCTTGGAGGGATCATCCTTGAGCCGCTTAGCCACATTGTGCACCAGTTGTTCACTGCCAACACTGATGGCGGAGAGTGCTGCTTCAACATATGAACCACCCCCAGACGAGTCATAGACTAGGTCGCTCTGGTTTCTCTGAGGGCGGGAGTGGAAGCCGATCTTGCCCTCAAACTCCCGGGTCAGGATATCTTTGATAAAGGATGACTTGATGCTGGATGTTGAGAAGCCATACCGAGATATGATAGAGCTGTAGTCTTTGAGGAGGCTCTGTAGTGACCTTAGCTCACGTTCCTCAAAGATAACTGTTCTGATGTGGTCAAAGAAGATAGTGTTACGTGGTCCCCTCGGCGACTACCTGGTCTCGGTGACCCCCGGACCGTGAGAGGACCTTCGCCAGAAAGTAGTCTTATATATGCGCTTTCGCAACGCAATCCCTATGAATTCCACCCAAGAGAAACTGATGTTCAATGATATATTTCCAGGGTAAGGATATCATACAATTTCAAGGATACAATCACGGATATATTCCCCGAGCAATCAACAACAAACAACCATCAACAATTCCCAATCCACAATCAATTCCCTATATGATTAAGATGGCCATCTTATATATGTGTGTCCCCTTTTGGTACTCACGACCCCCTTTTGGTCTCTGCCCCTCACAATGTCTCTGGGCCCCTCCTGACCAAGATGATGGTCGGCGTCGCCGCACTCGGGCGGTTGAACAAACCCCGGGTGGACGTGTTTCCACCGGGCAGGTATCGTATCAGGCACCCCGGCTGCAGCCCCTCGTGGCCACGCGAAGCGGGTACGGTAAAGCAAGCCCAAAAGCCCCACGCCGCTTGCAACGCGTGTTAGGCCCCAACGTGCGACCCGTACGCGTCTTTTTAGACGGTGCCGCGAACGGTGCCAGACGCGGGGTCGATGCACGGCCCCACGTCAACTTGACGTCTCCACCGGGTAGGTACACGTCCCGGTAACTCCTCTCGCCAGACGGGCTTCGGAACGCCGCTTTTCCACGCGGCGCAAGGTCGATCCCACCTTTCGTCGGAGCGGGGCGAGGAAGAAGAATCCTCGTCGCTTTTCTTCCTCGTGTCTTTTTTTTCCGTTTCCGGTCACTTCCGTTTCCGGACACTTTTTCAGAAGGGCTCCTGACCCTCCAACCACAACAACCCTTAATCTACTACACATGGATAAGCAAAGACCTGAATGGTAATTCACATACATTCACATAAATATGTAACAATAGTCTGAGCCTCACGGAGATTGACATTGTGCATGCGTGGGAGTTTGTCATCTTCACTCATTTTCTGGTAACTACGCACATATTTCAACCAGCATTTGTTGTGATATCTGATCTCAATCGCATATGGGTCATCAGCTGCATAATCGATCACACAGTTGATTCTGTCTCGCATGCTCTGATCTTCGAGGACCACCGTGTGACTCTTGAACGTTGCCCATGCATTATCATACGAAATCAGGGACAGCTTTGATTCTGGGTGCTTTGCCGACTCCGGTTTACAGCACCAGACACATTTTGTTTTTTCATGTATCAGCCCTTCTACACTTGATCGCAGCCGCTTGGCAGGTGGAGAAGCAGCCGGGGGGAAAGCCTCAGACATGGACGAAGACTGAGATTGGCATTCCTTGACTTCTCGTTTTTTCTGTCTTGTCTTGGCCTGCTCCAGTTTATTAGCATTCCATAAGGTCAGCCTACATGATTTATGGACACATTGTCTGCCGGGACCATTATCCCAATTGACTGTTGCATAAACGTCTCCGAACTTGTCAAGACCGCTCCATAACAGGGCTTTTTTCTTGAGATTTTCCCAACTCTCAACGGAGGTAACGACATCAGTGGCTTCATTGCAAAGCCCGCCACACTGGAGGACACACGGAACGGTGGACATTCTCTTGACAGCTATCTTCTGAATACTGCGCTTCTCAGTGCCGTCTCATTCGCTCGTATACTCCCTGGAAAGACAGAAATAAGTATGACATTACACACACAGACAAATAAAAAACAAGAAAATAGCAATTCACTAATCAGGACCTCAATTCCATGGCCAGTATAGATTTAGCCAAAATAATGTGTTAATTCATGATCATATGTTCTCCCATTTAAAAGTTGCATTTTCGCTCTACTGGATGGTGGCCATCTTGGATTTCTGGGTCAAAATAATGTCATAACGTCAAACTAATGTCAGATTCGGAATCCTCGTGGTCAAATTACCCAAAAAAGTGTCTTTGTACTTGATTCTAGGTGTTCTGGTTCAAAACTTAATTTTTCAAGATGGTGCTGGCGGTCATCTTGGATTCGGGCCTCTGGCGAAAAATGCCGGGATTTTTGGGAGGGACATAGAGGCTATTTTTGTTATAAAATGTCAATAAAAGTCAAATCAATCGTCAAACCTTACTAGCCAGAAAATGGTCACGGAATTGAAGTTTTGGACCTAACTATATCCTCCAGCGATGCCGCCGTGCATCACATAACGACGGTATTGGGAGGGAGGGTTGTACAATAATTATTGTTTGATTGATTATAATTGATTGATTAATTGTGTAATTAAAATAAATAAATAATAATCGTAAAATAATTTCTTAATCAATTAGCTAATAGCATACCTAAACCACCAGTGTTTCATCTGAAGCTGTAACTTTTTGAAAATTAATCAAATAATTAACTAATCGGAATAAAATTATTAATCGGTTAATTGGTCAATAAATCAAAAACATCCTTTTAACCAAATCACTTGGTCACTGTCATGTCCAAATATCAGCTTCCTAGCTCAAAAGGTGGAATTTTTTTTTTTTTTTTTTTTTTTTTTAAGCTCAAAAGGTGGGAGTTGTTGTATGCAGATGATCTGGTGTTGATTGCGGAAAGTATGGACGGACTGAAGGAAAAGATGAACAAGTGGAAGGAATGTATGGAGACAAAAGGTCTGAAGGTGAATATTGGAAAGACGAAGGTGATGGCATGTGGTGAGGTGGAAAGAACTGGGAAGTGGCCATGTGCTGTGTGCAGGAAGGGTGTCGGAGTGAACTCCATTCAATGTACAATGTGCACTGAGTGGGTTCATCAAAAATGTAGTGGTCCGAGAGGGTCTTCAACCAGTGTGGCAGCTACATTCAAATGTAAGGTGTGCTCAGAGGGAGCTGCAGATGGAGGAAATGTTGAGTTGGATCTTGGAGACGGCGTGAAGCTGGAAGGTGTGAAAACATTTTGCTACCTCGGAGACATGCTGAATGGAGAATGTGGATCAGACTCTTCAACGGTTGCTCGAGTGAGATGTGCATGGAAGAAGTTTCGGGAACTGAGTGGCGTGCTGATGAGGAGGAGAGTGTCGTTGAAGCTGAAGGGAAAGGTGTATGCTGCATGTGTGAGAAGTGTTATGATTTATGGGAGCGAGACATGGTTAATGAACGTACAGCAACGAAGGCTGGAAAGGGTGGAAATGCGAATGGTTTGGTGGATGTGCGGAGTATCGTTGAGAGAGAGGAAGACAAATGATGAATTGCAAAAGATGATGGGAATAGAGCCTGTGATTGATGCTGTGAAGAGGAACAGGTTGAGATGGTTTGGTCACGTGTTGAGGAAGGATGAAAGTGACTGGTTGAGAAGAGTGATGGAAATGAATGTAGAAGGAAGTAGAGGACGGGGAAGACCGAGAAAGACTTGGCTAAAGATGGTGGAAGAAGAAATGCGGGCAAGGGGGTTAACAAGGAGAGATGCAGAAAATATGGCAAAATGGAAAAGATTGTCATGAGGACCGCAAGGCTAAGGCAAGGTCCCCATGCAAGGCATGGGGACCCCGCTCTAGCAGGAAAATGGCCTTAAAATGCATGTTGTTGTTGTAGCTCAAAAGGTGCCTGAGATATTGGCCAGATGAGAAAGAAAATAAATAAGTGATTAATAATGAAAATAAATAATCCAAAAGTAATTAATTTATTAATCAATTGGCTAATAGCATACCTAAGTCAGCACCGTTTCATCCAAATCTGTAACTTTTTGAAAATAAATTTATCGAATAATTAAATAAATAAACGATTAATTGATTAAGCAAAAATCCCCTTTGTAGCCCAAATCACTTTGTCGTTGTCGTGTCCAAATATCAGCTTCCTGGCTCAAAAGGTGCCTGAGATATTGCCCAGATGCGAAAGAAAATAAATAAGTGATTAATAAATCGAGAATAATTAAGTAATTAATCAATTATTTCAATCAATAGTGAGCACGTGCTCACTATTGTGCCGAAGTTTCAGCTTCCTAGCACATAGGATGGCTGAGATATCATCCAGACAAAGAAAAAAAAAACAAGAAAGAAAACGGAGTACCGTACTCCCTTTCGGCACGCGTCATCACTGGGCCCCCTTCAGTGCCCGGTGATGATGTCACGCAGCACCTGGATATGGAATAGGAAAGGAGCGATGTACAACAAAAAGAAAACTGGTTAAATGTGTAATTATTTTAATTTTGTTTGGTGATTAGTATGCAGTACTGCCTTTTCATATAAAGCACTTTGCACCCTTCCCAAGTTGCCCTGAGGGCATTGAGTGAATGAAAATGAATGAATGATCGTTTTAAGGCCATTTTCCCTGCTGGAGCGGGGGTTAGCCTTGCGAGTCCCAGGACAATCATGGTTCCCTGTTTGAGGCAATGATTTTATGGCCGGATGCCCTTCCTGACGCCAACCCTTGGTCGCCTCTTACGATGCGCAGGGATACGGTGTACCTATTCTAAACCGGGGTACACACCGGGTCACCCACAATATCGTGGGTCATATCGTGGTCACCCACAATATTCGCACTGGCACCACGTATACACGAGACTAGACAAGGCAGGTAAGGCACCCTCTCCTTGAGGGCTATGAGTGAGTTATCTAGATTTTTATCAACAATTCTCCTGAGAGTAGTTGGCTTTATGGAAATCCAAATCCTTGTTACTATTGCCATAAGATGGACATGAACCCACAACCTCTGGTATGCCAGTCTCGTGTCTTATTGCTACCACCATCTCCATTACCTAATTAAATTATACTTGTGCACTCTTTGCATTATCGCACCTTGTGCTGATCCTTAATGGTGTCCCTTAACAATCGGTGTGCAGAGTTGGTAATTAACTTGGAAGCTCCAGACACGTTCCTCACGGAAAGGTTCAGGAACTTATCCGAGGTGAAGTTGGATGCCGGGAACCTGGCTGAGGAAAGTTTCACTCGGCGGCTCACAGACTTCCGAGCATGCAACGTAGCCGAGGAGACAATAGTGGACTACTTCAACGAGCTGGAAGTCTATGTACGGGGCTTTGGTAAGTTCTGCAGAGTACAAATTCCAAATGTCCGTTCACATTCGCCATTTCATATAGTCTGCTTTTACATGTAATTCTGTATGTCGAACTCGTTCAGATGCAGCAAACGAAGCTGGTTGGACTTCGATGCTGCGAAAAATCCTGAAACTGCTTGGCAAGCCCCACACCTACGACGTGTCGGACAAAGAGAAAGCAGCTGCACAGCAATTGGAGGAAGAGGAGAAGCGTGCAGAAGAAGAGGCCTTGCAGAAAGAAAGAGAGCGTAAGGAAGCAGAACAGAAGAAACTGGAAGAGGAAAAACTTGAATGGGTGAGGCAATACTGAAGTCAGTTAGACGTATTCTGTTACTTGCAAACAAGAATGCCAATTGAAAATCCACGCTCAAATTCCAATATAACTTTATCAATTAGTGCTGACTTGATTAGCTTACATTTTGACAATTGTGACACGAAGAAATACCTCACAGATTCACTACAGTCAGAACCTTTGCCTCAATATACACAAGTAAAGTTGTGTCTTGGCACGGAAAGAGCAGATGGTGCAAGACCAGAAACAGAAAGAAGGCTGTAGAAGACAGAAAGACCACCGACCTGTCTGCGATGTGAATGTGATAGGCCCATAGACTCAGCTTCGTCACGGGAGTTTCCAACAATATCAGTCACTGTATGTCCTGTTAGCATGCACTGGTATTCTTCTCTCTTTGGGACCTGCACGACAATACCGTCACAGGCATTCATTGTATAATCAGGACTTGGTCGACCATGATCTCCGACATCACCGATAAGCCATTGTAGCATTGCTGAATTTGTAGATTCACTCTGCTTTGGAACAGGAACCAAATGTCCTGTGAACACCCATTCCAACTTACTTATCCATATAATTAATAATCACCAAAGGCAGGCTGGCTCGTGTTACGTTTTTTCCACAAATCTTGTTGTTGTTGTTTTTTTTGTTTTTTTGTTGTATACATAATCGAGGCTCGTGAAAGAGCTAACATTTTTCACACAAACAAATCAAACAGACAAACGAACAAAGTGTATAAAAAGGGGAGCGGTAGACAAGATGGGGAGAGAAGGGGAAGCACATAAACACAACATTTGTGAGGGACATCGGGAATGTGTGGGAGGGAGAGGGCTTGGGGGGAGGCGGCGTGGGAAGGGGGGGGGGGGGGTGGGAGAAGTATAAACACAAGGACACCAAGGACTTCCAGGAAAGAAGTTGGTATTTCAAAAAAGAGGATTTGGGGTGAAATTAGCGGGGGTAGAAAAGATCAAGGTTTTGTATGGGGGAAGATAAGAGATGGTGGTGAACAGCTGTTTTAAAGACCTGGAGGGAGGAGTGGGATTGAAGGGAGTGGGGGAGTTTGTTCCAGAGGTGGGAGAAAAGAGGAATGAAAGAGTGAAGGTGAGCAGAGAGCCGAGATTTTGGCAGTTTAACCATAAGAGTGTTGCAGGCAGATCTTGTGCGACCTTTAGGAATATTTGGGGGACAGAGCCCAGAGAGAGCTGGAGGAGCAAGGCCGGAGAGGAGTCGGTAGAAGACAGAAAGACCACCAACCTGCCTGCGGTGAGCAAGTGAAAGGCCCTCGACAAACAAAGTACAAACAAACTTTGAAACTTTAGTTTCAAACTAGACCAGAGAGGACAAGGCGAGGTTCTTCAGACTCTAGAGAGAAATACTTGCCAGCAGTATACAGGTAAGATCTCACTGATGACACGGGCTAGCATCACCACATATGAAAGGCCAAGCTATAATTCCTCAAGGAACTGCTCTATTGGGACATCATTGAGGACAACATCCACATTGTGCCACTTGTTCACCATCGTGGTCAACAGTTCCTTCTACAAGCAAGAAATGCACATCAACATCAAGCTGGACTTGGGAGGGTGCTCCTTTAACTAATGAATGGTCGCAAGACCTTTTCTGAACAGAATAACTTTTGAGTTGTCCTGAGTGGATTAATTCATAGGGACCAACCTCACCCCGACCCTCTATAATGTTGGGCAAGTTGGAAGAAAGAATGAATGACAAAATAGCACCAAATGCTCTCTGTTTGTCTTTGCAAACAACTCCACATTGTGTGGTACAGTACCACATCCCACTGATAGGCCAGATCTGCATCCGGACCTTAATCAAAATCGAATCGACTTGTTCTTGTCACCTACCCAACTCATGCCACCAGCTTTTGTCATACTCCGTCCAAAACTTTTTGAAATAGCATGCTGTATATCGTTTTTGGCCTAATCTCTCAATGGTGAAGAATCGCTTGGTAAATAGAAAAAACTGTCGTAACCGGATAAGGATTCTGATCTTCACCAAAATCTAATCAAATTGTCTTTGTCACACACGCAACCTCTCCGCCAAGTTTCGGCCGAATCCGTCCACAACTTTTCGAGATAACCCATTAACAGACAGACAGGGGTGAAAACATGACCTCCATCTCCATCTTCAGTGGCAGAGGTAATAACTTGTCGCCAAAATGTATTAATGAGCCAGCTGGGTTTTTACCAACAATCTCAAAGTGTCATTCCCACGATTCTTCTGGGACTGTTAGGTCATTTGCAGAAACTTAACATGCAAAACCTTTCTACTGTGTAGATGCAGCTGGATTTGAACTCACAACCTTTAGGTTTACAGTCCATTATTCCCAACAATGTGGCCACCACACCCACCCATATATTTTTAAAATATATCTGTGCATGCTATATAATCTGCAATTTTACATGGTTTATTGGTACAATGTGTGCCGTGCCTCCTACAAACCATGTACTTCTCAGATGCACTCACTCCAGTTTGCAAGATCAGAAGCAGAGGAGCTTATGCAAGCTAGGAGGCTACCACTACGGCATTACCTGATGCAATATGTGATCCCTCCTGTCATCGAGGGACTGGTTGAGTGCAGTAAGATCAAGGCTGATGATCCTGTGGATTATTTGGTGAGATATATACAGCGTACATCTGTCTGTCTGTCTGTCTGTTTTGTATGCGCTCATAAACTGTTGGACGGAACAAGTTGAAACTTGATGCAAGTGTTCCCTTTCCAAAGGGGACAAAAATGCATGTTTGTGTTTTACGGGGTAGATATATGGTCAAGATTTGTTTTAGGTATCTGGCAACCACAATTGCTTCAAGACAGAATGGGTGCTCAAAATTCGAGTATAATTCGAGAACGATGGATGAAATCGACAATTACGCTACCCGCCAAGGGAAGCAAGGACAGAATGACGTTTCAGGCATTAACCCTTCATCGGAGCAAGAGAGGAAGGGTTCTCAAAAGGTCGCTGAAAGTATTTTACTCAAAAAGTGTTTTTATTTTTCAAGTTTTTTTTTATCCATAAAACTTTATACTTAGAAACAAATACGCAAAACACTAAGCTGCTGTGCCTTCTCATCTGTATGTAATAGGTAGATGCACCTTTTATACAACTTTCAGGCATTGCTTTTCCTATAGAATCACATCAGTGTACTGAAATGAATGAAAATTTTAGTGAATTTAAATAATGAATTTATATTCAAGACTATTAATTTGATCTTTTATTCACCATGTCTCCTCTTGCACAGGCTGAATATCTTCTGCGGCGCTACCAAGATGAAGACTAAAGTTGGTATATGTATCAAAAAAAAGGTTCCAGCAAGAAAGTTAGACAGATCTGAAAATGTAAAGTATTCATGATAATTAAATACTACAAACACTGCACACTGATGTACTTCTTCTTCTTCTTTTGTATGCAGCACAAGGCTGTGGGGTAGCACTATTGGCTGAGGGCACGTTTGTGCCACTGATGCACTGCCCTCTGTAGGTCAGGGAAGGAATTTGTAATGTGTTCATGATGCCAGCGATAGCTCACCTACTCTTCACGAAGGACACCGTGGGATCTTCAACATTCACCAACTAATGTCGGCAGACTGGACGTCCAGTTTAACGTCCATCTGAGGGACGGCAGGATGACGGTTTATATCTGGGTCGGGATTCAAACTCAGGCCAGATAGCTTAGCGGAGTGGGCAAACCTCTAGGCCAAGGATCAGCAGCGTATGGCACGGGTGCCATGAGTGGCACGGGCACGGAACAAATACCCGATAAAAATTATGCTTGACTGCTCTGTCAATCTGTAAAATAAAGAAAACCAAGAGCTTTCATTGGGTGGCATAATTTAGAGTCTACATTATGCTACCCAATGAAAGCTCTTTGATGCAAAAATAAAAACAATTCAATTTGTTTATTTACTGCATTGCATTTAGCAGGGCCAGCCAATCTTGATTCACAGGAAATCTCATGATAAGTGCCACTGATCACATTTTTTGAACAAAATGGCAGTTCATAAGAAAGCAAATTTAGATGTTCACTCATTCCAGCCCTCTTGGAGAAACAAATGCAGATTTGATCAACATAAAGATCGTGCAGTTTGTACTCTTTGTTGTGAGAACGTTGTTTGCCGCACATCAAGTACCCAACGACAGTTTCAGACAAAGCATAAGAAGCACTTCAAGAATGAGGCGGACAGGGCCGAGTCAATCAAACTGGCCATTGCGAGATACAGCAAGCAAAGCAGTGTCTTTACTAATGTCTGTATCAGTAAAAATCAAGCCACAGATGAAAGTTACAATATTACACAAGGAGTTGCAAAACATGGAAGTCCATGTACATATGGATTTAAGGAAGAGCCTTTTGGAAGAGGAAGAAGAGGGATATATGGAAGAGGCTTTTCTCAGTTGTTCATATGTTTTGTTCAATGGTTTGCCCAATAAAGACACATTCATCTCCAGAATTTAAGAAGTACCTGTGTCTGCCAGGTCAGTGGAGAGATGCGTAAGCGAAATGGCAAATAACGTTACCAAACAACAGACGGTTCCCCCCGCTATTGTCGGAAAACATAAGACATTTGTAAAGATCATTGAGGATCAACTTGGCCAACCGGTAGAAAATTTTCAATGTATTGTTATGTTTGTGGGGGTAGTGATATGTAGAGTCAGGTAGATTTGTATAGGTATCATGCTCCGGATGTCGGGTAAGACCCATCCCCATATAATAAGTTCTGTTTAGCCGAATGTCGGAGTAAGGTGTGTCTTCGTCCCCGTCACGAGGGGGCGGGGCATGTTAACTAGCTTAGGGGATAAGGATAAATTATCCCTTGTAAGTCTTGCCCTATGTGATTTATCCTTTGGCTCTTTTGGCACTGCAACGTAGACACTAGTGAGAAATGCCATTAATTGCACTAAATAATAACCATAAAACCAACCGGAAGCCAGTCCTGAACACTGCCATTTGGGACGCACCAGCTACATCGCCACAAAAGACAGGCAGGCCGAAGACACACCTCGAGGAGCCGTGATTGGTCAGGGCGGAGCAAGAAGTGACTCGCTATTGGGCGGAAGTTGACCAATGGGAAGGACGGGGTAAGAATGGACTCGTGATTGGCCAGGGCGGAGCAAGAAGCTACCCGCTGATTGGTGGAAAGAAGGCCGAGGAGGAAGCGGCGCGCTGATTGGTGGAGAAGCGCTGATGACGTCAGGACCCCATGTTAAAAGAACTCGAGGACCGGCATTTTCTCCCTTGCTCTTGCCTTCGCTTGCCCTCTTGCTCTTGCTTTTTGCCCTTCACGCCTTCATTTTGCCCTTCCTCGCCTCTCCCTCTTGTCCCTCGACGTTCCTGCCTCTTGCTCACCCCTGGTCTTCGACGCTCTTGCTGACGCCGTCCTTTGGCGTGCGGGGAGGACAGAGGCCTGACTTTGTGCGCGTGCGCCAAACGACGAGCGGTTTCCCGCCAACACCGGAGCCGCATCGGGACTGCGCGCTGGGCCTGGACGATTGCTGACGATGCACCGAGGGAGTTGCGCTAAGTACCACGATAAACCACACGTTATTATTTTCCAGTTTATTTTCTTCCTGTGTCTGTGTTATAAGTCTGGTGTGAAGGATCCGGTAGGAATTTAGTTTTACCGTCGCATTTTTCTTGTTACCGGCATTTTATTTAACTAGGACGTGCCCGTACGTGGGTGCCCGTTCCTTGCCAAAAAAAAAAAAAAAAAAAAATTAGGGGTGTGTGTGTGTAAACATCCTAGGGCGTGCCCGTACGTGGGTGCAAAAAAACATGCGTGCAAACAACAACAACAAAAAACTTTGAAACCACGTGGCAGTAACGACCACAGAACCCCCCCCCCTCTATTTACATGAATGGTTTGGTCCATTCGCAACGACCACAGAACGCCCCCCCCCCCCCTCTATTTACATGAAATGGTTTGGTCCAAAGCGAACGGCTTGCGGAGTTTGGTAAAGAAATCGCCATAGCTCGGTAACTACTTGTCCGATTAATATGAAACCTTGAAAAGGCACATCCTCGGGTCCCCAGCAATATACCTGGCAAGTTTAAAGTATATCGGACCCGTGGTTGTCGAGAAACAGCGGTCACAGACAAACACACAAACACACAGACACACAGACACACAGAGATTACTGGAATTATAGATAGATAAATCCTTTTGTTATTTTCTGTACATTTAAAATCCGTTTTAGTGCGAGTTATTTTCCGCAGGTTGAAGACTGCCCGGCGGGATAGCTCAGGTAAGCTTCAGCCTCCTCTTCCCCTTTCTTTCCCCACGTATATAAAATCCGCATTTGGGCATCGCCTCCGAGTTAAAGCTTGCTATTGGCCATCCGTGACTAACCCGGTATTAACCAAGGGGAGTCACACGACAGTATTATTCATCAAGAAAATCCTTTGTGCCAAGATTTCTAATTCTGAGCTTAATAATGGGATGACTACATTGGTGAAGATAGTGAATTTTCTTTTTGCTCGATCTGCCTTGATACACATGCTGTTTCAAGCTCTGCTTGACGAGATGTACATTGCATACAAGGACTTTCCGCTTCACAGCAACGTTCATTGGCTAAGCCGTGAGAAGGTTTTGGCCCGCTTAGTGGACTTTCTTGATGCAATCAAGATCTTTTTATAAGAAAAAGGTCAAAACTACCCTGAACTGGTTTATAACACATGGATCGCACAACTAATGGTTCTAACTGACATCACCGGGCATCTAAACGAACTCGACGTCCGCCTGCGGAGTGCCTGTTATGGGTCTTTATCAAACATGGAAGGCATTTCTTGCGAAACTTGGCGTTTTTTCTCAGGGCATTGACTCCTCAACTTTCCGTTATTTCCAACATGTTAAAGAGCTATCGAAAAAACATCAGTGTTACCAAGAATGCAAGAACATGCATGGACTCGCATCAGAATTTTCTGTCAGATTTCAAGATTTCCAACGTTTTGGTCCGATTTTCCTTTCTATTTAATTAAATTTTAGGTCAGGTCAGTCTTTTGGGACTGCCACCGGTAACATGTAACCCAGTGCAACCTGCCGCGTGGTCGGGTTGTCGGTGACTAAACCGACACCCCTCACTGGCTTTGCTCGTGGGGAGGGTGACTGTGACACCTGCCAGGACCAAAAACAACACCTAGCAAAGGACGTAGGGAGCCAATGGCCATCGAGTAAGGAGATGGTGTCTCCTAAAAAACACCCATCCGGTTTGAACCAGTTCAAGTCATACAGAAGACTTTAAAATGGTACGTGCTGCTTCCTTGCTTGAAAAGGCTAGAGTACGGACAATCCCCATCGGTTGGCATCCATGGGGAGGAAGAAATTCCTCTTGAGGAAATGCTCCGTGGAGTACGGTGAGAAAAGCGGCGCCATTGTTTATGATGTTGCTGGTACCCAGAGTATCCCAGGAAGTGATGTCAGTGACGGCACTTCCCCCAAGCTCAGTGGCGGTGTTAGGTGTTTCTCTCGTCAGTGTGTGTGTGCTCTATTACGAACATTAGCCCGTGTGTTAAAAAATAAATTAAACTTCCTTTCTAATTAAATTGATACCAGCGACATGGATTGGATGTTGAGGATGGGTGTTGAGGATTTTGAAATGCAGCTCATTGATTTAACAATGCTCAGACTTATGGGCCTCAAAATGTAGGGATCTGCGGCACACACTTGAGGCTACCGAGAGAGATCACGGGGTCTCTATACTGACCTGTTGGAAGTCCATGCCTATGAAATTTGACTGTTTGAAGAAAGTGGCATTTCCACCGCTTTTGGATCTACATACCTCGATGAACAAGTATTTTGTTACGTATCCACTTCGAGATACTGCAGTTTGTGCACCGGTAACCCGGGGGACATTATGGCAGAAAACAAATAAAGACATTGATATGCCCTTTGTGTTGTTTTACCGGTGAAACCTACATACAGCAAGAGGCAGAAGGATAACCTTATAAGGAATATTTATTAATCTATACTGTCCACCTGAAAGACAATGATACCAATTAAATGTAATACTGAATGACTTTCTTAAGAATCTCCAAATTAAATAAGTACAAACATCACAGACAATAATGCAGCTACAAGCTAACTCACGACTCTGGAGGTGGCAACCTATCTCAAGCAAACAGATTGCACAATCCAGCTGGGGTTAGAAATTGGTGATGGGTCGGCGGCTCAGTCACATTTTAAAAACTCCTTGAACCACCGAAGTATGGAGAAGAACCCGAGTGCACAGGTCAAGTTGTGTGAGATGTTGAAGACGGGAGCTCCATGCTGTGAAAGACAATATATTTAAGAAGAGGAGAGATTAGAGGAACGGGCAAGCTGCCTTCTCAATAATGCGCCAGCGAGTATATACTAGCTTTAATGTGGTTTCCGTGACAACATCAGTGCAATATCTGACAATTCAATTTGACGAGTACAGGGAGTTCAGGAAATGGTACTTCTATGATATAAGTAAGAAGCGATGCTGAAATCTCCATCAACCAACGTACAGCGGGGTGAAGTTGGTCCTTGAATAAGGGAGTCACGGAACCTCCCAGGTTCGCATACAGTAGACCCCCGATTCCTCCTGTTTTAAAATGATTTACGCCACATGTGACCGAGAGAAACACCCCATGTTGAGAATGTTGTTGCCTTTCTCCTCTTTGTCTCCTCCATTCCTCCCCCCCCCCCTTTCTTTTTCTTGATACAAACTGTCGGTGTTTTATATATCTTGTGTGTTGTCATTGCCGAGGCCGCTTCGGTGTCACTGCGACCCAAGAGGACATTCCACAGCCAAAACAATGTTCACTAAAGCACAACTAAATGAAAATACTGGTCCGTAACAATTTTCACCTGTGAAGTCAGTTATCTGTCCCTTCTGGAGCAGGTTAACAACTCAGAGGTGCTGCTTAAAGTATCAAACTACAAGCCCGAGATGAGAGAACTCAGCAAGGGGAAACAAGGGCAAGGATTACACTAAATGGTAAGATTTACGTTTTAATTAATTTATTAATTAAACTGCTGAAATGTACACTACTCACAATAACTTAGGGATATTGGCAGGTTCTTCGGTGTGGTTGATTTTGTGTATTAATTATTTTGAAAAAAGTTGTTGGTCCTAATTCTATGGTTATTAATGAGTGATACAACACAGCATTCTTCATTTCATTACCATAACCCTAACCACTATAAAAAAAACTTTAAAAAAACTCACTCCCGCAATATCCCTAACTTATTGTGAGTCGTGTAAGTAGGATGACTATTGATGCTAAAAATGTATCAACGGCACACAAGATCGGTACATATCTTTAAGCTGTCTAGGCTGGGTATGAATTTCGACCCAGCTACTGGTCCGTAAGATCCCAAGGTGTCCTTTGCGAAGAGTAGGCGAGCTATCACCAGCAACCTGAACAAATTATAAATTCCTGCGCTGACCTACAGGGGGCGTTGCATCAGCGCCACAGCTACGCCCTCAGCCATGAAGTCACCCCGCAGTCATGTGGTCCGAAAAGAAAGAAGAAGACTGTAGCGGCTGCCGCTGGGTGTTCACAATCGCCTTGCACCTATCAAGGACGCGGAGCGATCACCATGCCGGGCTCGTCCAGGACGCCCGGGCAGGCTCGCCCTCAACTTGCCAGGCCGCAGCCAGGACGCTGGGCCACGCCCCCTGGCGCCGGGCCTGGGCAAACCCCCTGGGTTAATAGATATATATTGCTGACCGATAAACGGGTTTTCAGAGTGCCTGAGTGTTTGATTTCAATAAAGCAACTCAGATGAATTCCAGCTTTTTGTCGCGTCCATTCTTCCGATCGACGTGGGAGCCCCAGCTCCTTCATTGGTGACCTATCGACATGGACACGGCAGTCGCCCTTAAACTGCCTACCTTCTGGGAGGCTCACGCGGCGGTTTGGTTCGCACAGGCGGAGTCCCTGTTCGCCCTGCGAGGCATCACGGCCGACGACACCCGCTTCCACCATGTGGTAGCTGCGCTCGGGTCGGCTACCGCGGCCCGTGCCCTGAGCCTCCTCGAAAGCCCGCCAGCCGCTGACAAATACGGCGCGATTAAGAAGCTTCTCCTCGATGCTTTCGCCCTCCCATCGGCGGAACGCGCACGGCGCCTGCTCGAACTGCCTGAGCTCGGCGACACGCGCCCTTCCGAGCGAATGGACTACATGCTTTCACTGCTCGGCGAGCACTCTCCGGCATTCCTGTTCCGGGAGCTGTTCCTCCGTCAGCTGCCTAACCCGGTACGCCTCGCCCTGGCAAGCACGACGATCACAGATCCCCGGGCCCTTGCCAGAGAAGCCGACAAGATCTCCGCTGCAGGACGGCGCATCGCAGCGGCGACATGGGACCCACCGCCGTCCGACGCAACAACCATGGCGCCCGAGCACCCGGCACGGTCGACGGCCGAACTGCCGACGCAATTGGCGGCCGCTCTACCGTGCCGACCACCTCCAGCACGACGACCGAGGCCTCCACCCGACCAAGCATGGTGTTACTATCATGCCAGGTTCGGACAAAAGGCCCGGACATGCCGACCCCCGTGCACCTTCGGCAGGCCGGGAAACGGCCGGGCCGGCGTTCATTACCAGCCATGAGCGCCGGCCACACGGGCAACTTACTGTTCATCACGGATAAAGCGTCCGGACGGCGCTTCCTGTGCGACACCGGCGCCCAACTGAGCGTCATACCCGCCTCTGACCAGGACAGGCAATCCGCGGTTTGCGGCCCCTCCTTGGTTGCGGCCAACGGATCGACTATCCGCACCTTCGGCCCGCGCAACGTCACCCTCTGCTTCGGCGGCCAACGCTTTGCTTGGACGTTTGTAACCGCCAACGTGCCCATGGCTCTGCTAGGCGCCGACTTCCTCTGCGCACACGGACTGCTGGTGGACGTCCAACGGCGTCGTTTAATCAACGCTGAAACCTTCAGCTCCCTGGTATGCACATTGAGCAGCTCCGCGCCGACCGAGTTGGCATGCACCGTCCCGGCGGCGAACGAGTTTGCTCGCCTGCTCACGGAGTTCCCGGCCCTCACGCGGCCGACGTTTTCGGCCGTCGCAGTACGGCATGGGATCGAGCACCACATACCAACCACGGGCCCGCCGGTCTACGCCAGGGCCCGCCGCCTCGACCCAGCCAAGCTCGCCGAAGTCGCCGAATTCGACGCGTTGGAGCACCTCGGCATCGTGCGGCGCTCCGATAGCGCGTGGGCCTCGCCACTGCACATCGTGCCAAAGCCGGGGGGTGGATGGCGCCCGTGTGGCGACTACCGCCGTCTCAATGACGCTACCACCCCCGACAGGTACCCGATCCCGCATATCCAAGACTTCTCCGCCCGTCTGGCGGGACGGGTCATTTTTTCGAAAATTGATCTCATACGGGGATATCACCAGGTACCTGTCAGGGCGGCCGACGTCCCTAAAACGGCAGTCATCACGCCGTTCGGCTTATTCAAATTCTTGCGGATGCCGTTTGGTCTCAAGAACGCGGCTCAGGCGTTCCAGCGCTTGATGGACGGCGTGCTGCGTGACCTGCCGTTCCTTTTCGTTTACCTGGACGACATCCTCGTCGCCAGCACGTCCCGGGCCGAGCACCTCCTCCACCTCCGAACACTGTTCGGGCGCCTCAGCGAGCACGGCCTCATCGTCAACCCGGCCAAATGCCACTTCGGCACGACGGCCGTTGATTTTTTGGGCCACCACATCACCAAGAACGGGGCCGTGCCGCTGCCAACCAAGGTCGAGGCCATCACCACGTTCCCGCGTCCCCGCACCATAAAGGCCCTGCAGGAATTCCTGGGAATGGTGAATTTTTATCACCGCTTCGTGCCCCGCGCTGCTCAACTCATGCGGCCCCTCTACGAAGCCCTCCGGGGCAAGCCGGCCAAGCACGACATCGCCTGGTCCGCAGCAATGGATGCGGCCTTCCAACGCTCAAAGCGGGCCCTCGCCGACGCAACACTGCTCGCTCACCCGGTGCTCAACGCTCCCATCGCCCTCACCACGGATGCCTCCGACTACGCGGTGGGCGCCGTACATGAGCAATGGGTGAACGGGGTTTGGCAGCCACTCGCTTTTTTCAGCCGGCAGCTCCGGCCGAACGAGCTCAAATACAGCACGTTTGACCGGGAGCTCCTCGGTCTACACCTGGCCGTCCGCCATTTCCGCCACCTCCTGGAGGGCCGACCTTTCACGGCGTTCGTCGACCACAAGCCGTTGGTTTACGCCATGGCCAAGGTCACGGAGCCATGGTCGGCCCGCCAACAGCGCCACCTCTCCGCCGTGTCGGAGTTTACCACGGACATCCGGCACGTCGCCGGCAAAAACAACGCCGTGGCCGACTGTCTTTCCCGGGCCAGCGCGAACGCGGTCCACCTGGGCGTGGATTTTGCGCTTATGGCGGCGGACCAAACCACCGACACCACGGTGCAAGCCCTCCGGGCGGCGGACACGGGCCTCCGCCTGGCCGACATCCCCTGCGCGGACACTGTCCTGCTCTGCGACGTCTCCCAAGGCCAGCCTCGCCCCATCGTGCCCGTCACCTGGCAACGCCGCATCTTCGCCTCCCTCCACGGCCTTTCCCACCCGGGCCGGAAAGCTTCCCAGAAGCTGGTGTCGGCGCGTTTCGTCTGGCACGGCCTTCGTCGGGACGTCCGCGATTGGACCAGCACCTGCACGGCCTGCCAACGGGCAAAGGTCCACCGACACACCCAGGCCCCGCTGGCACCGTTCACCGTGCCCGAACGACGTTTCGACCACGTCAACGTGGATCTGGTGGGCCCCCTCCCCCCGTCACGGGGGTTCACACACCTGCTCACCATGGTGGACAGGACCACCAGGTGGCCGGAGGCCGTTCCCCTCGTCTCCACCACCACCGCCGACGTGGCGCAGGCTTTCATCGCCACCTGGGTCGCCCGCTTCGGCGCACCGGCGGACATCTCGTCAGACCGCGGACCACAGTTCACCTCCGAGCTGTGGGGCGCGGTCGCCCGCAACCTGGGGGTCAAGCTCCACCGTACTACGGCCTACCACCCCCAAGCAAACGGGTTGTGCGAGCGATTCCACCGCTCCATGAAGGCCGCGCTCATGGCCGGCCTTCAAGACGGCAGTTGGGCCGACCGGCTGCCGTGGGTCCTTTTGGGCCTTCGCACGGCCCCCAAGGAGGACCTCCAGGCATCCACCGCCGAGCTTGTCTATGGCCAGGTGCTACGCGTCCCGGGCGAATTCGTGCCCGACGCTACCAGTCCCTGGTCCGCAGCTCACCAGCGCTCGGACCTCCAGGAGGCCGCCCGACGGTTTGCCCCCGTGCCAACATCCCACCACGGTGACCCCCAGTCCTACGTCCCCCCAGCACTCCGCACAGCGGAGTATGTTTTTGTGCGTCACGACGCACATCGGTGGCCACTCCAGCCGCCGTACGACGGGCCCTTCCGGGTGCTGCGACGGGACGACAAGTCGTTCGTCATCGACATCGGCGGCAGGTCGGACCGGATTGCAGTGGACCGCCTCAAGCCGGCGCACGTGGACGTCGACCACCCACCACGGGTGGCCCTTCCGCCGCGGCGAGGCCGCCCCCCGTCCACGGTGCCCCCCACTCGACCGCCCACCACCTCACCGGACCCCCTCCCACGACCCGCCAGGGGTCGCTTCGGCCGGGTCATCAGGACCCCCCTCAAATTGACCCTGCCGGTGCAAGTCGATTCTGGGGGGACGTGTGTAGCGGCTGCCGCTGGGTGTTCACAATCGCCTTGCACCTATCAAGGACGCGGAGCGATCACCATGCCGGGCTCGTCCAGGACGCCCGGGCAGGCCCGCGCTCAACTTGCCAGGCCTCGGTCGGGACGCCCGGGCAGGCTCGCCCTCAACTTGCCAGGCCGCAGCCAGGACGCTGGGCCACGCCCCCTGGCGCCAGGCCTGGGCAAACCCCCTGGGTTAATAGATATATATTGCTGACCGATAAACGGGTTTTCAGAGTGCCTGAGTGTTTGATTTCAATAAAGCAACTCAGATGAATTCCAGCTTTTTGTCGCGTCCATTCTTCCGATCGACGTGGGAGCCCCAGCTCCTTCAAGACTACCTTTAATTCTAATCAAATCTGTATCCTTCATCTGGAGGTCACGAAAGGCGATATAATATCATAATGAGCATCAGCGACGGACGTCATGCGTTCCCATAGTAAAAGTGTTTACACTCAACTTACCTTCATGCTTTCAGACACCTGACTCCAGGAAGGTGAAGCCCCTCCCATTCTCTCTTCACTCATGTTCATTCCTGCGGTTCTCTGTTGCTAAGTTCAGCAATCGGAATTATATTTTACACCGTAATTTGCAATTTAACGATTCTCTCTGTAGGCCTACATACAAAAATGCACTATTCAGCGTAAAAGTATATAAAGATCCAGGTGATACCAAACCTGCATGAGATATTTCTCGAAAGGTGCAAAACGAGCGCCGAACGTGCAAATGGTCACGTGCTTGTGCGGATGACGTAGTTTATCGGAATCACGTTTGGCACTCACCTTGTTTATCCTCATTCAATGACGCGTTTGATAGAAGCGGAACCTTCTTCTTCATTTCATCTGCTCACGGAGGTGCGAACTTCTGTTGGTGTTGGAGAGTTGGGTTGCTGAACGTCTTTTCGAGTGGGACCTACGAATTCGTCCTATCGACCCGTTGAACCCTACCGTGGATCCGAGCTGAAGGTAAACGACTTAAAATCCTCTCAAAAGCCTTTTAGGTACATATATATATATATTTAATTTTAATTGATGTCTGGAAGGAGCTATCTATATATTATGTACACTCGAGCATGGGAAGTGTTGAGACCATAAAGGAGGGAGGGTGATGGAGAGGGAAAAGGTCTTAGGAGATTGTGAAAATATTTGGGAGAAACACGAAAGGTTAGAGAGAGAGAGAGAGAGAGAGAGAGAGAGAGAGAGAGAGAGAGAAACAAGAAAAGTAAGGAAGGGATGGATAATATTAACAATAATATTGAACGAGGGTGGGAGGGGGTGGGGTATCTGTATTGGCGCCAAATACGTAATAAATATATGGTCCCGAATATCATTTGTAATTGTTGTTGGTGATGTTATTTCACGGTGATTTCGTCTGAGCGGACGACACTATACAGTATTAATACTACTATCAGTATCAGTGTACCTGCCCTACAGGCGATCATATTCCAAACATGTTCAACAACATGTTTGGGCGGTGTATAGGCAGTTCTCTGCTGTAAAAAAAAAAGAAAATGAACTAGAAAGAATCTGAAAATGCAAACCACGTCCGTATCTGTTTGTATTCAGACGTCTTCTTCTTCTTCCCTAGCTCAAAATAACAAATACAGTTAAAAAATACAAAATAAAAATTGATTTTTTTTTTTATGCAGCCTTAACCTTTGAGGTTTAGATCTAAAAAAAAAAATTATCAGCCTCTAGCTTTTGATTGGTGAAACAATGCTGTGACCCGATGTGCAAATTCTTTAAATTTCAGGTCAATCGGGTGAAAATTGGTGATTTTACACAACCTTGACCTTTGACCTTTTGATCTAAAAAAAAAAAACAATCGGCTTCTAGCTTTTGATTAGTGAACCAATTCAATGACCCAATATGCAAATTCGTAAAATTTCAGGTCAATCGGATGAAAATTGACGATTTTATGTGACGATGACCTTTGACCTTTTGACCAAATTAATTAATTTGTCTTTTCCATATTCTCATAATAAAGATTTGCTGAAAATTTTATGACAAAACTCAAATGGTAAATTTAAATTTCAGGCCAATTGGATGAAAATTGATGAATTTTGGTGACACTGACCTTGGACCTTTTTACAAAATTATTAATTTGCCTTCTCCATATTTTCATAATAAAGCTTTGTTGAAAATTTGATGACAAAACTCAAATGGTAAAAAAGTTACGGCCCAGACAGACACACACACACACACACACATGTACACACACAGAAGTGATTACAAAACTCTGTCTCCTGCTGTGCAGCCGTGTCTTGTTAACCTTGAGCCGTCTCTGTCCCGTGTTCTTATGTGAATGAATAAGATTATATAGAGCTGTGTCTGTCCCGTCTTCCCATGTGAATGAATAAGATCAGATAGAGCCTTGTCTGGTCCTGTATTCCCATGTGAATGAATAAGATCAGATAGAGCCTTGTCTGGTCCTGCATTCCCATGTGAATGAATAAGATCAGATAGAACCTTGTCTGGTCCTGTATTCCCATGTGAATGAATAAGATCAGATAGAGCCTTGTCTGGTCCTGTATTCCCATGTGAATGAATAAGATCAGATAGAGCCTTGTCTGGTCCTGTATTCCCATGTGAATGAATAAGATCAGATAGAGCCTTGTCTGGTCCTGTATTCCCATGTGAATGAATAAGATTAGATAGAGCCTTGTCTGGTCCTGTATTCCCATGTGAATGAATAAGATCAGATAGAGCCTTCTCTGTCCCGTGTTCTTATGTGAATGAATAAGATCAGATAGAGCTGTGTCTGTCCCGTCTTCCCATGTGAATGAATAAGATCAGATAGAGCCTTGTCTGGTCCTGTATTCCCATGTGAATGAATAAGATCAGATAGAGCCTTGTCTGGTCCTGTATTCCCATGTGAATGAATAAGATCAGATAGAGCCTTCTCTGTCCCGTGTTCTTATGTGAATGAATAAGATCAGATAGAGCTGTGTCTGTCCAGTCTTCCCATGTGAATGAATAAGATCAGATAGAGCCTTGTCTGGTCCTGTATTCCCATGTGAATGAATAAGATCAGATAGAGCCTTGTCTGGTCCTGTATTCCCATGTGAATGAATAAGATCACATAGAGCCTTGTCTGGTCCTGTATTCCCATGTGAATGAATAAGATCAGATAGAGCCTTGTCTGGTCCTGTATTCCCATGTGAATGAATAAGATCAGATAGAGCCTTGTCTGGTCCTGTATTCCCATGTGAATGAATAAGATCAGATAGAGCCTTGTCTGTCCTGTGTTCCCATGTGAATGAATAAGATCAAATAGAGCCTTGTCTGGTCCTGTATTCCCATGTAAATGAATAAGATCAGATAGAGCCTTGTCTGGTCCTGTATTCCCATGTGAATGAATAAGATCAGATAGAGCCTTGTCTGGTCCTGTATTCCCATGTGAATGAATAGGATTAGATAGAACCGCGTCTGTCCTGTGTTACCAAGTGAATGAATAAGATTAGATAGAGCCGTGTCTGTCCCGTGTTCCCATGTGAATGAATAAGATCAGATAGAGCCTTGTCTGGTCCTGTATTCCCATGTGAATGAATAAGATCAGATAGAGCCTTGTCTGGTCCTTTATTCCCATGTGAATGAATAAGATTAGATAGAGCCGTGTCTGTCCTGTGTTCCCATGTGAATGAATAAGATCAGATAGAGCCTTGTCTGGTCCTGTATTCCCATGTGAATGAATAAGATCAGATAGAGCCTTGTCTGGTCCTTTATTCCCAAGTGAATGAATAGGATTAGATAGAACCGCATCTGTCCTGTGTTTCCAAGTGAATGAATAAGATTAGATAGAGCCGTGTCTGTCCTGTGTTCCCATGTGAATGAATAAGATCAGATAGAGCCTTGTCTGGTCCTGTATTCCCATGCGTATGAATAGGATTAGATAGAACCGCGTCTGTCCTGTGTTTCCAAGTGAATGAATAAGATTAGATAGAGCCTTGTCTGTCCCGTGTTCCCATGTGAATGATCAAGATTAGATAGAGATTAGATGTCTGTGCAAGTTTCGTTTGATTCCATAATTTTTTTATATTTCAGTTTTTGGCGCACATCTTGGCATTTTCTTCCTTTTTGGGAAAATTTTTTGTTTGGGGGGAGGTGGTCTCCAATTTTGTGTGTTTGGTCTCGAACACCATTGTGTCGCCAAATCTTTCCCGTACGGGACTTGTAAACCAAACGGTTAATTGATCGTGGGGCTTGAGAAACTCAAAGGAGACCCAAGTCACTCGTGTGCTTTTAAGAAAGTGGGAAGGGAGAACAGGGAACCCTCAAACATGTTATATACAACTCTATTTACAACTTCCAAATACGCGCCCTGGGTTTCGTACTGACAGAAGAACCTTAATGAAATAAACCTTAACGGGCCCACAGGCACACCACAGGAGAAAGACTAGAAGAAGTAACAAGACTAAAAATACCCACTATGGCCCGCTTGGGTGCTGTAAATGGCTCCACAGCCTTGCCAGAGTGGGGAGGGCAGCGCACACCCGTTCCCATGCAGGTGAAAGGTGAAAACAAAGTGATCTCGCTGGTGCCGCAGCTATGCCCTCACCGTTGAACGCACTGGGCCCGACTCCTACCAGACCACGACACGACTTCTCCCGGACTATGGCAACCGGATTGGCGACTGGGAAATGGAAACAGAACACCCACCATGCAGGCATGGGGATGGCATCACCCCACCCTGTCTGCCCCACACCAATTAGTGGTTTTGCCTTAACCCAAACCACCAATTGTCCCTGCTCTCAAACCTTGTACTTCTCTCCCCATCTTGTCTCCCGCTCCCTTTATTTCGTCTTATGTGTCCGTTTGTTTTTTTGTCATTAATGTTAGCTCTTACATGAGACTCGATGTTGTATACAAAAAAAACCCAAAAAAAAACCCCGGGACGAAATTCCGCCTCTGAGATTCTCAGCCCGTTCCGATATGCACCGAACCTGTGCCTTGGTTGGTCTGCAGGACCACTATTCCCAAAAGCACATATAAGACAGATTACAAAGGAAAGAACATTAAATATGGTTTCAATGGAGAAGCAGTTTTTCACACAAACATTAGGGAGGGAAGATGAAAGCTTTCTCTACAAATATCAATGCATAATTCCTTATCACAATTAAATTACCTCACTCTTATGCTTATACTACTGTGTTCAAAAAGTATCCGACCTTTATTTTTCGTGCGTAAAAAAAAAGAAGCTAGGGAGGCGTTGATTGGTGCACATATGTAGGCGATCCTAATGCACACGCGTGAATTTTTTCCCACCTGCAGACGCTGTCATTCGACGGCAGACCGCCGATGAGTGAGGAAGTGTAAGTAAGCGCCGTCGGATTTTCGTTTTTGACAAAATGACAGAAAAACTTGAACAACGCTACTGCATCAAATTTTGTGTAAAGCTTGGCGATTCCCAAGTGGAAACGATCCGCAAGATTCAACACCGTTCATTCCATTATGAAGGAGGATTTGGGCTTCAGGAGAATCTCAGCGAAGTTTGTACCAAAGCTGCTAACGATTGAGCAGAAGCAACTCCGTTTGGAGATCGCACAGGACATGCTGGAGACTGTGAACAGCGATCCCAGCTTCCTCAACACAGTGATCACTGGCGATGAGTCCTGGGTTTATGGGTACGACCCAGACACCAAGTTGCAGTCATCACAATGGAACCATCCAACATCCCCGAGGCCAATAAACACAAAATTTGATGCAGTAGCGTTGTTCAAGTTTTTCCGTCATTTTGTCAAAAACGAAAATCCGACGGCGCTCACTTACATGTCCTCACTCATCGGCGGTCTGCCGTCGAATGACAGCGTCTGCAGGTGGGAAAAAATTCACGGGTGTGCATTAGGATCGCCTACATATGTGCACCAATCAACGCCTCCCTAGCTTCTTTTTTTTTACGCACGAAAAATAAAGGTCGGATACTTTTTGAACACACTACGTACATGTACTAAGGGAATAACTATTTCGAAGCTATACAATCTTAACCCCTTAGAAGACATTTCCGCAACAATATAAATAACCAATCCTTTCACGCAATCAGACACATAGGGCTGCCGAGACAGTTTCATTGGCTAGGGAGCACAATACTAGACGGTTCGCCACTCCTACGAAGGACACTCAAATGGCTCATTTTTCCCAAGCTTGTACTTGCTTTGTCAACCTCCTCGGAATGAGAGGCTAAGTCAACCCACCTGGTGTTATTTATGGACATGACAATGGCATGAACTCAGGATCTTAAGCCAACCACCTTAACTATAAGGCCACCACTAGGCTTTTAGTTTCACATTTATAGGCATTGGAATGTTGCTTGTTTGGGCATTGGAATGTTGCTTGTTTGGGCATTGGAATGTTGCTTGTTTGGGCATTGGAATGTTGGTTGTTTGGGCATTGGAATGTTGGTTGTTTGGGCATTGGAATGTTGCTTGTTTGGGCATTGGAATGTTGCTTGTTTGGGCATTGGAATGTTGCTTGTTTGGGCATTGGAATGTTGCTTGTTTGGGCATTGGAATGTTGCTTGTTTGGGCATTGGAATGTTGAATGTATAGTTTGTGAATCAGGCCTTAGGAATGCATGTATGAACCACCTGAGCAAAGCTGTAGGCTGTTTGACGTCATTGTCTTTTCCAATAATGTTTGGCATAATTTATAAACTTTGGAATGTGGTTTGTGCAATGTGAAGACAATACCTTATGAGTGTGCTTGTGAACTGCTGAAGCAAATATTCAGGCTGTCTGACATCATCGTCTTTTCATTTCCACTAATTAAGCTTTCCTGGGCCCTTTCTGGACGTGGCCACGAGGTTGAGAATTCAGGGAGGGATCAGCTTGGACATTCCAGATACACCAATCTGTCGATCACTCGGTATGATGATGTGCCTGTGGATGCAGCCCTTCAGTGCCGCCGAAGCGGAGTGTTTTTCACCGTGTACAAGGAAATTTTACTTTTATATGGAATAGGATCTGTTTTCACCTCTGTCTGTTTGTTTGTTTGTTACTTAGTGAAACACATTTCGCCAAGTATGTTGATCGGTTCTGTTTGTTTGTTTGTCTTTCCGCTCATCTATGGCCCAAACTGCTCATCCGATCGTTCTGAGACTTTTGCAGATTGTAGGCACCATCCATGCAACAGCCCGTGACAAAGTTTCGTAAAAATCAGTCGACACGTTAGGAGATGACGATGCAAAAGCATAAAAACACGTTTTGGACGATAACTCTGGAACCGGAAGTTGTCAACCGGAACCAGCAGGCTTCCAGTTGATGCCAAAATGTTCTCCGTTCAATATCCAACAACTTTCAATTTGGAACTTATGACGTACACCGAACAGGTTTCCTAAGCAGATGGAATTTAAAGTTTGTCTGTCAATGTCATAATGTTGAAAACACATTTTGGCCGATATATCGGAAACTAAGGGTGCTGGAGCAAAAGTAACGATATTTTCGAACCCTGGGATTAGATTAGTGATATATTGCACAATATCTTTAAATGTTGTGGACGGATTATGACAAAACTTGGTGGATGAGTTGGTTAGGCGACAAGAACAAGCCAATTAGATTTTGGTTCAGGTCCGGTTGTAGATCCAGCCTATCGGTGGGATACAAAACGTAAACTGTTCAGTCTGGCGATGGTATGCTCTCTACTAGGTGCCGTTCTAGTTCAATATGGGATGTGGTTGGATCCGAGACATCGTCTCTAATGGATTGCTCCAGCCCTGTTTTCCCTTTCCCAGCAAGGTTCCTCCCCCCCCCCCCCCCCCCCTCATTCCCCGTTCCCAGCACACATGCTGCACAACATCACTCCACCCTTGTTGTTCTATCCAAGTACAAAATCCTTTCTTCCTGTTTGCAAATTGAGGGGCAAGGGGGTATTCATGGTCCCCCTCCCAACCTTGCTATTTCCTCCCTTTACAGCTATTCAAACAGAACACACAGTTAAGTAAGCAGAGAGAGATCCTGTTTATTCATCAGCTCACTTGCTTTTCAGTGGGGGGGGGGGGGGGGGCAAGATAAATTAAAACAAGACCGAAAGTCTAACAGTTGCGTAGCCGAGCTTGTTTGATACTTTAGTTTAAGAGGATAGTATGACTTGGGCGGAGATACCAGTAAGCAAATAATGTAAGTATTTTATTTTTTTTTGCATTGAGACATTGGTTTATTCAATATGTTTCGAGTCAACAATGAACCATCCATACACCACTTCAATCCAGTAACTTTGCAGTCACGATAAAGGGATTGCAGTGCTACAATTATATTTACCATATTATTATTATTATTATTACTAGGGCATGCCCGTACGTGGGTGCAATGCCCGTACGTGGGTACGTGGGTGCGAGTACGGTGACAATCCCCCCCCCCCCTCTATTTACATGAAATGGTTTGGTCCATGAAATGTTTTGGTCCATTCGCAACGCCAAAGCGAACGGCGAACGGCTTGCGAGTACAGTGACAATCCCCCCCCTCTATTTACATGAAATGGTTTGGTCCATTCGCAACGACCACAGAACCCCCCCCTCTATTTACATGAAATGGTTTGGTCCATTCGCAACGCCAAAGCGAACGGCGAACGGCTAAATCGCCATAGCTCGGTAACTACTTGTCCGATTAATTTCAAACCTTGAAAAGGCACATCCTCGGGTCCCCAGCAATATACCTGGCAAGTTTAAAGTATATCGGACCCGTGGTTGTCGAGAAACAGCGGTCACAGACATACAAACATACAAACATACACACAGAGATTACTGGAATTATAGATAGATGAAAACGATACTACTGTATTAAGAAACCTGGGCTAATTTGTCTGAAGCGGCCTCAGGCCTATACGTACTGTCATTAGAAGACCCGTAACGCCTATGCTTTCGATATTTGATGGTCATTTTAACAATCGGTTTGTTTGTGTTTCACACTGAATGAAAAACGTGAAGGTTAGAGCATGGCGATTGTGATATATGACAGGTTCGAAGATATGTTTGTCCGAAACGGCATAGGAATCAAAATGGCGGAGTGTGGAGTCAGCCATTGAACGTAATGACATCACAAATGTAATCACATCACCCTGTCATGTGACCAGATCCTCAGCTGTGATTGGTGTACGTTTGAGGGGACATACAGTCATGTGAAAAAGTAAGTACACCCCATGTAAAGTTTTGACTTTTTCAACATATTTCAACATACAGCTACTTGATCTTCATTTCAACAATATTGATAGATAAAGGTGATATAATATAACAAATATCATGAAACATTTACATTTTGTAGTCCATTGTATCATTTAAATAAACATAAATGCAAATTTCGCATGTGGAAAAAGTAAGTACACCCTTGGCTCTAATAGGTGGTATTGCCCCCTTTGGCAGAAACAACCTCAAGTAAGCGTTTCTTTTAACTGTCTACCAGTCTCTGACATCGACTGGGAGAAATTTTTGCCCACTCCTCCATGCAGAATTCTTTCAGCTGTGCGATGTTTGAGGGGTTTCTTGCATGCACAGCTCGTTTCAAATCCCCCCACAACATCTCGATGGGATTTAGATCCGGGCTTTGACTTGGCCATTCCAGAACCCTCCATTTCTTTCTTTTCAGCCATTCCTTGGTGGATTTACTGGTATGTTTAGGGTCATTGTCATGTTGCAAGGTCCACCTTCGGTTGAGCTTCAACTTTCCGACAGATGGCCTCACATTATCCTCAAGCACCCTCTGGTGCAATGAAGAATTCATAGTGGATTCTATGACGGTGAGCTGCCCAGGCCCTGATGCAGCAAAGCTGCCCCAATCCATAATATTTCCACCACCATGCTTTACAGTTGGTATCAGGTTCTTGTGGTCAAATGCTGTCTTTGGTTTTCGCCAAACATGTCTTCTGGTACTGTGGCCAAATAGCTCTACCTTTGACTCATCTGTCCAGAGCACATTGTTCCAGAAGTGCTGGTCTTTGTCTAGGTGTTCATTGGCAAACTTTAGTGTTTCCCTGATGTTCTTTCTGTACAGCAAAGGTTTCCTCCTGGCACACCTCCCATGTAGATCAAATTTGTGCAGCCTCTTTCTAATGGTAGACTCGTGCACTTTGACATCAACAGTGGCAAGAGCTACCTGTAGGTCCCGTGATGACATTCTGGTGTTCTTAGAGACTTCATTCAGCATGTTGCGGTCTGCTCTCGGGCTGAACTTGCTGGGGTGGCCTGGCCTGAACAAGTTGGCAGTTGTTTGGAATCTTCTCCACTTGTCGATGATCTTCCAGACAGTCGAATGATTGATTTCAAATTGTTTGGAGATCTTTTTAAATCCCTTCCCAGACTCGTGGGCATCTATAACCTTCTTTGTGAAGGCCTCAGAGAGCTCTTTTGATCTAGGCATGGTGACGCCGCACACTTCAACAACAAAGAGCAAACTAAACTAAATGTCTGAGGTTTAAATAAGACAGGTTCCTCCAAGATCCTCTCTAACGATGTTCTAATCATTTTCACCTGAGCTGGTGCACCTGATTCTAATTTTAGGTATTTGAAGTAGTGATAAATGTGGGGGTGTACTTACTTATTCCACATGTGAAATTTGCATTTATGTTTATATAAATTTATACAAAGGACTACAAAATGTAAATGATTCATGATATTTGTTATATTATATCACCCTTATCTATCAATATTGTTGAAATGAAGATCAAATAGCTGTATGTTGGAAGATGTTGAAAAAGTCAAAACTTTACATGGGGTGCACTTACTTTTTCACGTGACTGTACATACATACATACATACATGCATACATACGGATAGACAAACACTGTTCTCGACGGCTTTGCCCTATGGGCTACGCCGTAAAAATCCTGTATCCTGTCAGTAAAGTTCCAAAATGGTTCGCTTGAAAGACATGGATTGAAGACAGTTTATGCACTCATGAAATCAAATAATATTCCAACCGTTATCGTGTCCTTCCCATATCCAATGCTTGTAACGTGTGCTTTGAAAATATCCTTTACACTGTTTTAAAACATTAAAATGCCAAGTTAGCTTATTATATATAATTATGATGTCATATTTACATTTCTGCACTTCTAGATCAGTGTTCACCTTTGATTGGTGAACACTGACTAGGGAATTGACAAATTTGAATCTGCCACCTTGTTCTTTCCTCCTCCAGACCTCTTTTTTAAAAATGATTATTGGCATCCAATATTTAGAAGAAAATGGTTCCCCTTCTTCTGAAAAGGGTAAGGGGGGCGAGGGAGAGACGTAGGGATAGCCATGTGCATTTATTAGCGCTGAGGAAGCGCCTCTAGCGAATGACTTCCAGCCAGTGTAACGCGAATTCCTGTCACAGGAATTCTGAGATCATATAAGTGTGACGTGGCAGTTCCTGATTGGTTCGTGTTGGGGAACCCCTTCTCGCTGCCGACGTGACGTAAATTCGCGCACGCGCACTGGTGAAGCGCGAGATTCGGCCCAAGGTTCTGTTCCTGCTCGCCATGAAGTTGGTCAACATGTGCTTCTGCCGGCCTGCGCTAACTACGTCTACGGCCTCAGCGCAATCCAAGAGGATTCACTTGTTTGTCAACCAAATGTTTCTTTTCCTTTATATAGCATATAATAGGATATTTTAGCTGAATTAATGAGACATTTGTTTCTACTAGCAATCAGAAAGAAAAGTGAGAAAAATCTACTTTCAGCAAATGTTTTAAATATTTAATATATATATGTATGTATATTGTTTGTGTGATCAGAGGTGTCCTGAAGTGAACAAAGCCGCGTACTTTGAATCAACATACATGACGAGGGTCATCCAACATACATGTACCTACAAGAGCCTTGTTCGGAGGGATCGCCAGACTACCCACTTGGAATATAACAGAGGAGAGATGACACAAGATGACAGAGAAGAGACGAGACGGGAAGATGGCAAAGGAGAGGTCAGACAGGACGTTGACAGAGAAGAGACAAGATGGGAAGTTGACAGAGGACACATGAGACTGGAATGCGACGGAAGAGAGGCGAGATGGGAATATGGCAGAAGAGAGGCGAGATGGGAAGACGACGCAGGCGATAGGAGATGGGACATTGGCAGAGGAGATTTGAGACTGAAAGTTCAGAGAAGAAAGAGGAGGTGGGAAGATGTTAGAGGGGATGTGACACGAGAAGATGACGCAGGCGATAGGAGATGGGACATTGACAGAGGAGATTTGAGACTGGAAGTTGAGAGAAGGAAGAGGAAATGGGAATATCTTGGAGGAGTGATGCGACAGGAGAGACGAGAAGATGTTGGAGGAGTGATGAGACGGGAAGATGTTAGAGAGATTACACGGGAGAGACGAGAAGATGTTAGAGGAGTGATGAGGCGGGAGAGACTAGAAGATGTTAGAGGAGTGATGAGACAGGAAGATGTTAGAGAGATTACACGAGAGAGACAAGAAGATGTTGGAGAAGTGATGAGACGGGAAGATGTTAGAGAGATTACACGGGAGAGACGAGAAGATGTTAGAGGAGTGATAAGGCGGGAGAGACTAGAAGATGTTAGAGGAGTGACGGGACGGGAAGATGTTAGAGAAGTGATGAGACGAGAAGATGTTAGAGGAGTGACGAGACGGGAAGATGTTAGAGGAAAGATGAGATGGGAAGATTGCAGCAAGGCAAGGTTGGAAGATGAAAAAGGACGAGGGAGAAAGTACAGAGATTTCCTGCAGGAAGCTGAATGTTCGGTGAGACATAATGTTCCATACTTATACATTTTCTGAAACTGCAGCAAAGTTATTGGATGTTCAAAAGTTTGTCTTCATTCCCATTTCATGTTTTTTTTCAATGTTTGACCCACGCCTCTTTTCCATTTAGTTTGTGCCTTGGAAAAGTAAGGAAACGAGCTGTGAAAGTGAGAATTTCAAGGAATTTAGGCAAACGATGTCGAAACAAGTGTGCAAGTTCTACTCAAAGGGTAAATGCGCCAAGGTGAGTGGATACCTTTTCAAAGTTTAACTCTTGGCACCTTCTCATACTGCATACAATTTATTAATTAACTAAATAGAATGCTCCATACTGTACTATACTAATAATCATTTTGGTTACAAGTATTATTTGTACTTGACCAGGTGACGAGAGAACCCATTGAGTGTTCGAAGGCAGTCCCACACCTCCTAAGGAGGGCGCAGTATAATGCCCTCTGAAAAGAAATTGCACCCTTGAGCGTGGAGGCAAAGTGGAATTTTTTGCTATTAATTGAGCAGTAAGGTCAGCCCTTTTAGCATACATTGCAGTACCTAAAAGCACCCGTGCACTACATGAGCGGCCAGGTGGTTGGGTTGTGTTATTATCCTTACTCTAACGGGTAATTCCAAACACCTCACTGCAATGGAAAACGTGGAGACAGGAATACTAGTGGGAGGGTGGGGGGGGGGGGGGGGGGGGTACTGTAAAGGGTGTGGAGTTGTAATACTCTCTCCCACCTGGAGGTGGTGCTAAACGATACATATTTACATGGAGAAATTGCGACCCACTACCCCCAATACCCCTCAGCCACCCCCAAGACCACCGGCAAAGACAAAAACACCCCTATGCACGAATTTGGGTATTGCTGATCCTATGTAACAAGTCTGAATGTAATCGGCCCAGAACTGCAGGAGGAGTAGCGCGACAAACACACACACACATGCACGCCACTCAGTGAATTCTAGTAGCAACATTAGCATTCATTTCACATCGTTGAGCAATCGTATCAGCTCTTCGCTGATCCATCTTTTGTATCAGCCTCTGAAACATTTGAGCAACATCGGTCATTAGGGGTACTAACGTGACTCCCTCTGCACCCCCTGAAGCTCACGACTGGAGGTCAGAAGACAACAAACACAGTCAGACTCTCGTCAGAAGTCATGGTAGAGTCACGTCCAGATACAATTGATGGTTGCTTTGTCCTTTTTTTTTCTTCTTTTTTTCCCTTTTTTATTCATGATCGAGCTTCGAGGTTTATGGAAGAGCTACGGAAGAATGGAAGGGAACAACATGGAAAGGGGAAAACACGAACAGCAGAATAGAAATGAGAGTGAGGTCAAGGGGATTGGTAGAAGGACACATGAGAGCGAACAAGCCACACACAAGCTGAATGAAACACAGCAAGAAGAGGAAGAGGAAGGGGAAAGTGGGATTGAAACAGAAAAAGAACAAACGAACCAACAACTAACAACCCAAAAGCAGGTGAGAGAGAGGGTGAAAATCACAATAACCTGGAAAAGGGAGTGTTTGGGAATCATGAGTATGGATGAGGGATGACCCGAAGTAGTGGTGATCGACAGCCATCTTTAAACGTTGGAGAGAAGAATGGGACTGAATAGACTGGGGAAGATGGTTCCACAGGTGAGAGAAAGAGGAAGAAATGAGTGGAGGTGAGCAATGAACCTGGATTTTGGAAGTTTAACAAGAAGAGGGTTATTGACAGACCATATACACCCTGAAGAAACCTGGGAGGGGCAGAGCCGAGAGAGGGCAAAAGGTACCAATAAGGATGCGTTGGAATACAGAGAGGCCACCGACCTGTATGCGATGCGAAAGTAACAGGTCTGGGCACTCTGCTTCGTCGTGTGAGATCCAATAAAGATCCTTCATCACCAGAGTCCTTTAGAAGAAGAAGACCACTCATTTTGCATCTTCGGATGAATAGGGCTGCCGAAGCAGTTTCCTCGGCTATTGGGCACAATCCTCGACGGGTCGCCACTCCGACGCAGGATACTCCGAAGGATGACGGCTGAGTCACCTGGTGTTAATTCAATGGCATGACAGGGCCTTGAACTCAGGACACAGATCTCAAGCCAGCCACCTTATCCTTTAAGCCAACACCAGCCTTCAAGGCCTTTCAGCATATTCTAAAGAATATATTTTTTCTGTCTGATGATGCCTTAAGGCAGAAATGCTTGCTCACAACTAAAGTTTTGAAATGCTTGGCCACACCGTCAAGCAGAAAATGCGAGAAAATGCTAATTGCAGCATCAGTTTTTGTTTGGAGAGAAAAATGTTTTGAATCGACGAATTAAGAACATCAGATTTAAATGAAAGAGTGGGAAGTCAATTAAAATGTCAATAATTTTTTGGAATTATAAAATTTATTTTCAATGCCTATCTGAAATGTGCGCATTCATTTGTCTGACACATTTTCAGGGAGGTCGTTGCAAATACAGACATGATGGTGCGCCATTAAAGAAGCGGAGACCGTGCAAGTACTATGCTCAAGGCTCTTGTGATAAGGGAGAAAGCTGTATCTTCAGGCATGATATCCTTGATCAGAAAAACATTGTGCATGAAATGCCGAGAAGGTGATTTTCAAAATCCATGTTGTTAAAATGTTGCTTACAAAAATATTTAATTTATATGTCACGTAAAAATTAAGGATTCTTCTTCTTTCGTGGGGCGTGTCTCGACAAAAGAATTGTTGGTCTACGACGAGATGTTAGCCGTTTTCAGCCAGCCTCGGCCCTTTGTCACATCCTGTAATACTTGCCACCCTCCCTCGAAGTGATGTACAGTCGTGGCCAAAAATATTGGCAGACTTGCACTTTTTTCAAATATCTCACAATTTTCTCAAAAAATAACTTGAAATTGACAAAATACTTTCGTCTCCACAATTCTTTATTTCATTGTTAATATTACAGAACCTTTGTTTTTGATTCAGAACTTAATATATCCTTTTAAATCAGAAAATAAAAACAAATGGCATTGACAAAATTATTGACACCCCAGACTTAATATTTGGTAGCACAACCTTTGGACAAAATAACTGCAGTCAAGCGCTTCCTATGGCCATGAATGAGCTTCCCCCACCTCTCTACTGGCAGTTTGTCCCACTCTTCTTGTGCAAACTGCTCCAGTTCTTCCAGATTTGAAGGGTGCCTTCTCCCAACTGCTGTTTTCAGATCTCCCCACAGGTGTTCAATGGGATTTAGATCTGGACTCATTTCTCTCCACAGGTGATCAATGGGATTTAGATCTGGACTCATTGCTGGCCACTTCAGAACAGTCCAGCGTTTTGTCTTGAACCATTCCTGGGTGCTTTTTGAAGTGTATTTGGGGTCATTGTCCTCCTGCAAGACCCATGACCATCGACGGAGACCCAGCTTTCTGACACTGGGTTGAACATTGCGCTCCAAAATGCCTTGGTATAAATCTCCTGATTTCATGATCCCATGCACACATTCAAGGCACCCAGTGCCAGAGGCAGCACAGCAACCCCAAAACATCACTGAACCTCCTCCATGTTTGACTGTCGGCGAGGTGTTCTTTTCTTCAAAGGCTTCATTTTGTTTTCTGTAAACATAGAGATGATGTGCTGTGCCAAAAAGCTCTAACTTGGTCTCCTCTGTCCACAGGACATTCTCCCAGAAGGATTTTGGCTTGTTCAGGTGTGTTTTGACAAACTCCAGTCGGCCATTCCCAGCAGTGGGGTCCTGTGTCTCGACCATAGAACCCCCTTTCATTGAGTTGGCAACAGATGGTGTGAGTTGAAACTGTCATAACTTGTGTTTGAGGTCAGCTTGAATCTGTTTGGCAGTTGATCGAGGTGCTTTCTCCACCATTTGAACAATTCTTCACTGCAATCTTCGATCTAGTTTTCTCTTGCGGCCACATCCAGGGAGGTTGGCTACAGTGCCATGGGCCTTAAACTTCCTGATAACATTGCGTATTGTGGACACAGGAACATCAAGGTCTCTGGAGATGGACTTGTAGCCTTGGGATTGTCCATGCTTGGCTACAATCTTGTGTCTGACCTCCTCAGACAATTCTCTGGTTTTCTTTTTTTTCTCCATGCTCATTGTGGTACACACAGTGACACAAAACAGCAGAATGACTCCTTTTCTCTCTTCAAACTGTTGAATGAGTGATTTTTATATTGCAGGCACCTGCAACTCACCATTGGTGAGTTTAATTCCAAAGTAAAGGAGAATCACCTGCTTGAAATCTAATTATTTCTAACAACTTCTAAAAGGAGCCAATAATATTGTCCGGATTTCTGTGTGGAATAAGCGAATGGATGAGAGAACAAATTGATAAACACAAAGTACCAAACACACAAATGGCTTTATGGTTGGAGGAGGTAGAGAAACATGTGAAAAGGAGAGTTGTTGATTTGAAAAGAAAAGTTCGAATCAATAATCCGAAGGTAATTTTAAACAATCCAGAGACACGTGATTGCTTAAGGCAGCTTCAAACACAACATGTTATTGTTCCAATTGACAAAGCAAATAATAATATTGCATTTGTATGTAAAACATTCTACATTCAAACACTTTTGGTAGAATTGGGCTTAGACACGGGAATTTCAAAGACCTAGAAAATAAGTAACAATAATAAAATAGACTTGATACAACACCATACAAATCACTCAAAGGTCAGAAGACTGCGACTTCCGGATAAACACCATAAATTACCATTCATTTACTGGATCCTAAAAACGCACAAACACCCTCGTGAGATGAGGTTCATCATCGCAAGTAGAGAATATAGTTTGAAACCTTTGACGGGTAGTACACCAGCGGCAATGAAACTAATCTATAAATGATTTTAAAACTAACATGAAAAGGTGAAGATTTATTCTGGTATTAAGAAATTTTGGATCATTGATAATTCCAAACTTGTAATCGACAGTGGCCACAACATTGATAACTAGAAAGAGCAATCGGAGATTGCAGACCCTCGCCAGGACGTGTTTTCAGTGGTTTTTAAGGCTTTGTGTTAAAACAAATAAACAAATTGTTAAAACAAAAGGCCGAAATACATGACCGATGACGTCATCATTTTTCTTTTTCTCCACCAATTTATCCCTGGATGATGCTCAAGAAATTTAATCTTGATCGAATGAAGTTTTGTACTTGTTGAATTATGACGTCATAATGGAGGCACCTATGACATCATCATTAACATATTTTATTCCCCATGGAGAGTTCTTTACAATGAGCCATGTCTCAATTTTTTTCTATTTGGCACTTTCGGAGATATAGAGTTGCAAAGTTTTTCGGTTTTTCCAAGATGGCGGCCATACCACGTGACCTATGACGTCATAATTATCATAAAATATTCTTTTTGCTCCTATGGTGAAAATTTCCTGTCAATCGGACCAACGGTTGCAGAGAAAATCATATTTATTCTGTGCGGACAAACAAACAAACAAACAAACAGACAGACAAACAAACGGACTCAAATGCAATACCCTCTCCTCCGGTGAGACTAACAAGGGTGAGGCTAAATGTCTATCAAATTATCAGCGGCACTGCTGCGCTCCGAGTGATGATGCAACCAGCAGGCACATGCTGCGTTCAAAATAATAATAATAATAACCCCATATGTTTCATAGCAAATAATAATAATAACCCCATATGTTTCATAGCAAATAATAATAATAATAATAATAACCCCATATGTTTCATAGCAAATAATAATAATAATAATAACCCCATATGTTTCATAGCAAATAATAATAATAATAATAATAACCCCATATGTTTCATAGCAAATAATAATAATAATAATAATAACCCCATATGTTTCATAGCAAATAATAATAATAATAATAATAATAATAATAATAACCCCATATGTTTCATAGCAAATAATAATAATAATAATAATAATAATAATAATAACCCCATATGTTTCATAGCAAATAATAATAATAATAATAATAATAATAATAACCCCATATGTTTCATAGCAAATAATAATAATAATAATAATAATAATAATAACCCCATATGTTTCATAGCAAATAATAACAACCCCATATGTTTCATAGCAAATAATAATAATAATAATAACCCCATATGTTTCATAGCAAATAATAATAATAATAATAATAACCCCATATGTTTCATAGCAAATAATAATAATAATAATAATAACCCCATATGTTTCATAGCAAATAATAATAATAATAATAATAATAACCCCATATGTTTCATAGCAAATAATAATAATAATAATAACCCCATATGTTTCATAGCAAATAATAATAATAATAACCCCATATGTTTCATAGCAAATAATAATAATAATAATAATAACCCCATATGTTTCATAGCAAATAATAATAATAATAATAATAACCCCATATGTTTCATAGCAAATAATAATAATAATAATAACCCCAAATGTTTCATAGCAAATAATAATAATAATAACCCCATATGTTTCATAGCAAATAATAATAATAATAATAACCCCATATGTTTCATAGCAAATAATAATAATAATAATAATAACCCCATATGTTTCATAGCAAATAATAATAATAATAATAATAATAATAACCCCATATGTTTCATAGCAAATAATAATAATAATAATAATAACCCCATATGTTTCATAGCAAATAATAATAATAATAATAACCCCATATGTTTCATAGCAAATAATAATAATAATAATAATAATAACCCCAAATGTTTTATAGCAATTTGTTGACCATGATCAGAACTCAACATGCCACTTTGTCAAAGCAGGAGAAGGTATTTTTTTTTTTCTTTGACATGCATGAAACACGTTTCCTTGACCGAATATCACGTGGCTTGCCCTCTAGGTTTTCTCACACAGGGACGTGCTCTACCAGTGAAGAAGCCACCA
Source organism: Myxine glutinosa (assembly GCF_964187855.1). NCBI lineage: Eukaryota > Metazoa > Chordata > Myxini > Myxiniformes > Myxinidae > Myxine > Myxine glutinosa. The sequence goes on from NC_136272.1 coordinate 23,561,509, forward strand.
AGAAGAAGATAATACGCATCCTACAGGGGGTACATTGTTCAAACATCCACATGATCCTTCAAAATGTATGTTTGCTTTTGTCTTGAACATAGATATGAAGAAGAACCACATGTGTGTTATGCACTCGACGAAGATGGGGGTGAGCAACATTGAGAGAAATAAAATTGAGAAATACGAGTACAAGAGTCGGGGAAGATAGAGGAAAAATAAAGTGGGATATGAGTGGGGGAGAGAGTGAACGGAGAGGATGCTGAGAGCGCTCCGGAGTGAAAGGAAGGAGAACATATGGACATGTGTGACGAAAGTGCGAGGCAGTCAAAATTTTCAATTCAAAATTTCAATTCAAAAAGAGTTAATTCCAAACTCCACTTCATTTTCAAAATGCAATTTGACGTTCTATAATATCTGATTCACAACTTCTGCATCTTCTGCTGTAATAAGCCCATCGTTCCCAATGGGTATGAGACAATCGGTGACTTCGCCTTGGCAATATTCAACTACAGGCCTTATGTACACTAGCCAATAGCCAGGTAACTGTAGGTATGTAGTTACCTCCGCTGCCGAAGGTGGTTATATTTTTACTCCTGTTTGGTACTTGCGAAAAGCAAGTATATTGGTTGGTCTTGCATCTTCATGAAACTTCATCACGTGGCAGAGTTGGCCATAAGCAAGAAGCCTATTGTTTTTTGAGGTCAAAAGGTCAACATAGGCCAAAGATCAACAACTTTGTCAAATTTCTAAAATCCTCATTTTCACTTGATTGACTTGAAATTTGAAGAGGATTTGCATATCAAGTCACTAAATTCAACCACCAATTCTTTCTTAAGGTCAACATCGGCCAAAAGGTCAACAGGTGTCATTTCTAAAATCCTCAATGTTCACCTGATTGACTTGAACTTTGAACAGGATTTGCATATCTGGTCTTTGAATTCAACTACCAATTATTTTTAAGGTCCCACTTAAAACTCCACTCAATTTAAACACCACGAAACCAAAATCCCACCCCTCCCTCCAGGTCTTTAAAACAGCTGTTCACCACCATCTCTTATCTTCCCCCATCCAAAACCTTGATCTTTTCTACCCCGTTAATTCACCCCAGATCCACTTTTTTGGAAATCCCGACTTCTTTCTTTCCTGGAAGTCCTAGCAATGTCCATGTGTTTTATACCTCTCCCACCTCCTTCCCATGTCTCCTCCCCCAAGCCCTCTCCCTCCCACAGATCTCCCGATGTCCCTGTTCTCTGCTGTTGTACTTGTGTGCTTCCCTCTCTCTCCCCATCTTGTCTCCCGCTCCCTTTATTGTATGTTTTGTTTGTCCGATTGTTTTTTTGTTGTTGTTGATGTTACCTCTTACACGAGCCTCGATCTTGTATACAAAAAACAAAAATAAAAAGTCAAATTGTTTTTAGGGATTTCGCAAGTATCGTGCTCTGCACATCATCTTCCCTGTTTGTTCGTCTGTCTGTGAACAAGATATCTCAAAAAGTTGTGGACTGATTGAGACGAAATTTGGTTGGACAGGGTGTGTGTGTGTGTGAGAAGGACGAATCGATTCAATTTTGGTTCGGGTCAGAAACACCGGGATGACCGTTTATGGCTGGGTCGGGATTCATACCCAGGCTAGACAGCTTCGAGGCCATCCTGTCAGCTCATTGGACGCTTTAAAATATCTGCATTCACCTGGATTTCAACGCACAACCTCTGTGATGCCGATGCAGTGTCCTCGTTATACGAAGGAGATGAAACAGCATATATTGAGGAAAACTTATAACTGGCAATGTTTTTTGCATTTTACAAAACTTGTTCATTAAACATACAAGTAGCCTGCCGGACATAATGTATGCAGAAAAGTTCGTACTCTTGAGATGTGTTTTCTTATTCATGTCTGATTAGGTTTAAAAAACAAAGTGTACATTTCTCAAACCATGTATGTGTCCAGATGGCCGGCGCCAATCCCCAGAATGATGAGGATGCGGGTCATGGAGCGATGGACGAATCCTCGAGTTCGAGTCTCATGGAACCTGGAACTGCTGTTTCTCCTTCGCGCTTTGAGCACAAGTTCGTGTGTTTTGATACACTGATAGTTAAGGAAGTTGCATCCTTTTATTTTATTCACTTAGGGGCATTTGTAGGAGCACCTTTCATTTTATGTGCCAAGTGGTCAGTAGAATATTGATAGTTGACCATAATGTGCTGACTGGGGTCATACGTAGAGCACATGATATGCAACATACAGATTACCTCCTCCCTGTAGGCCGTTAGTGAGGCAGTTGTATTTTGTCTGACATTCTCTCTCATTAATTGATGGACGTTGGAGATCTCATAGTGTCCTTCTTCGGCCACAAAGAGCAACCGACACACACTGAAATTCTAATGGCAACATGTTAGTTATCCTGGGACGAGATCACTTTCTGGAAACTTTGAAATGAAACCTTTCTTCGTCCATATGCAGCACAAGGCACCAAGGCTGTAGTAGCATCATGTGTAGTAGCATCATGTATAGGGTGGCATCATGTTTGCTGAGGGTGTGGGTTTGCCGCTGACGCAGAGCCCTCTGTACGGTACGTTAGAGCAGGAATTTGTGATTTGTTCATACATAGTGCGGCAGATGGCTCGCTTCCTCTTTACGAAGGACCACAGAGGGATATTTAACGCCGACAAACGAATGCTGGCAGGTGTAGCACCCGTTTAACGTCCATCCGAGGGATGGCGCGCACTTGTCCGATCAACGCAAAACTTTAAACAGAGGAGGGACTCCCCATGGAGAATTTTTTATTGATAATTCTGATGTCATAGGTCGCATGGTATGGCAGCCATATTGGATTAAAGTGAAAAAAAATTGGACGGCATTTTCTCAGAAACAGCTTGATGAAAACCAGAAGGGCCTTCGGTAGAGCGCATACCTCCACTGGGCTGAACAGTTTGTTTTGCATCCACTGAAAGGCCGGATCTGGATTCGGATCTGAACCAAAATCTGATCGACTTGTTCTTGTCACCGAACCAACTCGTCCACCACGTTTAGTCATAGCTCGTCCATAACTTTTTTAGATATCATGCTATGTATCGCTTTTCGCCCGATCTTTTTTTTTTTTTTTTTTGTGTATACAAGATCGAGGCTAGGGAAAGAGCTAACATTAATCACACAAAAATTCAAACCGACACTAACCGACACACAAAAGACAAAATAAAGGGAGCGGTTGACAAGATGGGGAGAGAGGGGGAAGGACACAAACACAACATTTGAGAGCAGGGACATGGAGAGAACTGTGGGAGGGAGAGGGCTTGGGGGGAGGTGGGAGAGGTATAAAACATATGGACACTGCAAGGACTTCCAGGAAAGAAGTTGGAATTTCAAAAAAGTGGATCTGGGGTGAATTAGTGGGGGTAGAAAAGATCAAGGTTTTGGATGGGGGAAGATAAGAGATGGTGGTGAACAGCTGTTTTAAAGACCTGGAGGGAGGAGTGGGATTGAAGGGAGTGGGGGAGTTTGTTGCAGAGGCGGGGAAAAAGGAGAATGAAAGAGTGAAGGTGAGCAGAGAGCCTAGATTTTGGCAGTTTAACCATAAGAGGGTTGCTGGCAGATCTTGTGCGACCTATAGGAATATTAGGGGGACAGAGCACAGAGAGAGCTGGGGGATCAAGACCGGAGAGGATACGGTAGAAGACAGAAAGACCACCAACCTGCCTGCGGTGAGTGAGTGAAAGGCCCTCGGACTTAGCTTCATCGCAGGAGATTCCAATGATTCTGAAAGCTTTGTCTTCAACAGCGTGAAGCCGAGCTAGGTGTGAGGCAGGAGCACCGGCCCAGAGGGGGGAACAGTATTCCATTGAGATGCGGATGAAATCCTTGTATGTGGTGAGGAGCTCAGGTGTGCCAAGGAAGGACGTCGCACGACGGAGGATGCCCAGTCAGCGACTGGCTTTGGAGGCCAGCTTGGAAATGTGGTTTTTCCCAAGAAAGATCATGGCAGATATTGAGACCCAAAAGCTTGAGCGACATAACTTATTGGAGAGGATGGTTGAGAACGTAGATGGGAGGGTTTTCCAGTCGGTCTTTTCGGAGAGACATAGTAAGAGTGTGAGATTTGTCAGCATTGAAAGACATGTTCCACTTGTTTGCCCAGTCTGTGATTTTGTCCAGGTCTGCAGAGAGTGAGGAGGCTGCAGGCTGCCGATCTGAGGGACGAGGAATGGAGCGGCAGAGAGTGGAGTCATCATCAAAGAGATAGAGAGGATTTTCCAGAGAGTAGGAGAGATCATTGATGAAGACCAGAAAAAGCACAGGGCCCAGAACACTACCTTGGGGAACTCCAGCCTGAACAGGAAGGGGCGATGAGAGAAATCCATTCAGGGCCACACGTTGACTACGACCAGAGAGGAAGTCCGCAAGCCAATCGTGGAGAATGAAGTTAATCTTAATGGTGAAGTCTTAATGGTGAAGAATCACTTGAAAATCAAATGTCTCACATCCGAATCCATATTTAGATCTTCACCAAAATCGAGTTGATTCGTCCTTGTCACACACCCAACCTGTCCACCAAGTTTCGTCCAAATCTGTCCATAACCTTTTGAGATATCCTGCTATGTATCGGTTTTAACCCTATCACTCAATAGTGTAGAATCACTTTACAAATTAAATAATTCTCGTATCCGAATACATGTTCAGATCTGCACCAAAATCGAACCAATTCTTCCTTGTCACACACCCAATCTCTCCACCAAGTTCCGTCCAAATCGGTCCATAACTTTTTGAGATATCCTGCTATGTATCGTTTTTGGCCCTATCTCCCATTGGTGAAGATTCACTTAAAAAAATTATACGAGCCGGATCCGGATCTGGATCTTCACCAAAATTGAACCAATTCTTCCTTGTCACACACCCAATCTCTCCACCAAGTTTTGTCGAAATCCATCAACAACTGTTTGAGACATCCTGCTATATATTGTCGTGGGACTCCCCCTCGGTTAAGACCGGGGAAATCACACATGGAAACGAGCTTACTTTGAGGCGTTCGGGTCAATCGCGGATTTTCTATACAAGCACGGGAGGAAGAAGGAAAGAAGAAGAAGATGCGGCGAGATTTACCTCACGGTCCGCGCGCACCAGCGTCTTCCACCTGAAAAGTGATTAAACTCACACGAACACGGGATTTATGTACAAAAATAAACATTTATTAAACGGTACCAGATAACAAAGGACGCGACGGTAAAAACTAAACCCCCTTGTGAGCGCTCTTACACACAGACTTCGAACACGAGACAAATGGAAGGATAAAGAAAGCAATCATCGTGTCAGTGTGTGGTGCGTCTTATCTTTCTGGTGGTGTAGCGTCCGTCAGGAATCGTCGGCTTCTGAGCTCGTCGTCCGACCACTGCTCCGGCTGGCGCGAACACTGTCCTCGCTGCACGATCCGTCCCACGCCACACATCACAGAATGCGCACGCAGGCACCAGGAGAGGATGATCGTCGGCGCCCCACCGTCTTTCCAACGTCCACCAAGCGAAAGTCCAAACGGGAACGAAAAGCAAGAAGAGAATAGGTCCAAACGGGAGAGAAGGGGAGAGATGTCCGGGCAGGATGAATCGAATCCAAGAACGAGAAGCCAACAAATGCCAGCGAGCGAGGTGTTTTATCGCTCGGCGTCTGACGTCAGCTCTCTCCGTCTGCCAATCAGTGCGTCGCTTCTTTGTGGTCTTTTGCACCTTCCTCACGCCCTGGTGCTTCTCCTCCAATGAGCGCATCGCTTGTTGGTAGTGCTTTGCACCCTCCGCACTGATTGGCCGAGCGTCTCGCGCCTTTGGTGTTACGTCATCATGTGGCACGTCATTGTGGCACGTCCCTCATCTTCCCTACTCTCCACTCAGCGACCTGCTTCCAACTCGCCCCCCCCCTCCCCCCCTGTCAATCACGAGTTCTCCTGGGTGTGGCTCTCGGCCTGCCTGTTCGATGTTTACTCATCATGCCGGCGGTGTGCGGGGCCGCTTCCGGTCTGTTCGTCCCTAAGTCATTGTGGCGGAGGTGGAATTAATTAATGTGTGCGCTAATGGGCCTATCTAATGTATATGAGTGCGTTGCCATAAGGGACACCGGAATGATCACAGAGGGGATGACCCACCGGGGAATTAGCATATTAAAACCCTATAACTACTTAACATGCCCCATTCCTCATAATGGGGACGAAGATACACCTTAATCCGACAAACCGGGCTGGACAGGTCCCTGACTTACATACATCGAGATGATTCTTCTTCTTCGCGACATCAGTGCACCTACCTATGCAGATCTACCTAAATCTATATATCCCACTACCCCACCGACATAACAATATCATTTTTGGCCCCATCTCCCAATGGTGAAGAATCACTTAGAAAATTCTACTAGCTGGATCCGAATCTTCACCAAAATCTAATAATTTCGTCCTTGTCACATACGTTATCTCTCCGCAAAATTTCGTCCAAATCCGTCCACAACTTTTTGAGGTATCTTGTTCACAAACAAACAAACAGACAAACAAAGACAAACAGACAGGGGTGAAAACATAACCTCCATCCAACTTTGGTGTTGCAAATAAAAATTAAAACTTGGAGTAGGTCATCAACTCCCAATGGGATATATAGGGTGATGATGATGATGTCATCAGTGAAGTATGTCATCATCATATTCATCTCCAGCCATAATTGGTTGAATCGAAATCTTTGTCTGAAAAATCTGAAACTTCATATCTCTGATCTACGACCCGATGTGAGTGAATCATTTAATTTATGACAAAATCGGCCACGTGGTTTAGCAGCGGTATTGGATTGAAAATCGAAACATAAAAAAAATCTTCTTCTCCAGAGCTGCTTAAGCCTGGTGTTGGCTTAGCGGTTAGGGTGCCGGCTTGGGATCCTAAGATCCTGGGTTCGAATCCCGGTCGATCGCTGAATTAACACCAGGGGGATTGACTCAGCCTGTCATCCTTCTGAGGTCGGAAAATTGAGTACCAGTTCACTGGTAATTCCCTGTGTGTCACAAGAGGCGACTAACAGGGTTGGCAGCAAGAAGGGCATCCGGCTGTAAAACATTGCTTCAAAAATGGGACCACGGTGCCCCAAAAAAGGCCAACCCCAGCTTTGCAGGGAAAAATTGCCTCCAAAGGCGGTTCTTTTTTTTTTTGCAGAACCGCTTAACAGATCAATGTGAAACTTCATACATATGATCGACTAGCCATGGTGAATATAGTTTGAATATTTTTCATATTCACCTTCATTGATGCAATTTAGCCTTGATGTGTGCAAAGGTGGTCGTTAAATATCCTAATATAATCAATTGATAAAGCTACGGATTATGGCAATGTATGTGACAAAATAGGGTGCATGGATGATACGAGTGTATGGGCCATAATAGTAACAGTGTTCAGTTGGCGATGGTCTAATTGGTCAGAATGAGCGAGCAAGGTGAGACTATGTTCTTTACCGAATGTCATTCTAGTTTTAATGGAGATTCCTTCATGAGCAGGTGTACAAGATGGCCCCTAAGATGTCAATATTCTTCTGTTGATGCCATATTCCAGGGTGGGCCATAAGCCCCAGGAGTAATAACATTGTTACGGTGGGTAGAACGTACCATACCCTCCGCAGTGTACCAAATTTATTTTCTTCCAAGATGGAAATTTAGACGGCCGAGCAACAGTTGGTACTCCCCGGGCTAATGCTAATTTTGTTACAGCCGATCGACACTCTGGGTGCGAGCAATGGCGGACCAATGGAAGAAGAGACCTTCATGGACAGAGAGAAAAGGAGACGTTTAACGATTTGATTTATTTACAAGTATTTACAGTGTAATTTTTCAATAGGAAAGGAAAAAGGGACCAAAGGCAGAAACTTAGCTTATTCTTCGCCTTATTACGATCACTACGAATAACCACAACAAGGTGCCAGCACACATTCATGGGGGAGGGGAAACGGATGTTGAGAACCTGTTGCAAAATGGTTACAAGGTTACCAGATGCTTCTCCTCACGATGCCTTTTCTCTCGACCCCACTAACGAACATCTGGCCAGCAAACAGCAGTCCCCAACATGAGCAGGTAATGAACGTCGGGAACTCGGCAGAGTGAATGCGTCGAGAACCATGCAGGGAAGAGTGCCAGGGACACGTAGAGTAAGCACGTCGTGGCCTCGTGCAGAAAGTGAGTGTCGTGCACCGAGAGAGAGTCCGTCAGCCAGCAGAGGGCAATCGCGTGCAGGCACCTGCAAGGTGAACAATGTCCAAGGCCGAAGAGAGAGTCCAAAAACACGTGTACAGCCAATGCAATCCAAGGCGAAGAGTAATGGAGGCACGTACTGAGGCCTGTGAGAGGGTCCAACCAAGAAAGGAGCACACGCCCTCAGTGAAATGGAGAGCGAGACAGAGACAGAGACAGAGACAGAGACAGAGACAGACACAGACACAGACACAGACACAGACACAGACACAGACACAGACACAGACACAGACAGAGACACAGAGAGAGACACAGAGAGAGACACAGAGACGCGCAGGCATGTGTAGAGTGAACCCGGCAGAGAAGGAAAAAAAAACGTGTGTGTGTGCTAAGTCAACAATGTCCAACATCGAAAGAGAGTGAATCACGTGCAGAGGCCTGTGAGAGGGTCCGACCAAGAAAGGAGCACATGTGTTCAGTGAAACCGGCAAAGAGGGGGAATACGTGTGCAAGGCCTTTTTGTCCAGCCCTCGTCGGGTTTTCTGGGTGTTTTCCGGGCTTCCAATTGGTCGAGATTGTCACTCCGCCCCCACAAGCTTCCCTGAAGTTCCTCAGGCCCTGATTGGTGCATATCCCATTGGTCTTTGGTCTGTCTTCTGCCCTTCAGACTTTAAGTCAATCTGTGGATGCAATCTTTGTGCATCTGCCTGGTAAATTATCCCTTACTAGTGAGGTACCCGTGCTACGCACGGGTGGGAGGCCAGAAGCAAACAGACAATGCAGAAACGGTGAATGCTAAAGCATGAAACCAATAAATTCCACATTCCTGTAGCACCTTCAGTCGCACGTCAGACATGGACAGCAGGTTCGTGAAGGACTTCCATGAAAAACGTACCCGTTCGCAAACAAACGGGTACGTTCACGTATAGAAACATCGATCGTGGGACCGTGGCAAATCTGCATATGGAGATCCGCGAAGTTCATGTTCAGAAAGTAGAAACCGTCACTGCATTTCGTCATTCACTTGAACTCGATATCTCTTTTTTTTATTCCAAACAGCATAACTCCAATCACAAATATACATTAATATAATAAACTTTTAACAACATTCGTGAAATAAACAAATATTTAAATCCTGATGTGAAGTTCCGTACGGTTGGGTGAACACAATTACGAATTCAAAATCGTAATTGTATTCACACAATTCCAATCATCAATTGATACTTTAACAAAACGATTAACACGATTAACGTTTAACGATTTAACATTACGATTGAATGACGGTTGTATTGGGATATTATCAAACCCGTGCATTGCCGTCATCTGTCCACTTCCGCATTCACGGCAGGTTCATAATTCTCATCAAAATCTAAACAGTATTTGTAGAATTTCAATAAAAGCCACATTACTGTTCATATCGGTAAATATTATTCCATCGTGTTTGGAAAAACTGGAACATTTGGAAGAAAAATTGGAAAAACAATACAGCTACTCCAAGGGGTCCCAGGAATACCCACCCAAAATATCGTTGCGATCGGTTCAGCTGTTTTTGCGGTACCTGCGAACGGACAATTGGTGAATTATTATCCCTTATGAGTGGACGACCTGTCTTTCCCTTCCCAACGCATGAAGACATACTAACCCGAAATAAGGGGAAGGGGCTAAGATAATGGTCTGCTATGAAATAACTATTCGAAGGGACCTGTATGGTGGTTGCCATTACTTCTCAGCAGTTTCCCAAAATCACAACAATATTACAGTAATAACAGTAATACATAATAATAGGAGTAATAAATAACATATTAGTTATACAATAATTTTAACACCTCCTTAGACATTGATTGCATCCGTATGGCATCCGCTGTTGTCATGGCTCAAGATAATTTTTCTCCACTCGCGGTGTGAAAACCGATGCAAAATACCATGTGTTATGGTGCCAAATGCTTCTTGAATGCACTGTTTTAGTTCATCAGCAGATGCCATGCGATGTTCTGCAACCTTAGCTTTGACGTACCCCCACAAGTAGTTAGGTTAGGACTGCGCGTTGGCCACAAAAGTGTATCAAAGTGCTCTGCAGTCTGTCAGAAGCTGTCAACCTGTTTTCATGATCTGTGTCTGACAATTCACAAATGACAGTTGGTTTATATGATTTCATGTGAACGTCTTTCATGCGAAACACCCAACTCTGTAGAACGTTTCTGTGATGATAATTTTTGCTCGTCCGCTGTGCTTGCTGTCGACTACACTTCCAGTCTGAAATTCCTTTTTTCCCCAAAGGCGAAGATTTGTTTTTGATGGTGCTGGATTTCCACAATGCTCCTCGAAGTCTTCTTGCACCTGTTTCATTGACTTGTTTGTGTTTCTCCTCTGGTGGTACCACACCATTGCTACCAGCCTCCCTTCTACTGTAAATGGGCTGGTGTCTGCCATCTTGGTTTAATGTATTATTTGTTTTATCTGAAAAAAACCTGTAAATACACGGTATAAACAAATCTTGTATAAGCAGCTAAAACTGTGCCTTGAGACCCATGGCTCAACCTGTTGTGTGCAGTTTTGGTCACCACATCTGAAGAAGGCCATATAGCTGCCATGGAGTAGGGTTCAACAAGGGCTACTACATAGACTCTAGAAGAAGGCCATATACAGTCACGTGAAAAAGTAAGTACACCCCATGTAAAGTTTTGACTTTTTCAACATATTTCAACGTACAGCTATTTGATCTTCATTTCAACAATATTGATAGATAAAGGTGATATAATATAACAAATATCATGAAACATTTACATTTGTAGGGGTCCATTGTATAATTTAAATAAACATAAATGCAAATTTCGCATGTGGAAAAAGTAAGTACACCCCTACATTTATCACTACTTCAAATACCGAAAATGAGAATCAGGTGCACCAGCTCAGGTGCAAATGATTAGAACATCGTTCAAGTGGATCTTGGAGGAACCTGTCTTATTTAAACCTCAGACATTTAGTTTGGTTTGCTCTTTGTTGTTGAAGTGTGCGGCATCACCATGCCTCGATCAAAAGAGCTCTCTGAGGCCTTCAGAAAGATGGTTAAAGATGCCTACGAGTCTGGGAAGGGATTTAAAAAGATCTCCAAACAATTTGAAATCAATCATTCGACTGTCCAGAAGATCATCTACAAGTGGAGAAGATTCCAAACAACTGCCAACTTGTTCGGGCCAGGCCGCCCCAGCAAGTTCAGCCCGAGAGCAGACCGCAAGATGCTGAAATAAGTCTCCAAGAACTCCATAATGTCATCACGGGACCTACAGGTAGCTCTTGCCACTGTTGATGTCAAAGTGCACGAGTCTACCATTAGAAAGAGGCTGCACAAATTTGATCTACATGGGAGGTGTGCCAGGAGGAAACCTTTGCTGTTCAGAAAGAACATCAGGGCAAGACTAAAGTTTGCCAATGAACACCTAGGGAAAGACCAGCACTTCTGGAACAATGTGCTCTTGACAGATGAGTCAAAGGTAGAGCTATTTGGCCACAGTACCAGAAGACATGTTTGGTGAAAACCAAAGACAGCATTTGACCACAAGAACCTGATACCAACTGTAAAGCATGGTGGTGGAAATATTATGGTTTGGGGCAGCTTTGCTGCATCTGGGCCTGGGCAGCTCACAATCATATAATCCACTATGAATTCTTCATTGTACCAGAGGGTGCTTGAGGATAATGTGAGGCCATCTGTCGGAAAGTTGAAGCTCAACCGAAGGTGAACCTTGCAACATGACAATGACCCTAAACATACCAGTAAATCCACCAAGGAATGGCTGAAAAGAAAGAAATGGAGGGTTCTGGAATGGCCAAGTCAAAGCCCGGATCTAAATCCCATCGAGATGTTGTGGGGGGATTTGAAACGAGCTGTGCATGCAAGAAACCCCTCAAACATCGCACAGCTGAAAGAATTCTGCATGGAGGAGTGGGCAAAAATTTCTCCCAGTCGATGTCAGAGACTGGTAGACAGTTATAAGAAACGCCTACTTGAGGTTGTTTCTGCCAAAGGGGGCAATACTACCGATTAGAGCCAAGGGTATACTTACTTTTTCCACATGCGAAATTTGCATTTATGTTTATTTAAATTATACAATGGACTACAAAATGTAAATGTTTCATGATATTTGTTATATTATATCACCTTTATCTATCAATATTGTTGAAATGAAGATCAAATCGCTGAATGTTGAAATATGTTGAAAAAGTCAAAACTTTACATGGGGTGTACTTACTTTTTCACGTGACTGTAGCCTAGTCAGACTCATCTCTGCGGAGCGATTATGAAGGGATATGATAGA
>NC_136272.1:23581509-23756509 GCF_964187855.1 Myxine glutinosa
AAAGACATGTTCCACTTGTATGCCCAGTCTGATTTTGTCCAGGTCTGCAGAGAGTGAGGAGGCTGCAGACTGCCGATCTGAGGGATGAAGAATGGAGCGACAGAGAGTAGAGTCATCAGCAAAGAGATAGAGAGGATTTTCAAGAGAGTCAGAGAGATCATTGATGGAGACCAGAAAAAGCACAGGGCCCAGAACACTGCCTTGGGGAACTCCAGCCTGAACAGGAAGAGGAGATGAGAGAAACCCATTCAAGGCCACACGTTGACTACGACTAGAGAGGAAGTCCGCCAGCCATGCGTGGAGATTTCCATGGATACCAAAAGAGGAGAGTTTGGTGAGCAGAGCTGGGTGCCAGACCGTATCGAAGGCACGTGATATGTCAAGGGAGACAGCTCTAATTTCCTGTTTGGCATTGAGGACCTCCATCCATTGTTGAGAAAGCAGAAGCAGCATGTCCAGAGTAGAGTGACCAGGTCTGAAACCAAATTGATGATCAGAGATCAAGCCATTGGAGAAGAGGAAAGATTTCATATCTGAAGCAATGATGGATTCCATGACTTTGCTGATAATTGGGAGAAGGCTGATTGGTCTGTAGTTGCTGGGATCTGTTTTTGCACCTTTTTTGTGCAAAGCGGTGATGTTGGCAGATTTCCAAGCAGATGGCAGATGACCTTGAGCAAAAGAGAGGGTGAAGAGAACAGAGAGAGGGAGTGAAAGAGCGGAAGAACAGGATTTTAGGACCTGTGGGCTGATGCCGTCAGGTCCAGTTGCAGAATCAGAGTCGAGGGTTAACAGAAACTTTTCCACCTTGTCAGGAGGAAAGGACACAGAGTCCAGGAGCAGCTGGGTACGACTGGGTATGGTGGGTACAGAGAGGGATGGGTTTGGGACACAAGATTTAGAGGCAAACACAGAGTTGAGGCATTCAGCTTTTTCACGTGCGGAGTCAGCCGTTAAGCCGTTTGAGGTGAGGGAGGGGATGGAGGGGGAACAAACACCAGAAACAGATTTGACCAGACGCCACCAGGATTTGGAAGAGGGAGACAGATAAGAGAGTTCTGTCCTGAGAACGGGGAGATATTGTTTCCTGGCTCTACTGAGGGTGGACACACACTTGTTTCGGGCTTTGTGAAAGGAAATGAGATTTCCTTCTGTTGGATTTGCTTTCCAGGAGACGAAAGCAAGTTGTTTCTGGGCAACAGCCTCACCACAAGATTCCGTGTACCATGGATGGGAGGAAGGGTATGACAACTGAAGACGAGATGGGATAAATCTGTGCATGAGAGAGAGCAATTTACTTTGGAAGAATTCCCAGGATGAGTTGATGTCAGAGGCGGTAGGGATGGGATGATTAATCTTTACATCATTATATATATCTGTACCAAGTTTGAATTGGATCACTTCAGCCGTTCTGAAGTTATAGACATATTACAGACTTTGACCTTTGCCCGCAAAATTTAATCAGTTAATCTTTACATCATTATACATACCTGTGCCAAGTTTGAATTAGATGATCACTTCAGCCGTTCTCAAGTTATAGACATATTACAGACTTTGACCTTTGACCTCTTGACCCCAAAATCTAATCAGTTCATCTTTACACCATTCTACATAAGTGCACCAAATTTGGTCAGAAACCCATCACTGGTTCACAAGTTATCGTGGTAACAGTATTTTTACCTAACATGACCTTTGACCTTGTGACCCCTAAATCTAATCGGTTCATGTTTACCTCATTATACATACACCAAGTTTGACTAAGATCCCTTCAGCCGTTCTCAAGTTATCGCGGTAACGAAAACCTATCGTGGACGGAAGGACGGAAGGAAGGAAGGACGGATGGACGGACAACCTGAAAACATAATGTCAACGAAGGCATGAATATTTTTTTGGTGAATTCTTCAATTTTTGCGCGAGTCTTTCACGAACTGCCTGCCCAGGCCTGATATTCTACAGAGCTGATTTGGCCAGGAATTTGTTCAGGGTGCTGGTGATAACTCACCCACTCTTCTCGAAAGACACCATGGGATCTAGCATCCACCAATCGATGCAGGCTTACTGGATACCCAGGTTAACGTCCATCTGAGGGACGGCACACTTTGTGATGCAACACCCTGCCTGCAAAGCACAAACGTGACATCATCGGGTTTATCATCGGGAATCGAACCCATGAATCGTTGCCAAGTGCACTACTTCTGCATCATCATTTTGGACATGTCCTGAAAGTGTACCTCATATACCTGTATATTTTGAAGTATTTATAGCAAGTAGAAACTGTAGAACTGCATTTGGCAAAGCTTTTTTTTTTTTTTTTTTTTTTTTTGTGTATACTGAATCGAGGCTCGTGAAAGAGCTAACATTTATTTCACAAACAAATCAACCAGACAAACAAAACACACAAAAAGAGGGAGCGGAAAACAAGATGGGGAGAGAAGGGGAAGCACACAAACACAACATTTGAGAGCAGGGAGATGTGTGGAAGGGAGAGGGCTTGGGGGGAGGAGGCGTGGGAAGGGGGGGGGGAGGGGGGTGGAGGGAGAAGTATAAAACACAAGGACACCAAGGACTTCCAGGACAGAAGTTGGTATTTCAAAAAAGTGGAATTGGGGTGAAATTAGCGGGGGTAGAAAAGATCAAGGTTTTGGATGGGGGAAGATAGATGGTGGTGAACAGCAGTTTTAAAGACCTGGAGGGTGGAGTGGGATTGAAGAGAGTGAGGGAGTTTGTTCCAGAGGTGGGAGAAGAGAGGAATGAAGGAGTGAAGGTGAGCAGAGAGTCTTGATTTTGGCAGTTTGACCATAAGAGGGTTGCAGGCAGATCTTGTGCGACCTGTAAGAATATTTGCGGGACAGAGCCCAGAGAGAGCTGGGGGGGCAAGGCCAGAGAGGAGTCGGTAGAAGATGGAAAGACCACCAACCTGCCTGCGGTGAGTGAGTGAGAGGCCCTTGGAGTTAGCTTCATCGCGGGAGATTCCAATGATGCTGAATGCTTTGGTTTCAACAACGTGAAGACGAGCTAGGTGTGAGGCAGGAGCACCAGCCCAGAGGGGAGAGCAGTATTCCATTGAGCTGCGGATGAAAGCCTTGTATGTGGTGAGGAGCTCAGGTGTGCCAAGGAAGGCCTTTGCACGACGGAGGATGCCCAGTCGGCGACTGGCTTTGGAGGCCAGATTTGAAATGTGGTTTTCCCAGGAAATATCATGGCAGATAGTGAGACCCAAAAGCTTGAGTGACAGAACTTCTTGGAGAGGATTATTCAGAAAGTGGATGGGAGGGTTGTCCAGTCGGTCTTTTCGGAGAGACATCGTAAGAGTGGGAGATTTGTCAGGATTGAAAGACATGTTCCACTTGTTTGCCCAGTCTGTGATTTTGTCCAGGTCTGCAGAGAGTGAGGAGGCAGCAGACTGCCGATCTGAGGGATGAAAAATGGAGCGACAGAGAGTCGAGTCATCAGCAAAGAGATGCAGAGGATTTTCAAGAGAGTCAGAGAGATCATTGATGAAGACCAGAAAAAGCACAGGGCCCAGAACACTGCCTTGTGGAACTCCAGCCTGAACAGGAAGAGGAGATGAGAGAAACCCATTCAGGGCCACACGTTGACTACGACTAGAGAGGAAGTCCGCCAGCCATGCGTGGAGATTTCCATGGATACCAAAAGAGGAGAGTTTGGTGAGCAGAGCGGGGTGCCAGACCGTATCGAAGGCACGTGATATGTCAAGGGAGACTGCTCTAATTTCCTGTTTGGCATTGAGGACCTCCATCCATTGTTGAGAAAGCAGAAGCAGCATGTCCAGAGTAGAGTGACCAGGTCTGAAACCAAATTGATGATCAGAGATCAAGCCATTGGAGAAGAGGAAAGATTTCATATCTGAAGCAATGATGGATTCCATGACTTTGCTGATAATTGGGAGAAGGCTGATTGGTCTGTAGTTGCTGGGATCTGTTTTTGCACCTTTTTTGTGCAAAGCGGTGATGTTGGCAGATTTCCAAGCAGATGGAAGATGACCTTGAGCAAAAGAGAGGGTGAAGAGAACAGAGAGAGGGAGTGAAAGAGCGGAAGAACAGGATTTTAGGACCCGTGGGCTGATGCCGTCAGGTCCAGTTGCAGAATCCGAGTCGAGGGTTGACAGAAACTTTTCCACCTTGTCAGGAGGAAAGGACACAGAGTCCAGGAGCAGCTGGGTATGACTGGGTACGGTGGGTACAGAGAGGGATGGGTTTGGGACAGAAGATTTAGAGGCAAACACAGAGTTGAGGCATTCAGCTTTTTCACGCGCGGAGTCAGCCGTGTGGCCATTTGAGGTGAGGGAGGGGATGGAGGGGGAACAAACACCAGAAACAGATTTGACCAGACGCCACCAGGATTTGGAAGAGAGAGACAGATAAGAGAGTTCGGTCCTGAGAACGGACAGATATTGTTTCCTGGCTCTCCTGAGGGTGGACACACACTTGTTTCGGGCTTTGTGAAAGGAAATGAGATTTCCTTCCGTTGGATTTGTTTTCCAGGAGACGAAAGCAAGTTGTTTCTGGGCAATAGCCTCACCACAAGATTCCGTGTACCATGGACGGGAGGAAGGGTATGACAACAGAAGACGAGATGGGATAAATCTGTGCATGAGAGAGAGCAGTTTGCTTTGGAAGAATTCCCAGGAAGAATTTATGTCAGAGGCAGTAGAGATGGGAGACCAGTCCAGATGATTGATGGCTGCTTGAAGACCGTGCCAGTTGGCCTGAGTGAAATGCCAGACTCGTCGACGCTGAGGAGGCTCTCTGAGAATGGTCAGAGAGATGTCCACTTTAACAAGCACATGATCAGAAGAGCCGATTGGAGCAGAAGAAGAGCAGCAGACATTTTCAGGGAAGTTAGTCATAACCAAGTCCAGAAGAGAAGATGCTTGGTTGACTGAAATCCGGGTCGGGAAATTGACAGATTGTGTCAGTCCCAGTGAGTCACAGAAGTCCTTTGCTGAAGAGCCATGGCTGGTGAGAGCGGTACCCACACCCAGCCAACTGGCATGGTGACATCTTGAAGCTTCTGCTTCAAGATGCCTTTTCATGGTAATTGCAGCGATTCGTATTTAATAATGATCCTTGGGAAGGTTTATTAAATTTTTTAATACCTTTAGGTAATTGATGTTGTATGCTCTCTGCAGGGCTTTTCCATTGAATCCGATGATGATGAAGAAGAAGAAGAAGAAGAAGAACAAGAGGAAGAAGAAGCACTGCGAGCAGGATAATTTGGACAATCATGTGAAAGCGAATGAACTTGAACGTGTGGAATTTCCTTCTGGGTTTAATGATCCGCATTGTGACGTGAAGAAGTTGGTATGTTTATTTAATAATTTTTGTATTTGTTTTGAACCTTTGCCTCAGTCAAAGCTTTTAAACTGGTTCCAATTTGAAATTGCTCTGAGTTCAAGGAATGTTATTGGCCTAACTTGATTCCTGTATATTAAGGTTGCAATAAATGCAGCGTGTGGATACTCTACTGCAATTCCTATTTTACAGGAAGTGATTGCTGTTAAGAAAGAGTATGTTGAAGACTCCCACATGAACATGTCTGAGCCATCATGCTTGGATAACTTCGACTCTCCTCGCTCTGATGTAAGATGTTATTTGTTTTTTTTCCAGAATCTAAGGATCATACTGGAGCTGGCACACATACATCTCACACACATGGACAGACAAATACATGAGACAACACAGGACTGTTAGACGAGACAAACACAGCCACTGAGCTTTGGGGAAGTGACCACTTCCCGGGGCCCTCTGGGTATCAGCGACGTCACAACAATGGCGCTCTGGGTATCAGCGACGTCACAACAATGGCGCCGCCTTTCTCGACTCGCCACATTCACCGGAGAATTTCCTCCTCCCCACGGATGCCAATCTATGGGGACTGTCCGTGCTGTTATCCTATTAAATGCTAAACGTCAAGCAAGGTCTTTCAGTCTTTCAATCCTGACAAATCTCACACTCTTATGATGTCTCTCTGAAAATACCAACTGGACAACCCTCCCATCCACTTTCTGAATAATCCTCTCCAAGAAGTTCTGTCACTCAAGCTTTTGGGACTCACTATCTGCCATGATCTTTCCTGGGAAAACCACATTTCAAATCTGGCCTCCAAAGCCAGTCGCCGAGTGGGCATCCTCCGTCGTGCGAAGTCCTTCCTTGGCACACCTGAGCTCCTCACCACATACAAGGCTTTCATCCGCAACTCAATGGAATACTGCTCTCCCCTTTGGGCTGGTGCTCCTGCCTCACACCTAGCTCGTCTTCACGCTGTAGAAACCAAAGCTTTCAGAATCATTGGAATCTCCCGCGATGAAGCTATCTCCGAGGGCCTTTCACTCACTCACCGCAGGCAGGTTGGTGGTCTTTCCGTCTTCCACCGACTCCTCTCCGGCCTTGCTCTCTCTGGGCTCTGTCCCCTAACTATTCCTACAGGTCGCACAAGATCTGCCAGCAACTCTCTTATGGTTAAACTGCCAAAATCAAGACTCTCTGCTCACCTTCACTCCTCTTTTCTCCCACCTCTGGAACAAACTCCCTCACTCTCTTCAATCCCACTCCTCCCTCCAGGTCTTTAAAACAGCTGTTCACCACCATCTCTTATCTTCCCCCATCCAAAACCTTGATCTTTTCTACCCCTGCTAATTTCACCCCAAATCCACTTTTTTGAAAGACCAACTTCTCTCCTGGAAGTCCTTGGTGTCCTTGTTTTATACTTCTCCCACCCCCCCCCCCCTTCCCACGCCTCCTCCCACCAAGCCCTCTCCCTCCTTCAGATCTCCCGATGTCCCTGCTCTCAAATGTTGTGTTTGTGTGCTTCCCCTTCTCTACCCATCTTGTCTACCGCTCCCCTTTTTATATACTTTGTTTGTCTGTTTGATTTGTTTGTGTGATAAATGTCAGCTCTTTCACGAGCCTCGATTCTGTATACAAAAAAAAAAAGAAAGTCAAGCAACATGTACCATTTTTAAAATCTTTGGTACGACTCAAACAGGTCCAATCCGGATTGGTTTGACTCTGGCGGAGTTTGAACCACCGACCTCCCAGATTCGGAGCGGACACTGACCATTACACCACTATGTCTTGTTTATTTACCTGATAAGGTGGCCATGTGGAATTTGTGTTCCTCCAAACATTATATACAAGTTGAATATCCAAGTTGATGGTTTTCCAGTTCAGCGTGTCTGTCGTTAAATCTTTAACTATATTGAAGGTGAACTTAGTAGTCTGATGTTTTATTTTCTTGTAAAAGTTGTAGGAAGACGTTGCAAGTTTGTGTATGGTGTGTTTCTATGTGCTCTACCAATATATTGTGCGGTAATCCCACTAACATGACATGACTCACATGTGCAAATATAGTATAGTTTTACATTTGACTTCATTGAGGTGGTGGGGGGCAGAGAGTGGTTGGGAGGGGGGGGGGGGCTCTCCCATCACACCCCCTCAATTGAAATAACTTTCAAAAGACAAAGTTGCAGACACATCAAGGCTCTATGGGCAGAAAAGATCACCTCGGCTGAATTGGCATCGACTTGAAGGAATGAAGAGTTGTTCGATGGCATTGCAATGCCGGTGTTATCCAAGGTTGTACATCGTTCTGCGAAGTAATATCGTTGAAATGTGAAAGATGAAATTTGCTGTAAAAGCAAACGAAATGCTGAAGACAAGCTGGTCTTGTGGGAAAACCAACACGACAGGCCTACAACATCATGTGAGCATGTTTACGCAATCATATCACCCCAAGCACCGTGGGGAAATGAAAACCGATGGCTCCTTTGCAACGAATACTTGATAGTGTGGATGAGGCATAAAACGTACTATTTGCTACGCTTTGGGCGGAGTACCAACTATATTTGAGTACAAATACGATCCTTCATTGGGAGCCAGAATTGTTTTTTTGCAATATTTTAAAGTTTAAACTCTTCCTGCTACTCGCCAAGTGTGGAATTCGCTGCCTTCCCGATTTTCCTTTTCTTTCCTTTGTAAAGTCCTTTTATATTTTGCTTTTAAATAGAAAGGTGCTATTAAAGAAATTAATTTATCCATCGTCCACAACCTTTCCTTTTCCCCCAAAATCCTATTGATTAATGTGGGTTGCTCCACAGCCCTTGAGCATTTGATTGGAACGTCCTAGTTTCCATCTTGACCCTCAATTCGATCAGTCGTTCCTTCGTCTCACCCACCTGTACCAATCGCTCTCTGCACGTGTTATCTGGTGAGCCAAAGGTACCTGCGTACTCGTTCATTCTCCTCTCTGAAGTCTCAATTGGTCAGATTTGTGCTTTGCAGGCAGGGTGTTAGACCACAAAATGTACAGCGTCCCTCGGATGTGTATTAAGCTGGGCGTCTTATCTGTTAGCACTACCTCGTGGTCAGTCGTTGATCCCACTAGCTAACTAGCACTATGCTATCCTAAATCGCCTTCAGTTGAACGTCAGGCCTAGTCGGTTGCTTCGCGAAAGACTTTGGCCTTTCCCCAGCCTTCCCTACAAATAAGATGGCAATAATTGGGTTTGCTAAATAATTGGTAGTATGAATGATCGTTTTAAGGCCATTTTTCCCCGCTAGAGCGGGGGTTAGCCTTGCGGGCCCCATGACGATCATGGTTCCCTGTTTGAGGCAATGTTTTTATGGCCGGATGCCCTTCCTGACGCCAACCCTTAGTCGCCTCATGATGTGCAGGGATACGGTGTACCTATTCTAAACCGGGGTACACACCGGGAACATTCATCCCAGCAAGCTGGTACTCAATTTGCCGACCTCAGAAGGATGACAGGCTGAGTCAACCCCCCTGGCGTTAATTCAGCGATTGACCGGGATTCGAACTCAGGATCCTAGGATCCCAAGCCTGCACCCTAACCGCTAAGCCAACACCAGGTAGTATGAATGAATTAATAGACATTATTAGCCTCCATTGTACTTGGTCCAAAACGGGCGCTTATGGATTGATTCTCGTCCGTCCGTGCGTGCATCCGCAACCATATATCGGAGATGTATGGACTAATTTTGTTCATACTTGGCACAAAGACAATACATGATGGCATACATATGCACGTCATTTTATTTCGAGATCAGATCCAATATGGCCGACTGGTGGCAATTTTATTACCTAAATGTGTCACCAACCATTTCTTGAACATGCATGGACCGATTTCATTCAAACTTGGCACAAGTAGAGTACATGGTGGCATACACGTGCACGTCACTTTAGTCTGCAATCTGATCAAGCATGGCCGACTGGTAGACTGGCAGGCATTTTAGTTGTAAAAAAAACCCCAATATTGACCACGTCCTCAACCATTTCTCGGCATGCATGGACTGATTTTGGTCAAACTTGGCTCAAAGACAATACATGAGGGTATACATAAGCAGAATATTTTGTTTTGTAATCCAACCAAAGATGGCCGACTGAAGGCCTTTTAACTCCGTACGGCAAAATTACTAAAACCACGGGAGTTGTGACATCTTGTCTTTTTCTTCTTGGTTGTGGTGAAAAGGTGTCCACTGCTCAAAAAGGTCAGTGTAAAGTAGGGATTGGTGGTAGTGTCGGTGACTTGATTTTCAGTAGAATCGTTTTATAATTCCAATTTAAAGATGCCCTTCCTGCTGCCAACCCTGTTAGTCGACTCTTGCGACACACAGGGAATTAATATTACCAGTGAACTGGTACTCAATTTGCCGACCTCGGGAGGATGACAGGCTGAGTCAACCCCCCTGGCGTTAATTCAGCGATCGACCGGAATTCGAACCCAGGATCCCAGGATCCCAAGCCGGCACCCCAACCACTAAGCCAACACCAGGCTTTTGTATTCCACTGATAGGCCGGAAATGGATTCGGACCTGAACGAAAATCTAATCGGTTTGTTCGTGTCACCAAACCAACTCATCCACCTAGTTTAGTCATAACTCATCCCTAACATTTTAAAATATCATTTTTACTCCCGCGAGGGAGTAATGCATTTGATCGTGTGTGTGTGTGTGTGTGTGTGTGTGTGTGTGTGTGTGTGTGTGTGTGTGTGTGTGTGTGTGTGTGTGTGTGTGTGTGTGTGTGTGTGTGTGTGTGTGTGTGTGTGTGTTCGTGTGTGTGTGTTCGTGTGTGTGTGTTCGTGTGTGTGTGTTCGTGTGTGTGTGTTCGTGTGTGTTCGTGTGTGTGTGTTCGTGTGTTTGTGAACAAGATATCTGGGAAAGTTCTGAATGGATTTGGATGAATGTTGGTGGGATGATTGCCCTTGGGATAAGGAAGAATTGATTAGTTTTTGGTGAAGCTCAGGATATTATTCTGGATCCAGGAATTTTTTGAAGGATTTTTTACCATTGGAAGATAGGGCTCATTTTTTTTAACATTATCTTCTATATATTCTATATTTAACATTGTGATATGAAAATAGTTTTCATATTTGTTGTAAATGTAGTTTAAACTCGTGGTTATGCGTTAGAGCGGTGTATTTTGTTAGCAGCGTCGTCTTCAAGGTTCTTTTTTTTTCTTTCTTTTTTTCTAATAAAGACATATTTTGTCATTTTAAAACCACCAAAGTGTGTATTCGGTTTCCCCGTTTCATAAAATGTATCGTTTGATACGTATAATGCTTTAAAACTGTTTTTTTTTTGTTTTGTTTTTTTTACCTTAGAAGAGATATCAACATTTACCTCAGGCAATGTCAATGTCAATCGCGGTGTCAGTATTTGATGAACTTATAAAGACTTAGGTGAGTTATAAGTGTGACAAGCATGTGCACGGGAGTCTTCCCAGAAGAATGAGTGGTCGCATTAGCTTGTCCGACTTAAAATGAGCGAGTTTTGTTTTGACGTTTGGGCCAGTTTTACATGTTGTATCCCTAAGGAATGAAACGAACGTTTTCCTGGCTTACAATTTTATTTGAAGTCACACATGCCTCAAAATACACTCACTTATATAGAATTGAATGCGGAATCCGAAAATGTAAGTGAAATTGACTTGTTTTTTTTAACATTATCTTCTATATATTATATATGTACATATATATCTGTGCAGTGTCTGTCTTGTGTTGTCACTGAACTACTCCCTCAAACTTTTGCGAAATCGTACTATTCCAACTTGACCCACGGCGGGAGTATGCGCTCTACTGAGTGGCGTTCTAGTTTATATTGCTTTTGATGGAAATGAATGTAGAAGGAAGTAGAGGACGGGGAAGACCGAGAAAGACTTGGCTAAAGGTGGTGGAAGAAGAAATGCGGGCAAGGGGGTTAACAAGGAGAGATGCAGAAAATAGGGCAAAATGGAGAAGATTGTCATGGGGACCGCAAGGCTAACCCCCGCTCTAGCAGGGAAAATGGCCTTAAAATGCCTGTTGTTGTTTGTTGTTTATATTTCGCTTTTCCGCTGATCTCTCAATGGTGAAGAATCACTTAAAAATTAAATAATTTTCGTATCCAAATCCAAATTCAGATCTTCACCAAAATCGAGTCGATTCATCCTTGTCACACACCCAACGGGTCCACCAGGTTTCGTCCAAATCGGTCAATAATTTTTCAAGATTTCCTGCTATGTATCGTTTTTAGCCCTCTCTCTCAATAGTGAAGAATCGCTTAGAAAATTCTACCTAGCCGGATCCAGATCTTCACCAAAATCTAATCATTTCATCTTTGTGACATACCCAACATCTCTGCCAAATTTAGTCCGAATCCTTCCACAACCTTTTGAGATATCTTGCTCACAGACAGACAGACAGACAGGGGTGAAAACATAACCTCCATCCACCTTTAGTTGCGGAGGTAAATATATAGTTACTAGTGGGGTCACCCGTGGGAATCCCACGGGCATGGACGTGTGTGACATTTCGACATATTGAGTTAGATGCTGCACCTGCACATTCAGTTTCACAATAACACACACACACACACACACACACCTCGTTTTTTCATTTCTGTATCTCACAATTCGGTCTCTCTCTTATTCACACACCCACACAAACACACACACACACACACACACAAACACACACACACACACGTACACCGACACACATACACATACACACATATACACATACACACACACACGCAAACACACATACACATCCACACACACACGCACGCACACGTACACACACATGTACACCGACACATGCATATACACATACACATATGTATACACACACATGCACACACATATACACACACACAGACACAGACACATACACATACACATATACACATACACACACACACATGCACAAAAACACACACACACATATATACACGCACACACACACGTACAGACAAATGTACATGCACACACATATGCACACACACACACATATATATATATATATATATACACATACACATACACATACACACACACACAGACATATATATACACACACACATATATGCACGCACACACACACACACACACACATATATGCGCGCGCGCGCACACACACACACTCACACACACACATCCCACACGTATATACATGTTTAAAGTGTACGTGCACTTCCCCCCTCCCCCGCCCGGCAACGCTGAGTACTTCTGCTAGTAACTAATGAAATAAAAACGAAGAAATATCTCTGGGTAATTTCCTGAAACTCGGTGAAATTCGCCCGGTGTATCGGTGAAATATTTTATTTGGGCGGTGTATAATCGCTTCGAACGAAATATCTCTAAGCAATTTCCCGTCTGTGTTTCATGTCCATGCACACGTGAAATGGAGTTTGTTTTTGCACACGTGAAATGAACATGTGAACCTTTACTTCCGGATAATAATGTTGAATGAAATAAAAACGAATAAATATAGTGGGGTCACCCGTGGGAATCCCACGGGCATGGACGTGTATGACATTTCGCATATTGAGTTAGATGCTGCACCTGCACATTCAGTTTCACAAAATTGTTACTGGCAATTTATCAGATGCACAAATGATGCAATCTACACAATGTATTTACTTCTGATAACATGTGAATGCATGTGCGTGCACACGCACACACACATATACACACACAAACACGTACAACCACACATGTATACACACACGTACACCCACACACATACACCCAAACACATATATACACACACACATACACAAACACATCTCGTTTTTTCATTTCTGTTCCTCACAATTTTGTCTCTCTCTTATTCAGACAGACACACACACATACATCATACATCCACACACACATACATCCACACACACACACACCCACACACATGTACACCCACACACCCATGTACACCCACACATATACACACACACATGTACACACACACATGTACACCCACACCCACACACACACATATAGACACACATATATATACACACACACACACACCTCGTTTTTTCATTTCTGTACCTCACAATTCGGTCTCTCTCTTATTCACAGACACACACACAGACACACACACACACACACACACACACACACACACACACACACACACACACACACACACACACACACACACATATATGTATACACACACATATATGTATATACACACGCACACACACACACACCTCGTTTTTTCATTTCTGTACCTCACAATTCGGTCTCTCTCTTATTCACAGACACACACACACACACACACACACACACACACACACACACACACACACACACACACACACACACACATATGTATACACACACATATATGTGTACATGCACACACAAACACACGTACACCCACACACATATATACACACACATACATATATACACACACATAGACACACGTACACCCACACACATATACACACATATACACACACACACACACACACACACACACACACACACACACATATATATATATATATATATATATATATATATATATATATATATATATTGTTGCGGATATGAGGACTGTATATTTTTTTGATTGTGTGAATTATTATTATTGTTTATTCTGCGCCTCCTGCCTCCGGAGCTGTGTAAAGGTCAAAGGGCATCCCATAATTAGTCCATAAAGCATCCACACCACAGCCAATCATAGAATACCCCTGTTCAATGGTTATATCTTATTATGTGTTTTTAGGGTAAGGCTGTGTCTCCCATTAATTGAAATACTCCATTGCACCAGTGAAAGAGATAGATTCCCTTCATTCCCACTCCCAACACTTCCATTCCCCCCTTTTCGTCAATTGCAATTCGCATTGCCAACTGCATGTTGGGCGGTTTTCCCTTCATCCGCCATTGACCACGAGGCAGGGTTGGGGAAGAAAGGCGTGTCTCCACCTCGTCATAGAGGGGAGGAGTGAGCCAGCCCCGAACAACCAACCGAGCACGAGGGGTTTGGTTTGAGAGGGCGGAGGAAGAGCGATCGGGGAGGTTCGCAAAGGTTCAAGGGTGGGGCTATATATAACCCATGAGAGACGCCCCCAGGAGAGATGAGCTTTTACAGAGGAGAGACGAGTACAGGGGAAGGAGCTGGGTCGTCAGAGCAAGAGCGCGTGGAGAGGTCCATGACAAGAGCTGAGTTGGTCGTCAGGGGTGGTCAGTGGTTGCGTTGAGTGGTTGCGTTGGAGAAAGAGTGGTTGGACAAACAAAAAAGAGAGGAGAGAACCCGTCACGCGAGAGAACCCGTCACGCGAGAGAACCCGTCACGCCAGACCCCCCACCAGCAGCGTTGGCTTGGCTCCACCAAGCAGCTCCGACCCGCTACCCCGCGCACACAACAGGATCGGTGGCATCGGCGGCCGTCGAGGTCCAGCCCGACGTCCCGTGCGGGATCAAACTCCAGCCAGCTCCGGGCCTTCCTCCAGCCACCCACCTCCTGTCATTCCTGCCTGCAATTTCCATCCATTTGCGTACGTGAGTTTGTTTTGTTCGTGCTGTCCTGGGTAGTAACAATAAGTCTGTATAAGCTAAAGATTGCACTGTGTCACCTGCGTCTCATGTCCCTGTAAATAAACGTGACTGCTTGCTTCCTACTTATATGTGTAAATAATAAATCCAATTACTCTTCTGTACGTCTTCTTGTCTTCTTCTCTCTTCCTTCTCTTTCGGTCGCTTTAGAGGTTTCCCGATTGAATATCTGTGGTGCGATCTGGTCAACGTTGGGGGAGTCGGGCCAATTGGGGATCCTGTAACAGTCGCGGTGGACCATCCGCTCGGCCCAAAGTAACATCTAAACCGCAACTGTAACAATATATATATATATATATATATATATATATATATATATATATATATATATATATATATATATATATATATACACATACATACACACACACACACACACACACACACACACACACACACACACACACACACACGTCCCACATGTATATATCCCACATTCCACACGTATATACATGTTTAAAGTGTACGTGCACTTCCCCCCTCCCCCGCCCGGCAACGCTGGGTACTTCTGCTAGTAACTAATGAAATAAAAACGAAGAAATATCTCTCGGTAATTTCCTGAAACATATTTTACTTCCGGATAATAATGTTGAATGAAATAGGAAAGAACGAAGAAAAACATGTCGTTTTTGTGCCGACTCTCATAAAACGTAAAAGTAATAAATGTTAACGGAAAAGAAAAAGCGAATTTTTAATATATGTCGACATTTTCCCCGAATGTTATTTTAGGCGCTGTATTTTCGTGTATCATCGTGGCGCGATTTTTATAAATATATCTCGGCAATTTCCCGTGTGTGCGTGAATGATCTCAATTATTTCTGACACCGAGTCTAAAACCATCGATAAAAATTAAATCAGATGGTGAATTCGATAAAATCGTGAGGGTGACTCAATGAATGGGCTTTAGTTTACAGGCCTTTGAGAATTCATTTCGTTCTATAAACGGAAACTTTTTTGGGATTCTCTTCCCGTTTTTTTTCAACCGAGTCTAACACTATGTTAGCGAGTGTTAAAAATGAAATGATATATCGAATTAGAATTGAAATAAACCTGTGTGAGAGAGAAAGACAGCATGGGCCTAACTAAACAGGCCTCAAAGCCATTCGAGGTAATAAAATGGTGGATATTTGTTTCCATGAAGCCTCTCCAAGAATGGGTGGAGCTATGGGTGGAGCTACTCTGCAAACTGACTAAGACCACACCCCCGGACAGACGTCCAACAGAATCACCGTAGCCTATTATAATATAGACTAGCGGGGTCACCCGTGGGAATCCCACGGGCATGGATGTGTGTGACATTTCGACATATTGAGTTAGATGCTGCACATTCATTTTTACAAAATGGTTACTGGCAAGTCATCAGATCCAGAAATGGTGTAATGAACACAATTTATTTATTTCACATAATATGTGACCCCTCACTCCTCTCCACCTGACACTCTCCTCTCTCCACCTGACACTCTCCTCTCTCCACCTGACACTCTCCTCTCTCCACCTAGCACTCCTCTCCTCTCCAATCCCTCACATTCCTCTCCTCTCCAATCCCTCACCTCTCCAATCCCTCATACTCCTCTCCTCTCCCTCACACGCCTCTCCAATCACGCCTCACACTCCTCTCCAATCGCGCCTCACTCCTCTCCAATCGCTCCTCACACTCCTCTCCAATCACGCCTCACTCTCCTCTCCAATCGCGCCTCACACTCCTCTCCAATCGCACCTCACACTCCTCTCCAATCGCGCCTCGCACTCCTCTCCAATCACGCCTAACACTCCTCTCCAATCACTCCTCACTCCCCTCCAATCGCTCCTCACTCCTCTCCAATCGCTCCTCACTCGCCTCTCCAATCGCTCCTCACTCGCCTCTCCAATCGCACCTCACACTCCTCTCCAATCGCGCCTCACACTCCTCTCCAATCGCGCCTCACACTCCTCTCCAATCGCGCCTCACACTCCTCTCCAATCGCGCCTCACACTCCCCTCCAATCGTGCCTCACTCTCCTCTCCAATCGCTCCTCACTCTCCTCTCCAATCGCTCCTCACTCACCTCTCCAATCGCTCCTCACTCGCCTCTCCAATCGCTCCTCACTCGCCTCTCCAATCGCTCCTCACTCGCCCCTCCAATCGCTCCTCACTCGCCCCTCCAATCGCTCCTCACTCTCCTCTCCAATCGCTCCTCTCTCCTCTCCAATCGCGCCTCACTCTCCTCTCCAATCGTGCCTCACTCTCCTCTCCAATCGCACCTCACACTCCCCTCCAATCGCTCCTCACACTCCTCTCCAATCGCTCCTCACTCGCCTCTCCAATCGGCTTATCCCCGTCTCGTTTTTCTCCCGTCTCGTTCTTTTTCTTGCTCCATCATGTTCAAGTTTGCATTGACGTTCGTCGATGGACTCGTTCGCCCGTCTCATTCGTTTTCTTGCTGCATCCTGTTCAAGTCTGCGTTCTTCATCGATCGTCTCATTCATTTTGGAAATAGAAGTTTCCACGCAGCGCATGAATTGTCACGATCCTCAAGAGGAAGTGTCTCGTAATCATCAAATGATAAATGGCAAGTAAATTATATTGTTGAAAATTAAACATTTCAAATAAACCTATTTAAAGTGTATGCGCACATAACTAATAAAAAAAAACGAAGAAATATCTCTCGGTAATTTCCTGAAACATATTTTACTTCCGGCTAATAATGTTGAATTAAATAAAAACGAAGAAATATATGTCGGCATCATTGTTGACGTTTTTGTGACGACTGTCATCAAACGAAAAAGTAATATATCTTAACGGAAAAGCAAAAGCGAATTTTTAATATGTGTCGACACGTTGCCGTCGGTGTCATGTTGGGCGGTGTATGATACATCATGACGTGATTTTTAAAAATATATCTGCATTTTCCCGTGTGTGTGGAATGTTCTCAATTATTGCTGACACCGAGTCCAAAACCATCGATAAAAATGAAATCAGATGGTGAGTTAGATTGGAGATAAAGGCGTGAGAGAGACTCAATGGCCTTGAAGTTACAGGCCTTTGAGAATTCATTTCGTTCTATAAACGGCAACTTTCATCGGATTTTCTTCCCGTTTTTTTTCAACCGAGTCTAAAACTATGTTAGCGACTGTGAAAAATGAAATGATATATCGAATTTGATTTGAAATAAAACTGGGAGAGAGAGCAAGACACCACGGGCCTACAAAACAGGCCTCAAAGCTATGCGAGTTAATAAAATGGTGGATATTTGTTTATATGAAGCGAAGCCTCTCCCAGAATGGGTGGAGCTACTCTGCAAACCGAGTAAGCCACACCCCGGACAGACGCCCAACAGACAGACAGACAGAATCATCTACGGCTATTATAATATAGATCCTGCACATGCGATGGTGAAAAGCGGGGTTAAGCAATTTGTTCACGTCTGTTTGTCTCTGTCTGTCTACAAGCGTCATTTATGATTGATGAACTATTTAATTTAAAATGAATGTTATATTTTGAACATTTATCGGCAACCAAACCTGCAATTTAGCAGTACCTTGACTGAATTTGACCCGATCGAGCATGCGCGGAGAGAAGTGAGATCATTTTTCTCTCTCTTGTCTGTCTGGCAGTCAAACAAAATTGAAAATCATTCCAAGCAGGAAAATTACCTTTTTTAAGAACGTCGTAAAGGACACAACAGGCATGACTAATTAATGCAATGTGTTAGATAAGGTGGTGTAAAAGACGCAGCATCAACGGTGGTAAACTTCCAAAGTGTTTTTTTTTTTTCCTACAACTTTATAATATTTTTATTATTTCAATTGAATTGTATATTTGGACAGCGTACAACACAAATTACTGTTTTGTCACTTTCCCTTAATTTTAGCAGTACTTGGACAAAATGTTGCAGCATTTTACATCATCATGGCCAATCAAATTTGCCTCTTGTAGACTCCGCCAATGTTTTCGTTTGTTATATTTTTCCTCGTTATATTATTATAATATTTATTATTACTAGGGCATGCCCGTACTATATCTATATCTAAAATTATATCCCCCCCCCTCTATTTACATGAAATGGTTTGGTCCAAAGCGAACGGCTTGCGAGTACGGTGACAATCCCCCCCCCTCTATTTACATGAAATGGTTTGGTCCAAAGCGAACGGCTTGCGGAGTTTGGTAAAGAAATCGCCACAGCGTGCACAAACGCGCAGGAAAGCGAAAGAATCGCAAATTAGTTTTAATTAGTTTTAAAACATAGTTTAACGCCAACATAGCGGCAACATAGTTTGCCAACGTGAAATAAATGAATACGCTCTCAAATGTGCCGTCCGAGGCAGAGTCTGTTCGCCACGTTCGGCACACGTGATAGCTCGCTGCTCTCTGATTGGTTGAATCGTTTTTGGACATAGCTCGGTAACTACTTGTCCGATTAATATGAAACGTTGAAAAGGCACATCCTCGGGTCCCCAGCAATATACCTGGCAAGTTGCAAGTATATCGGACCGGTAGTTGTCGCGAAACAGCGGTCACAGACAAACACACAGACACACACACAGACACACAGAGATTACTGGAATTATAGATAGATATTCATCTCCCAACTGCGTAGCATAAGGAATTATATGAACTCTCTTGTTGTTTTTCCCACTCCCTTTGTATTTCATGCAAACTTTTTGTTGTTGTTAGGCTGGTGTTCCCAACTCGTGTGACGCTTATGGAGCAGAAACTGGCAAGCTGCTTGAATCTCCACGCACGTGCATGAAGGTTGGATGACGTTTTGTCTACTCGCTGATTGGAGTTCAAATTTCACTTCCCGACCCGAAATGTGGCTGGTTTTGTATTTATTTATTGATATTTGCAAAAGCTTTTATTTTGCTGTCACTTCCTTGCAGAGGGATTCAAAGACGGACAAAGCTACACACCATGTATGGGCGCAAGGAATGGGTTTTTCCCAACGCGGCCAAGGGAGGGGCTGGCGTAATCCTGGGAGGGGGCGCTCGACCGTGCATCAGGGACGAGGCGGGAGACAGGAAGGGCGATGGATGTGGAGGGGCGGGAGAGGAAGAGCGACTGGAAGAGGAAGAGCGACTGGAAGAGGGTGGGAAACGGACTACGTCGTTCAACTGAGACAGTACAAAGAAGAGCAAGAGGCAACAGTGGCAGCCCCTTTTATTCAAAAAGGTAATGCCTCTATTAAACGAGGATTTCTTTGAGGAACAATATTTTCCACTCTCTGTGCGGAATAATTTCCCCAACCCCCATCTCCAAACAGAGCAAAACAGAAGAGGAGGCCGTGGAACCTTCCAGAGCAAAACTGCACAACATTTGGTATGGTTTGGCAAACATGCTGGACTTCAACCAATTGGTTAATTCCTGTTTTTTTTTGTTTTCTGATTGGTGCTCTGTTTTACCTAGGAAGTGTTTGCTTTGTCTCCCCCACCACCCCATACACAACATGCATTTTAAGGCCATTTTCCCTGCAAGAGCGGGGGTTAGCCTAATGATGCCCACATGTTAGCCCCCACCACCCCATGATGTCACAAAATCAAGTGCGGCTTTTTTGGGGTGATTTCAAAGGATGAGATAAAATGAATTTAATTTTTATTGAACTATTTTACTTGTTGAGTTATTTTCATTATTATTTTATTATTTCCCCCCATTGGCATGTGCGTGCATGTCTTTTATTAACACGAGTACACCCGCACACTACGGGAGCGGCAGGAAGGGCCATTCCTCTTTGGGGTATATAGATTACAGTCGATCTGTGGTCGGGTCTCAATAACATTGGGTGTGTGTTCATTTACCAAGGTTCTTGTGGAGAGATCGCCAAGTGGTTTAAGCATTCGAGCAAGCACTCCATTCAAAACCGTTAAAGAACGGCTGGCTTGGCAAACACTAGCTTGCAGCTTGGTAAATGAGCACAACCTGGGCTTCCTCCCTTTCAGTTTCGTGTTAAACAGCAGGAGAGGGTTTCAAAGGCCGCCAGAAACGCCATGTTAGCGCCAGGAAGGGTCATGTTATTAACCCAACACTTGTGGGGTATATAAAGCACAGTAGATCTTGGCTCAGTTCTGTAAGTAAAAGTTACCTCATAGATGTTGGGATTCCTCCAAATTTCTTCATTTAGTGTTTTAAACAGCATTAACAACTGTTAAAAAAGCCAATCATACGTGTTTGTGGTTTATAATCTTTTTACCGCTGGTCGAGGCCAGAGCTCCCACGAAAATGCCATGATAAGCTATTTATAAACGTTGACTCCACGTTTGTTCAAGGAGGAAAAACCTTGGAGGTGGGATATTATTGGTATTAATATTGTTTTGTAAGAACATTAATATTATGCTATTATCATTAGTTTTGTTATTCGCAGCAGCCTTTGGAAAAAAGCCACGATAAAGCTAACTTAACATCGATATACAACATGCAACCCCATTGATGGCAATGGCGGGGAAAACCCGCTCGGGGGAGAAAACCCCCTTGGGGACGGGAGCAAATGATTGCGCTACAACCTTCATTCTGTAACCCTTAGTCATCCTGTCAAGTTTGGTTGAGATTGGATAAGTAACGACGGAATGTATCGCGGTCAAAAATTCATCAAACAGACACCAAATGGCGTATTTTAAGATGATTATGAAAACGTGGTTATGGCATTGGTGTCTTCGTTTGAGGATGAGTATAACATTGCTCGTGTTACCCTTTCAGTCTGTAAATACCAAAAGGTCTAAAAAGAGGAAGAGAAATGGAATGAAAACGTTTGAACCGGAGTTGAAGAAACGGAGAGTCGTGTGCTCATTTTACATGGAGGGCCGTTGCAACAAGGTGAGTTTTCCATGTTTTCATCGTGCGTTTGTCAATTTGCAAATCCAGTGTCCCGGATACGTTTGTAAAGTCTTCTGAAGTAATATCGAGTCTCGTTCAGAGGAAACTATTCACATGTATTTTTCATCAAAAAACAAAAATGTAATATTCTTAGTTGTGTATTTTATTTTATTTTTTTCTTTGATATAATTTTGGACAAACTTATTTCCAACGATTTCTCTTAATGAGGCTCGACTGCACAAGAAAACATGAACAGGACATTTGGCCCATCGTGCTTGTGCCATATCTAAATAATTAGGATTTCCCTTGCGAGGAACTTCAACGCAGGACCCCATTAGGCCCATCAAGCCTGCACTGATTGCCAACCTATGTGTTTTTTTGTGCTCTATGCTCAGCTTACAAAACTAATTTTACCATACTTTCGTTGACAAAAAAAAGAAGTAATAAATTGATAAATAAATTTCCCACTATGGAATAAGCGTGCTGATTTATGTGTGAATATTTTGCAACGTGCATCGTGCCTTTCAGGGAGATCTGTGCACTTTCAGTCATGATGCAGTGCCGTTGAAGAAGAAGGAACCGTGCAAGTTCTATGCCGGCGGCCATTGTGGGAAAGGAGAAAGATGTCTATACATGCACGATATCCTTTCAGATCGACTCGAGAGCAAAGCCACGCACAATCTCCGAAATCGTTCATGGAAGGTTCACAGTTTAGATTTTGGGTAGCAGATGAGTTGTAAATGTTAATGCTGACTGGTTTTTACACTTCAAAAATGATGAATAACTTGAGTTAACCGGTGAAGGCTTCAAATGGACTGTACCATTATTGAGCTATCTCTTTAATTTGTGTTGAAATAGACCACCGCTACCCCTTACCCCCAATTAATTATTTTTCTCTCTACAAGATCGTAAGCTCATGGACAGTAAATTAATTAACCTGAGGGTTCATAGAACACCTTACCTCACTCGGTCTTGAGAAAAAGGATGTGGGAAGGGTCTTTTCAACTCTTGCTTTGCCTTTCCGAGCACGATCTATATTAGCTTTGTTCATGAACTTTGAATAACAGACACGATAACCATACAAAGCCGATGGATCAAACGGAACAGTGCAGAGCTAAATCTTCTTCAAATTTCTCGGAGAAACTGACGATTTTGGAACGATCGTAGAGATAAACATGCACTTAAAGAGATCTTTTTGGACGAAGTTCAGTCTGAGTCTTCATGTCTGAATCCAATTTTTCTGAATCTTTATGGTGACGTTAGGAACCCGAATTTTCCCCCTTATTCCATTAATTCTGATGAAAAAAATTACTTTGATTTTCGTTGTTTCGAAATTCGTCGCACTTTTCAGGAACGCGTCCCCGACATAAACCGGGGTCTTACAGTACCTCAATCGTAAAATGGCAGGCACGCAGATAGTGAACCAGTTACTTTTCCCCGTTGTGCACTACACACCCAGGATAATAGACAGGTAGCTCACAGTCAGTTTTCTGCCAAAGCAATGTATAGTAGAGAGCGAAACTGAGCCCAAGAAAAAATGTTTGGATGCTGGCACGAGTTAGAAAGTACTATATTTGTTTTTATTGGTGAGCAGATGCAACTCAGAAATCTTTCGTTGCAATGAAAATGACTCATTTTATCACCCTATTTAACTTGAGTTCAATGGAAGGGCAGAATAACATGCCAAATGTGAAACAGTTTCCTTCTTTAAAGAACCTCTCCACAATCCAAGTTTGAATTTGATAGTTTTCTTTTCTGCAGACACTTTCTAAGCTTTTTTTTTTTTTTCCCCCTTGAGCACCAATTATCCGGCGTTTGATATTCACCAAGGAAAGTGTGTGATGAACATTAATTGCTCCATGAAATAACACTGACAAAACTTTCAGCAAGCATGCCATTCTTGACCAAAATCGCACATGACTTTCCATGTAAGTTCTTCCACACTGGAACAAATTGTTTTCAGGGAGACTCGTGCCGCTTTTCCCATCAACCGCTTACTGACGAGACAAGAATCATCCTCCAGAAGGTATTCCTTTGTAAATTGACAATTATCTGCAATGCAAGCGTCACTCGGTCAACCTGTCCGTACAAGTATCGGGTTCCAGCATACGTTTGCCTTGTGCTTCACTGTGCGGGGTTTTCTTTCCAGGTGTTGAACGTGCCACAAAATGCGGAAGATCCCACCGATCCTGGCACACCCAATGGAGTGATGCATTCTATGGAAAATGAAGTATCGCCGGGCTTGGACCACGTGGAAACCTTCCCGTCTAAGTATGTATTCCAAGGATACGCAATCTGTACGTCTCATGTTGCTTGTGTGCTGTTCATTGGATCACTTTGAACTGGAGGTTGTGTTGTGTGAATTGGGACAGATTTATGGGCATTTATATGCAGACACACCAAAAAATGCTGTGCATTATAAAAGATTATCTCAACAAACCATCTCCTTATAAACTCTGAAAATCCAAGGTCCATGTTTACTTCCACTCCTTTGTCCCCCTCTCCTCCTGCTTTTGTGGAGCTGCCTCCTTCGGTCTATTCAATCTCACCCCACCACACATTCAGTTTGGAAGTGCATCACTGACTGTCTCGGGCCATCCTCCATCATCCCTATTAATATTTCCTCATTTCAACCCTAAATATCCCTATTTTACCTAGAGGTCAATGTTTTCTTCCTTCCTCTCTCTTTTATTCATTCTACCCCTTGTTTTTCCAGTACCTGTCGGTTTTTCCTTCCAAACTCTGTCACTTCGGCTAAGAGCAATATTTTATTGTCCCCGGTCGCACCGCGGAGTGAAAGGGGGACTATGGTTTTCCCCTCCGTCAGTCCGTCCATCCGTCAGTGCGTGTGTGCATGCGTAAGCGAAGGACGGCATTCGAATTTGGTGTGTGGGTGCAACCCACTTCAAAATCCAAGATGGCCGCCGCCATGTATGTCTGACGCCATGTATGTCTGAACCTTGTGAGAGGAATATCTTGAAAAATAATTCGAGTACCAACTTCTAATCTGGTGTGTGGGTGTATCTAGGCATAAGGAAGAACCCTATTGAAAATTGGGTCGCCACGTCAAAATCCAAGATGGCCACCGCCATGTATGTCTGAACCTTATGAGCTGAATATCTTGAAAAATAAGTGAAGAACCAACTTCTAATCTGGTGTGTGGGTGTATCTAGGCATAAGGAAGAACGCTATTGAAAATTGGGTCGCCACGTCAAAATCCAAGATGGCCACCTTGCGTCTTCCACTTTGTCAACTCGCATCACTTCACCGACGGGGGACCTAGGCGTAACGCTTGTAACCAATGTATCTATATGCTGGCTGGTTTATGATCTGCACTAGCGGGCAACCCCACCCTGAGGACAGGAGTATCCTTCTTGGCCCAAGGCTTGATGCTCTTGCGAAGATCTTGCCATTGTAAGATTTATGCATGATTTGTTTCCCCTTGGTATTCAAAGCCAGGCTCACAGACCATACCCGGCTTGGGTTTATTGGAGCTCGGGCCAGAATGCATGCTGGAGTATGTGTGCCGGAGTAAGGCTAAATTGCATGCTTGTCTGCTGGCCTTGGGTGGCCATTTAAGGCCAGTAATGGGGTTGGAACCAGAGGTACAACTGGATTTTGAACCTTGACGTATGGTAAATGTCAAATTTGGAGTTTCAATGACATCCACGTTTGTTTCATCGTCATAAGATTTCAGCTTAAATGTTGTATAAGGCTTCAGTAATGTGGGCCAATACCCCAGCAACGAATCGATGGTGGTTTTTCTTTCATGGCAATGTCTGCCAACATTTACATTGAATTTGAGAAACAAAACCAGGCATTGTGTGCACTGATTTGGCATATGCACTTTGTCACAAGCAACGGATGCGAGATTCATCAGCCTGTCCCCAGTACAGTGGGAGACAGCGTTTTGCAATCTTGTCTGTCGATATCCTTAAAAAAAAAGAGTTTTAACCATTTGTGATTATGTCAAAATTTTCAACAAACCTTTATTGTGTGAATCTGGAGAACATCAATTAAAAAAATTTTATTATTATTTTTAATACACAGAACGTGACGGCACTTTTCCCCAACATCAGTGGCTGTGCTCACCTTGTGTGTGTGTTCGCGTGTGCGTGTGTGTGCTCCACGAGTTTTAGATACTGTAAAAAGAACAACATAACACTGCAAAGAAATATATTATATTTACAGTCATGTGAAAAGGTAAGTACACCCCATGTAAAGTTTTGACTTTTTCAACATATTTCAACATACAGCTATTTGATCTTCATTTCAACAATATTAATAGATACACGTGATATAATATAACAAATATCATGAAACATTTACATTTTGTCGTCCATTGTAGACTTTAAATAAACAAATGCACATTTCGCATGTGGAAAAAGTA
The DNA here is from genome assembly GCF_964187855.1 of Myxine glutinosa. NCBI lineage: Eukaryota > Metazoa > Chordata > Myxini > Myxiniformes > Myxinidae > Myxine > Myxine glutinosa. The sequence continues at coordinate 23,607,548 of NC_136272.1, forward strand.
AGTACACCCCTACATTTATCACTACTTCAAATACCTAAAATTAGAATCGGGTGCACCAGCTCAGGTGCAAATGATTAGCACATCGTTAGAGAGGATCTTGGAGGAACCTGTCATATTTAAACCTCAGACATTTAGTTTGGTTTGCTCTTTGTTGTTGAAGTGTGCAGAGTCATCATGCCAAGATCAAAAGAGCTCTCCGAGGCCTTTAGAAAGAAGGTTATAGATGCCTACGAGTCTGGGAAGGGATTTAAAAAGATCTCCAAACAATTTGAAATCAATCATTCGACTGTCCGGAAGATCATCTACAAGTGGAGAAGATTCCAAACAACTGCCAACTTGTTTAGGCCAGGCCGCCCCAGCAAGTTCAGCCGAGAGCAGACCGCAAGATGCTGAAAGAAGTCTCTAAGAACCCCAGAATGTCATCACGGGACTTACAGGTAGCTCTTGCCACTGTTGATGTCAAAGTGCACGAGTCTACCATTAGAAAGAGGCTGCACAAATTTGATCTGCATGGGAGGTGTGCCAGGAGGAAAACTTTGCTATCCAGAAAGAACATCAGGGCAAGAATAAAGTGTGCCAATGAACACCTAGGCAAAGACCAGCACTTCTGGAACAATGTGCTCTGGGCAGATGAGTCAACGGTAGAGCTATTTGGCCACAGTATCAGAAGACATGTTTGGTGAAAACCAAAGACAGCATTTGACCACAAGAACCTGATACCAACTGTAAAGCATGGTGGTGGAAATATTATGGTTTGGGGCAGCTTTGCTGCATCAGGGCCTGGGCAGCTCACCATCATAGAATCCACTATGAATTCTTCATTGTACCAGAGGGTGCTTGAGGATAATGCGAGGCCATCTGTCGGAAAGTTGAAGCTCAACCCAAGGTGGACCTTGCAACATGACAATGACCATAAACATACCAGTAAATCCACCAAGGAATGGCTGAAAAGAAAGAAATGGAGGGTTCTGGAATGGCCAAGTCAAAGCCCGGATCTACTGTAAATCCCATCGAGATGTTGTGGGGGGATTTGAAACGAGCTGTGCATGCAATTGTGCATGCTGTGCAACAATTTTTTGTTGAATAAATTATTGCAAAGTCAATTTTTCATTGTTTTTTGTTCAATTAGATCACCTTTATCTATAGACACTGTTTAAATGAAGATCAAATATTGATATGTCCACATATGTTAAAAAGATAAAAAAACATTTCATGGGGTGTACTTACTTTTTCCACATGCGAAATTTGCATTTGTTTATTTAAATTATACAATGGACGACAAAATGTAAATGTTTCATGATATTTGTTATATTATATCACCTTTATCTATCAATATTGTTGAAATGAAGATCAAATAGCTGTATGTTGAAATATGTTGAAAAAGTCAAAATTTTACATGGGGTGTACTTTAGGGTGGTCCAAAAATTTGAAGATTGGATTTTCATTTCTCCACAAGCCTGCCCCTATTCCTTTTGAAGAAAGTAGTTTGTGGTGAAAATTTGAGCTTGATTGGACAATATTTAGAGGTTGCTCAAAATGTTGACAAATTTGAATGAATAATAAGATACAGAATTTTTAGCATCATACATCAATTCATAGATAATTATCTATTTTCAATTACTCAAATTATTTATTATTGTTATTGTTGTTGTTTGTTTGTAAACTAAGAAATAATTATGTACAATGTACCATTCATTGTACAATGTACATGTATGTTCAATTGTTCAATGTTCATTCATATAGTCAAATTGAGATTAAAAACAAAACAGAAGATTACACATTCATGTATTAATTTGACAATAAATCATTTTTCGGAAAAAATAAATCATCCATCAGAAAATATAAAATACCTATCAGAGACGATAAAACAAATCTATCAGAACAATTAAAACAAAGTAAACGTCAGAATACACATAATTTGAATGATTTTACGTAACATTGTTTTCAGAAACTTGTGTTTCAAAACATTGCCTACTTCTTTGACAAGATGGCTTTGGTTGACACTGGAAAGTTTTCACGATGAAGTTTCACAACTCTCAACACAAATTGCTTCTGCTCTTCATTCTTGGTCAGAGTGTCATGGAAAGTTTGGATGAGAGCAACACATCACTCAGCACAGTCATTGATAACCTTCATGCTGCGTATCTTCTTCTCAAGCTCTTGGTATGAGTTGTCTGTCTTCCAGAGGTGTGGCTCCTTTTCCAGAAAACTCAGTGATACTTCTTTGTCAGACTCTGAGATGACAACACCAAATAATTCAAGAGATCGACTTGTGATGTAGGTGTCCACCGAGTCAGAAAGCCTGAAGGCTTTAGCATCTATCCTATGAAGATTGTTTGGCTTTGGAGCCTGCGTGAAGTTCTTCACCATCTTTGCCTTTGTCTCATCATCCACCAGCTATCAAAAAGAGCTAATGCAGCAAGGTGTTCTGACAAATACCAGAGGTGTCTAGTGAATGCTTTGACAGCAGTTTCACGGACAACCATATCTGGGTAAGAATCAAGGGTTGAAAGAAGAAGCAAATCATTGAGAGGTGCCTTTGTGGGTAGCGGCGCCTCATGCCAGAATCTCGCAGACACAAGTGCAACAAAAAGAGCAATCTGTGTGATTCCCTTCAATTCACGTGATGTTAGCTTTATTTGGTCTTTGAAGAGAACCATCTTGAGAGCATATATGGCTTTCATCATCCAGCGGGCATTGTGCACAGCTCCTGGGCACGGAATTTCACCTCTGGCCTCACATCCACCCAGAAATGTATGGCATAGTCTCAGAAGTTCTTCAGTCATCATGTGGGTGTTGTTCTTCGAGTGCAGCTGCATAAAAATGTATCATATTCTGACGTTCAACAAGGTTATCGGAAAATATTTTATCTTCTCCTACTTGGAACCTCTTCTTGTCAATTAAAGGCCACTGTTTCTGAAACCTCTTGAACAGTCTGATCTCAGGTCCGCTAGTGGGTCCTATGACTTTAGTTGTAACATCAGAGAGCATTACTTCAAACACATGATGACGACATGCAATCCAGACAAGCTTAGCATCCAAAGCTGCTTCAATGAGGGTACATGCTCCCTTGCTCCGTTTATCAGCCCTGTGTTGGATGCAGTGGTGTCAAACACTATGCCTTTCACCAACTGTTTGACATTCCACTCCTCAAGAAGTTATATGCATGCATTTGCTTGTGCTACACCAGTGCCTTGGGGAATTTTTGGGACTCCAAGCAACTTCTCGGTATTCATACCAGTTACAAGTATCGCTACCCGATCAACAGATTCTTTGTGATTGCCAGTATAATCAGGGAGCAGTTTCCCATCCCAGTGTAGTAGGAGTGGGCTCTTACATGGGAAATTTGCCTTTTCTTCAGTGGCCATTATTTCCCTTCCACGAATTCGAGCACGACGAATTCCACTGTGTGACAGAGAAATGTCTTCAATGGTATGACCAAGAGATTGTGCAAAAGCACTGGCCACAAACATAGCACGCCGATCTGAGAGATTTACTCTGTCCAGAGTTGCCACTATTGCTGGAGTGATCACCTTGATGGGAGCCTTTTTCACCTGTTTGGCAGAAGATGGACTTTGGAGTTTGAATTCATTGTCTCCTGAATCGGAGCTTTCAATCTCAGACTCATCATCATCATCAACCACAGCCGATGTTGATGGAACAGATTGCATTGCTGTTAGAGTCTCAGTAGCATGTTTCTTCTTTAGTCCAGCCTATGATAAACCCCATGTGAACCTGGAAATTGTTGGTACTATAAGGTTTTTTGGTGGATTAGTAATGGTTAAGGGGTATATATGACAGAACCACCTCTTGCCGCTGCAGCAACTTTGGGGAATTCCCGTTATTTGCATAAATCCAAGATGGCCACCGCCGACCTTGGTTCAAATACAAAATCAGCAATAACATTTGATAGAATCAAGCTAGAAGGATGATTTTTGTACCTACACAAAGGTTTTCACACATGGCGGATGCAATGAAAGTGTCCAGAAAAGTTTATGATGTTGCTGGACAACCATAATCCAAGATGGCCACTGTTTTGATGTGGCTAAATAGCTAATCGGCCATAACTTTTGATAGAATCATGCTAGAAGGTTGATTTTGGTATCTACCCATAGGTTTTCCCATATGGCAGAGGCATTGGAAGGCTCAAATTATGGTTTTCATGTTGCTCGGCCCTTGCTAGTCAACTCTAATCCAAGATGGTCGCAATTGACACTTTGTAGGAATCAGATTTGGAAACACGAAAACAATATGACAACCAAAATGTTTATTGCATTTTTTAATAATAACCTTGTTGAGTCCACGAACACATTAATTACAATAAAATAATTCACAACATCTCAAGAAACCATTTTAAACACACAACCTTGCACTCCCACCATCAACTATACTTATACATCAATCATGTTTGTACATATCGGGGTACATTTGTATCTGTAACAATGCGCTAATATGTAGCACACCGCACATCTTTCTAAAACTAGCACATCATGTCATCTTGAGTATATATGTCTAGTACTCGAGAGGACCAAGGCCAGGATCCACTAGCCCTATATCGTTGTCATCATTGGTGTCATCTTCTTCACCATTCATCGTGGCATCTTCCTCGTGTTTCGTCATTGGGTTATGGCACTCATCTATTGAACCCTCACAATGACAGTAGGTTGTGCAGGACAGGCCTGCCACGAAGCAGCTGCAGTTCGCTTGTGCGCAAGCATTTCCTGTGGCTTTGCACTGACAGCTTATGACCTTCATTAACTCAGGAGGTGCTGATGATCCCTTGGTGATTACTGGAGACGGTATGCAGTTGAGAATCTCCCAACCGAAGTTAGTTATACAGAGCGAAGGGGCGTTCTGCTTGTCTGCTGCTTTCCACAGTATCGTTTCATGGTGCGATCTAAGCATATGAAGGAGCAAGTTTTCATCTGTGGGAGGGAGGGATTTCACGAGGGGTGGCTTACCTTTCTTCTTTGTGTGGATGGCATGTCGGGCGGCATTCATGCTGGTGCATTTTGGCTGACCATATAGTACAGCGAAGAACTCTTGACCCGTTTTCAGCAGGTCTTCATATGTAGCCGTCTCCTTCTTGGAGTTTTCTGAGGGCGGTGATCTTTCCCTTGTTGAAGGGATATGACACTGTGTCACACCCTGTCACAGAAGTGATTGTTGATGCAGGACAGCTACTGTACCACATCGTCTGGCCCTGTGGTGGTACAGAATCTACAGTAGCTACAAGCATGGGGACCAGACTGCAGCCCTACAGTGGAATCCCAAAGTGATCTTTGACCGCTATGGCTATATGTCGGCTAAGGATCATGAAAGGTCACGCCGTGCTGGTGGTGCTGGTGCTGGTACTTACAACCTCACACTCACGTCTCCTCTTCCTAAGCGAGAAGTCATCCTTAATAGCAAGGCTAACAAAAGACTTCTCTCACGTCTACTTTGCACATACACACTGGGTGTGGATGTTCTGATGGTTTGAGAGGAGGAAGGACCGTTCAGCCATAATGAGGCAGATGTGTTGATGGTCAGCTACATGCTTCAGGCTGTTCATGAAGGGAAAAGGGTGATTCGCATAATCAGTGATGACACAGATGTTTTCATCATTCTGATATTCTGGGTTTGGAAGCTGGGGATCACTGCTTTGGTGCAGATGGAGAAGTGGGACAGGAGTGTGTTGCACATCAACGAAATTGCAACTGCTCTCGGAGATAAGAGCCTCCAGCTCCTAGGAATGCATGCGGTGACAGGGTGTGACACAGTGTCGTATCCCTTCAACAAGGGAAAGATCACCACCCTCAGCAAACTCCAAGAAGGAGACTTTCCAGGGCTCTACTCTGTCATCGGAGAGGAGACGGCTCCACATGAAGACCTGCTGAAAACGGGTCAAGAGTTCTTCGCTGTACTATATGGTCAGCCAAAATGCACCAGCATGAATGCTGCCCGACATGCCAGCGACACAAAGAAGTAGGGCAAGCCACCCCTAGTGAAATCCCTCCCTCCCACAGATGAAAACCTGCTCCTTCATATGCTCAGATTGCACCATCAAACGATACTGTGGAAAGCAGCAGACAAGCAGAATGCCCCTTCGCTCTGTATAACTAACTTCGGTTGGGAGATTCTCAACAGCATACCGTCTCCAGTAATCGCCAAGGGACTACCAGCACCTCCTGAGTTAATGAAGGTCATAAGCTGTCAGTGCAAAGCCACAGGAAATGCTTGCGCACAAGCGAACTGCAGCTGCTTCGGGGCAGGTCTGTCCTGCACAACCTACTCTCATTGTGAGGGTTCAATAGATGAGTGCCATAACCCAATGACGAAACATGAGGAAGATCCCACGATGAATGGTGAAGAAGAGGATGACACCAATGATGACAACGATATAGGGCTAGTGGATCCTAGCCTTGGTCCTCTCGAGTACGAGACATATATACTCAAGATGACATGATGTGCTCGTTTTAGAAAGACGTGCGGGGTGCTACATATTAGCACATTGTTACAGATACAAATGTACCCTGATATGTACAAAGATGATTGATGTATAAGTATAGTTGATAGTGGGAGTGCAAGGTTGTGTGTTTATAATGGTTTACTGAGATGTTGTGAATTCTTTTATTGTAATTAATATGTGTTCGTGGACCCAACAAGGTTATTATTAAAAAATGTAATAAACATTTTGGTTGTCATATTGTTTTCGTGTTTCTAAATCTGATTCCTACCAAGTGTCAATTGCGACCATCTTGGATTTGAGTTGACTAGCAAGGGCCTAGCAACATGAAAACCATAATTTGAGCCTTCCATTGCCTCTGCCATATGGGAAAACCTATGGGTAGATACCAAATTCAACCTTCTGGCGTGATTATATCAAAAGTTATGGCCGATTAGCTATTTAGCCACATCAAAACAGTGGCCATCTTGGATTATGGTTGTCGAGCAATATCAGAAACTTTTTTTGACACTTTCATTGCATCCGCCATGTGTGAAAACCTGTGTAGGTACCAAAATCATCCTTCTAGCTTGACTATCAAAAGTTATTGCTGATTTTCTATTTGAACCAAGGTCGGCGGTGGCCATCTTGGATTTATGCAAATAACGGAAATTCCCCAAAGTTGCTGCAGCGGCAAGAGGTGGTTCTGTCATATATACCCCTTAACCATTACTAATCTACCAAAAAACCTTATAGTACTGACAATTTCCGGGTTTCATGTCCTGACAACTGGACTACTTTCTTTTATCTTCATTCTCAAGCCTGATACGCTTTCTGTTCTTCACTGCCAGAGTGTTGTTCACAGATCCCATACGTGAACTTGAGGGATCATCACGCTGCATGATAAGGAATGCTTTGTCTTCTTCATTCGTCATTTTCTCAAGCGCATCATTTGGTGAGATATCGAAGAGGGATTGAAGATCATCTTTGAGCATCTGCTCCTTCACTCTATAGTTTTCGAATGTCTTGGTTCTATTTTTCTTTACCAGTTTGTAGGCATCATACAACTTCAAAAGTTGGCGCTCACAGGAATCTACTCTCTGCACTGGAATTCGTGCTTTCTCCCAGTATGTACACACAGCTTGTACACTAAGTTTGGCACTTTCATGAACTGTACGGTGTTCTTATATGTGATGGTACACCATTTTCTGCAATGTGTGTCCTTTGGTTGGTAGTCCCCCACATATTATTTCCTTTTCAGACTTGCCCAGCAACCAAACTGTGGAAGAGCTGCGAGTTTCTGCCATCTGAAAAAAACAGGATAAATTAACAATGTTATTTTATGAGCAACCTCTAAATAAGTTCCAATTGACCTCATATTTGGTTCATATGATCTTTATAAACATAGGAACAAGGGCAGCCTTGTGGAGCATGGATTTTTAATAGTATTAAATATTACATATATCTGTGGACCACCCTTGTTGACCACCTAATAGATATTAAAGGCTAACCCCCGCTCTTGCAGGGAAAATGGCCTTAAAATGCCTGTTGTTTGTTGTGTTGTGTTGTGTGGACCACCCTAGTGTACTTACTTTTTCATGTGACTATGTGCAAAGCACATAACTCCCCCAAAAGAATGGGTGAAAATGATTTGAGATACACATTTAGCATCACCCACAATACCAGTATAGACAGTGTACCTTTACATAGCAACGAATACCTTTAAAATTGCAGGTGTCTCTTTCCCACCTGATGACGAAAATAAAAAGTACCCCAAACTAATGCCGAGGCTGTGAAGAAATGAAGGTCGACGATTACCCGGTCTTGTATACCCGGTCTTGTCCATGTGAGACGTCTAAAAGTTCTTCCACGAGCCTTGCAAAACAAATCCCAGGCCGGATGTTGTACAATCTGCCATAATTTAATGGAAAACTACAGACGTAGGTCATCGGGTCTTATTCTGCTGTTATGTAATGTGGTGTTTAAATAATGCCAAACCAAATCACTGTTCATGTTGCGACATGGGTATTGTGCCAATCTTTCTCGATGAATGTGTTGTCACGGTAACTGTGGCATCGACTGAACACATTTGCAAGCCAGCGCGTAAATTGAAACAACCAGTGCATTGATTTGTAGTTCGGTAAGAACTAGTTAAAATGAACAGTCTTGGGATTAATTGAATTTTTTTTGTTGCAATTGATAAAAATCCCCAAAAAAATTCAGCGTGCAATATGAGGATTAAAAGCAAGACGTGTTGACGAAGATTTGATGCCAACACCTCAGGTCCACCTGACGAGCGTTACGGTTTTGCGTGGCAACACTAAATCATCCTCAAGAGATTAAATGTAATATCTTTGGATTTTCCAAGATTTTGCTTGTTTTCATTATAAAAGCTGCACCTGGTTCTCATGTGTTTGTTGCATCATAGATTGCCATGAATTGCAGCATTATAGAGTATCGGGAACACGTGTAGCTTTTGATTCAACTTCCTCCTTTTATCCACTCTGTCCGTTGTTTCTTTACCGTCTGTCATTGGTTGGTGGTGTCTGTATTAGAAGGTTAACAAAGCCACTTCGTTGTACAATGCGGAGACCTGAACTAACGTTAATCTTCATTTCTTTTTAGGATGATTTTCTTTCAAAGGCCCCAGTCGGATGAAAGCGAAGACGGAGCACTGTCACCGCAGTCAAACAGCACCTGCTCCACAAAGAGCTGCACGAGTAGTAGTGTCGAGCAATGCGCAGCCAGACATAAAAGCATCACAAGACTTCAGCCCAGGACCGAAGCTCAAACAATCTTTAGGGAGGAGCCAGTGCTGATCCCTGTTGAGTCGAGTGTTGAATACATCTTCCTTGACCCAAGATTGGAGAGACGGTCACCTTTGTGTGGTGTGAGCACTCCAACCACCTTTCCCAAGCCAGCATTTGCTGCGGGGCTTGTGCTTGATCCCGAGGTCTCGTTCTCACAGAAGACCAATGACTCCGAGCCTGGCGGAACCTTTCTTGGGTCGGAAATGCAGGATCGTGCACCATGCCGTGTGGTACTGACGAGTACTACACAGGCCCTTGACTTTGTGCCCTTAGCACTCGAGGAAGGACCCTCGACGTCTGACAAAATGGTTGCCAACACGTCAAGATACTGTGGGGCAGAGAGCCCCCACAAAGAGAAAACTCGTAGTGCCTGTGATTTGCTTACGGCACAAACCAGCCAAACAGGAGACGCTACATCCCTGGAAGCTTCCAGTTCTCCACCCGCCAATGCCCAGGCAACCGATTGTGTTGTTGCTGTGCACTCCCTACCTGTGCGGCCTGTACCAACTTCCCGTAATCTGCGTTCTTCAAGACGAGATGCTGCTGCCCCCACTGTGCCCTCTAATCAGGATGGACAGTCTGACGGCGTTTCGATAAAGGAAGTTTTTAAATCTTTTGATCCAACGGCCTCTCCCTTCTGTTAAACATTACTTTTTAAGTGTGTCGAACAATCGCAGCACGACAAAATTGTGATGTCTTGGAGGAGAGCAATGAGTTTCAAAATTTGTACATTTGTTCCGTATGTTTTGTGGTAATGCCTTGCTTCCTGTTTACTAAATTAAGGGAAAACACTTGCATCAGCTCGAACATTTTGGCTTTTGTTAATTTATGTGCAATGTTAATTGACCTGCCAATTAATCATATTCAGAGATAGAGTAGATCGAGGCAGCACTTTCGAACTAACAACCAACTTGAGAGGGCTGCTCTTAAATTTGTAAATGGTATTTGAGAGATGGGAAAGCATCCATTTTATGATGCACACTGTGTACATGTTAATAAATAGTACCCTTTGTGTCTGCACTGTGTTGTGATGTGTCATTCGGTTCTGGTCCAGGTGCATTTGCGAGCACAAATGGCTCCGGGCCCTCTGTGCTGCCAGTGGAGATATTGCTCAGTTGTGGTAGCATTTCCTGGAGCTCCTTCTCCATGATTTTGTCCTGTACAAAATGATAAATGCAGACCTGTTTCAATAACACTGAATGACATGTAGACAAAATAACCAGCACAACAGTGAGGTGTGTTTTTTGGGCTCCCATTTTTTATTCTGTTTACTAGCGTGACGGCGCACTCCGCGCCCCTCACCACACGTCGTTTCAGAGGGGTAGGCATCTTTGACCATTTCGGTGTCTTTTGGGTTTCATGGTGTTTTGGTCTTCAGGGCCATTTGGGTCTTCAGGGTCTTTTGGATCCTCTGGGCCTTTAAGGGAATTTTGGGTCTTTGAGGTGTTTTGGGTCTTCAGGGTCTTCTGGGTCTTTGGTGTCTTCAGAGGCTTTTGGGTCTTCAGGGTCTTCTGGGTCTTTGGGGTGTTTTGGGTCTTCGGGGTGTTTTGGGTCTTCGGTGTGTTCTGGGTCTTCGGTGTGTTTTGGGTCTTCGGTGTGTTTTGGGTCTTCGGTGTGTTTTGGGTCTTCGGTGTGTTTTGGGTCTTTGGGGTGTTTTGGGTCTTCGGGGTGTTTTGGGTCTTCGGGGCATTTTGGGTTTGGGTCTTCGGTGTGTTTTGGGTCTTTGGGGTGTTTTGGGTCTTCGGGGTGTTTTGGGTCTTCGGGGTGTTTTGGGTCTTCGGGGCGTTTTGGGTCATCGGGGCGTTTTGGGTCTTCGGGGGGTTTTGGGTCTTCGGGGCGTTTTGGGTCTTCGGGTATTCAGGGTCTTCGGGTATTCAGGGTCTTCGGGTATTCAGGGTCTTTGTGTATTCAGGGTCTTTTTGGGCCTCAGGGCCTTGAAGGGTATTTTGGGTCTTTGGGGTATTTTGGGTCTTTGGGGGTCTTCAGGGTATTTTGGGTCTTCGTGGTCTGAAGGGTCTTGGGGGAATTAAAGGGTCATCAAAGGTCTGAGGGATCTCAGCAGTTTTAACGCAATTAAGAGGGTTAGTTAAGAGGGTGGTAATTTTATTTGAAGAAGAAGACGTTTTCGTCGCATATAAACATACATACATAGCGACATAACCATATACGTTTGCTCTATTATAAGAAAGATGCATTTCGAACATATAACATTTGTGTGATAGTTGGTGAGATTTTCCTTGTTTCACCAGGTACTGTGCCCTATGCAGATCGTCGGGGCTGCCGAAGCAGTTGCTGGGATATACTCCTGGAATTCAGGGCAGGAAATTGGAATTTGTTCAGGGTACCAGTGATAGCTCATCTGTTTGTGAAGGACACCATGGGCTCTTTAACGTACACCAACCCATGCTGGGAGCCAGGATGCCCAGTCTTGCATCCATCTGAGGGACGGCATACACTTTGATGAATCCCTCTACCTGCGAAATAGCAAGATGACAGTTTATAGTTGAGCTTATAGTTGACTTGAGTTTATAGTTGACTTCCGTTTCCGGTCTTGCTGGCGAGGGTTCGTTTATTCTCAGCTCTCCATGCTATCCATCGAAATCGAAGTTAAGTAATTGTTCCCATTTGTATTTTCGTTATAACTATTTATTTTATGGTGTATATATTGTCTCCCGACGAAGATTTTCGGTGCAAATCTTTCATACCTGTATTGAAAATCGTGTTAATTCGGGTCGTGTTTTGAGGCCTTGTAGTTGTACAGTGAACACTGTACAACCTTGAGGCTTTGTTTTTCTCTCAGCGGTCCGTGTTTTTGTGATCCAATAACTTTCGTTCTCTGTTTTCCCAATCTTTTCACCCCATAGCCCTCTTCCTTGTGTAAATCACAACTCAAAAAAATCCAAAAAAAAAAACATTTCCTTCTCTGTTCTCATTCGTTTATTCATTCTTATTCGTTCGGTCGTTCGTTCTTCGACCACGTGTTTCTCCCCCATTTCCCCAGATAGATTGTCAAATTTCAACTCGTTATTTTATCGTCCATGCGTTATTGTTTTGATTATAGTTACTTTTGGTTTGAATTTCCTGTAACTTGTAATTATTTAATCGTGTTCTGCTCCTCGTGTGCGGCCTTGTAGTTGTACCCCCGTCGGTGTTTGTTATCTTAATCGTGTTTTGCTTGGCTCTTAGTTTTTTTCCCTTCTACCCCGAACATAATACTCTGTCTAACGTTCTAAATCCCCACCTCCCCCCCCCCCACCCCCAAAAACCAAACAAACAAACAAAAAAAACAAACATTTATTTTCCTTTCTCCACGTGTACTGTTGACTCATCCTGTATTTTCTGTCCAGGTGTGCTGTTTGCCCCGCCCCCATTAACTCCTTGCCATCCACCGTTTGCCCTTCACGTGACTCGTGGTGGTCCCTCTCGGCTCTCCCCCCGTTGATATTTTTGTGCACATAAGATTGTTCACGGTTCTGTTTAAATATTATTTAAATATGTATAACCTTTCCCCTTCAGTGTTTTACTCAGTGGTATTTTACAACACGCTGTTTTTCTTCCTATTTAAAAGGCTTTTCTCAATTTCCTCTCCAACTCATTCCACCTCAAAAAAAAGAAATTCAATATCTTATACGTCTCCCTCACTACAGGGTCTAAATTCACATTCATTCCATCCCTCCTCCATCATTCTGAACCGGATTGCTAACTTGAAAATCACAACAAACCCAATTTGTTTTCAATGTTCGTCTTTCATTAATCATCCACTTTCTAAACTCCCCTCTTGCCCCTCCCATCCAAATCCCTCCCCTTGCACCTACACTCCTAAACTCCCCCCTTGCCCCGCCACTCTTAAACTCCCCCCCTACCCCTCCACTCCTGAACTCCCCCCTTGCCCTTCCCCTCCTAAACTCCCCCCTCACTCCTCCCCTTCAAAACTCCCCCCCAACCCCTCCCATTCAAATCTCCCCCCATACCATTCCTCTCCAATTCTCCCTCCTCCCCCCTCCTCCTCAAAGCTGCCTCCTCCCCACTTCGTCTCCCTTCTATCTCATACCTCCACCCCCCCCAACCTTCTTCTTTCCTCTGCCCCCCCTCAAACAACCCCTCTCTGTGCCTCATCCCTTCACCTTCAAACCTTTCATCCTCCTCATCCTTCCCTTTCTTGGAACTCTTCTGCAATCGCTGACACACTAACAACTGCTCTCCCTACCTCCCCCTCTCATCCTTCATCTTACTCTACTCCTCCCCTCCCCTGTCCTGTACCCGATGCTCCCCCTCTCTCTTCATTAACGGTATGGACCTCAAACATCCGGGGCCTTCGCTCAAACCTGACTGATCTCTCCATACAGGTTGCTTCTGACAATCCAGACTTGATCTGCTTAACAGAGACTTTCCTCCTTCAAGATGTCTCTGATTCCTTAATATCTCTTCCTGGTTACTCCCTCCTCCGGTATGATAGACCTGAGCCTCGGCCTGGTGGTGGGGTGGCTATCTTTATCAAAAACTCTCTTCCTCACTCTCCTTGCACTGCCCTCTCTCCTCCTCACCCCCAGGAGTACCTCTGGCTACGGCTTCCTCTCCGCTCCCACCTTTTGTTCATATGTGTTCTGTACCGTCCCCCAAACAGTGATGACTCCATCTACATTTCACTGTCTGACAACATGGACCAACTTCTATCCACTCATCCCAACTCTCTCTTCCTCATATGTGGTGACTTCAATTGTCATCATGCCACCTGGTTGGGTGTGGGTTCCTCTCTCACCAGTCATGACACCTCAGCAAAGGACTTCTGTGACTCACTGGGATTGACACAATCTGTCAATTTCCCGACCCGGATCTCAGCCAATGGAGTATCTTCTCTTCTAGACTTGGTTATGACTAACTTCCCTGCTAATGTCTGCTGCTCTTTTTCTGCTCCAATCGGTTCTTCTGATCATGTGCTTGTCAAAGTGGACATCTCTCTGGCCATTCTCAGAGAGCCTCCTCAGCGTCGACGAGTCTGGCATTTCACTCAAGCCGACTGGGACGGTCTTCAAGCAGCCATCAATCGTCTGGATTGGTCTCCCATCTCCACTGCCTCTGACATCAATTCTTCCTGGGAATTCTTCCAAAGCAAACTGATCTCTCTCATGCACAGATTTATCCCATCTCGCCTTCAGTTGTCTTACCCTTCCTCCCGTCCATGGTACACTGAATCTTGTGGTGAGGCAGTTGCCCTGAAACAACTTGCCTTTGCCTCTTGGAAGGCTAATCCAACTGAAGGAAATCTCAGTTCCTTCCACCAAGCTCGGAACAAGTGTGTGTCTACCCTCAGGAGTGCCAGGAAGCACTATCTCTCCTCACTCAAGAATGAACTCTCAAACCTGTCTCCTTCCTCCAAATCCTGGTGGCGTCTGGTCAAATCCGTTTCTGGTGTTTGTTCCCCCTCCATCCCCTCCCTTACCTCAAATGGCCACACAGTTGACATCGCACGTGACAAAGCCGAATGCCTCAACTCTGTGTTTGCCTCAAAATCCTTAGTCCCAAACCCATCTCTCTCTGTTCCCACCTTTCCCAGTCGAACCAAACTGCTCCTGGACTCTGTGACCTTCTCTCCTGACAAGGTGGAGGAGTTTTTGTCAAACCTCGACTCTGATTCTGCAACTGGACCAGATGGCTTCAGCCCACGGGTCCTAAAATCCTGCTCTGCCGCTCTATCTCACCCTCTCTCTGTTCTTTTCACCCTATCCTTTGCTCAAGGTCATCTGCCAGCATCCTGGAAATCAGCAAACATTACCGCTTTACACAAAAAAGGTGCAAAAACAGATCCTTGCAACTACAGACCAATCAGCCTGCTCCCAATTATCAGTAAAGTCATGGAATCCATCATTGCTTCGGATATGAAATCTTTCCTCTTCTCCAATGGCTTGATCTCTGATCATCAATTTGGTTTCAGACCAGGTCACTCTACTCTGGACATGCTGCTTCTGCTGTCTCAACAATGGATGGAGGTCCTCAATGCCAAACAGGAAATCAGAGCTGTCTCCCTTGACATATCACGTGCCTTCGATACGGTCTGGCACCCAGCTCTGCTCACCAAACTCTCCTCCTATGGTATCCATGGAAATCTCCATGCATGGCTTGCGGACTTCCTCTCTGGTCGTAGTCAACGTGTGGCCCTGAATGGATTTCTCTCATCTCCCCTTCCCGTTCAGGCTGGAGTTCCCCAAGGCAGTGTGCTGGGCCCTGTGCTTTTTCTGGTCTTTATCAATGATCTCTCCGACTCTCTGGAAAATCCTCTGTATCTCTTTGCTGATGACTCCACTCTCTGCCGCTCCATTCCTCTTCCCTCAGATCGGCAGTCTGCAGCCTCCTCACTCTCTGAAGACCTGGACAAAATCACAGACTGGTCAAACATGTGGAACATGTCTTTCAATCCTGACAAATCTCACACTCTTACTATGTCTCTCCGAAAAGATCGACTGGACAACCCTCCCATCTACTTTCTCAACAATCCTCTCCAAGAAGTTCTGTCGCTCAAGCTTTTGGGTCTCACCATCTGCCATGATCTTTCTTGGGAAAACCACATTTCCAAGCTGGCCTCCAAAGCCAGTCGCCGACTGGGCATCCTCCGTCGTGCGAAGTCCTTCCTAGGCACACCTGAGCTCCTCACCACATACAAGGCTTTCATCCGCAGCTCAATGGAATACTGTTCTCCCCTATGGGCTGGTGCTCCTGCCTCACACCTGGCTCGGCTTCACGCTGTTGAATCCAAAGCTTTCAGAATCATTGGAATCTCCCGCGATGAAGCTATCTCTGAGGGCCTTTCACTCACTCACCGCAGGCAGGTAGGTGGTCTTTCTGTCTTCTACCGACTCCTCTCCGGCCTTGCTCCCCCAGCTCTCTCTGTGCTCTGTCCCCCAAATATTCCTACAGGTCGCACAAGATCTGCCAGCCACCCTCTGATGGTTAAACTGCCGAAATCTCGGCTCTCTGCTCACCTTCACTCTTTCATTCCTCTTTTCTCCCGCCTCTGGAACAAACTCCCACACTCACTTCAATCACACTCCTCCCTCCAGGTCTTCAAAACAGCTGTTCACCACCATCTCTTATCTTCCCCCATCCAAAACCTTGATCTTTTCTACCCCCACTAATTCACCCCAGATCCACCTTGTTTGAAATTCCAACTTCTTTCCTGGAAGTCTTGGCAGTGTCCATATGTTTTATACCTCTCCCACCCCCCCCCCCCCCTCCTTCCCATGTCTCCCCCCCAAAGCCCTCTCCCTCCCACAGTTCTCTCGATGTCTCCATGTCTCTCGGTCCCTGCTCTCAAATGTTGTGTTTGTGTCCTTCCCCCTCTCTCCCCATCTTGTCTACCGCTCCCGATGTTATTTGTTTTGTGTGTCTGTTTGTCTTTCTGTGTGATTAATGTTCGCTCTTTCACGAGCCTCGATCTTGTATACAAAAAAATAAAAAAATAAAAATAAAATAAAAGCTGAGATTTGAACGCAGGCTCAACAACTCGAAGGTGAGTGTGCATACCTCTCTAAGTCTAGTCTATGCTGCCAGTCATTAGGTCACTGCTCAAACATTGGACTCGGTTTAATATTTAAAGGGATCGTGTTATGATGGAGCTATTGTGTGTGTGGGTATGTCTGTCCCCTCTGTACTCATTGGTTGGACAACTATTACACAAAAAATCATACACCCACCATTTTGTGAAGGTGCAATGGCCTCTGGTTTCAGCCCATGGCCCAGAGTAATTGGAATTATCCGAGCTATAAAACCACGATGTATTATATATGCACACAAGCAGTACGGATGTTTTTAGGCACAGGTCAACAAGAGCTCGGCGTTGTTGTTGTGGTGGTGGTTCTTGTTGGGGGTCGATTTTTGAAATGTGTACCCATTGGTCGGACAGCTACCGGACACCACCCACATTTGTAGCTTGACTCCACCCACCATGACAAAATAATAAGGCTGCCAGCTTGGTTTTCTGGTGGGCCTAAGACATCAGGCCTGCAAGCCTCTGCTGATTCCACACTGCCTGGGATTGTTTGTGTTCGATTTCCATCGGCTTTGTTTGTGTCGAGTGTTACTCACCGAGGGACCCCGGAAAATCAAATCGATGGAGAATAAAAATGATTAAGGTTTAATCAGCATGCACGTTACACACCTCCCTTAAAAAAATAGCGTTACGTGATTTTTGAATGGCTCCATATTGGGGTTAAAAAAGTGACGTGTGACGAATCGGCTTGTTCCGATATAACCATAGCGGAGGTTGACATGAATGAGAGCGGTCAAATTAATCTTGATAGCTCATTAAATGTTTCCTAATGGTGCTGTTCATCTTTTTAAGAGTGCTTTCAATGCACGTTTCCCAATCTCCCCGTTACCGGATTCTTTCGCAGGTTGTGACCACAGTGCGTTCATTCTTGCCACTTCATGTATGTATAAACCTGGGATTTTTTTTTTTTTTTTCATGAGCGATGGGCTTTTCTGCTCGTAGGTCTTATTAGTAGGTACCTTCTGGTACAGAAATTCATAGTACTGTATTTGCATTGATACATGACATTGTTTACCTTTGAAGTGACAACGGGAAGTTTTACAGCAGACTCGAGCCACTTCAAAGCTTCCATTCGCCGATTCAGCTCCATGCAACACTGGTAAAGCAATTTCATTGGATGAGGATGGAATGAAATCGTGAAATGACACCATAATCCAAGTTTATACAACCTGCTTACCTTTGCTAAGTATACTTGATTGGTGATCGAAAATTCTGGTTGGATTTGTTCAGTCTGCAGAATGTAGATTTCATATTAAGACTAGAACGACTCTTAGACATCACGTCGTCGACCAATATGCCTCCACCCACATTATTACATCATTATACACACTTGTACCAAGTTTGATTAAAATCCCTTCAGCTGTTCTCAAGCTATCACATCAGTTAATCCATGCATCATATATACTTATACCAAGTTTGGTGAAAATCCCATGATTGGTTCACAAGTTAGCCTGGTAACAGAATTTTTACCTGCCAGGACATCTGACCTTTGACCTCTTGACCCCAAAATCTAATCAGTTGATCTTTACATCGTTATGCATACTTGTACCTAGTTTGAATTAGATCCCTTCAGCTGTTATACCAAGTTATAAACCTATTACAGACTTTGACCTTTGACCTCTTGTCCCCAAAATCAAATCAGTTAATCTTTACCTCATACATATCTGCACCAAGTTTGACTAAGATCCCCTCAGCTGTTCTGAAGTTATCACGGCAACCAAAACCTATCACGGAGAGACGGACGAACAGACAACCTGAACACATAATGCCTCCAGTCACCATCGGCGGAGGCACTTAAAAAGCAGGCTTCTTTAACATAGTTTAATAACCAAAATATTTCTTACCTTCAGAAAGCTATCCAGAGCATCTTGAATGGATGCAGATGGAAAATCTTTGAAAAGGTCCCTTCCCACTTCATGTTCTATCCACATCATTTTTGAAGCCTGTTGTGCAGCATATCAGTTTTAGAATTTAAAACGTTTTGACCAAAGTAAAAATTTCTACAAATTTCTACAAGCAAAATTTTTTATTAAAGTATCTTACGGAGTAGGCCCAGCAGCCGAGCAGGTGGTGGGTCAGGGGGTCTTGTCCATCCATTTCACAGGCCTTATCCAAATGTTCCTGATAAGAACACACAATCAGCAATTCAAAGTTCAAGTCTGGAATGGTCTTCGGACACGGACTCGCTCTGCTCCTGCAATGCTGTTTTACTGGTGGTATTAGATCACGTCCACCAACTGGCTTGTTTTTACAATAATTGTTAAACATAACCACCAACTGCAATGCTTAAGAGTTCACCGCCATACTCCTTTGTGTATGAATTTTTGTTTTTTGCTAGGGCGAGGCAACACTACAATATTTATTTTCGTCTCCACCCTTCACTTTTACCATAAAACTTTATTTCAATATTGTGGATGTCTATTGTGTTGCGGTCCCTTGCATCGCCTCCAGGTCTTTAAAACAGCTGTTCACCACCATCTCTTATCTTCCCTCATCCAAAACCTTGATCTTTTCTACCCCCACGCTAATTTCACCCCAAATCCACTTTTTTGAAATACCAACTTCTGTCCTGGAAGTCCTTGGGTTTTATACTTCTCACACACCCCCCCCCCCACCCCCTTCCCACGCCTCCTCCCCCCAAGCCCTCCCTCCCACACATCTCCCTGCTCTCAAATGTTGTGTTTGTGTGCTTCCCCTTCTCTCCCCATCTTGTCTTCTGCTCCCTCTTTTTATATATTTTTTGTCTGGTTGATTTGTTTGTGAAATAAATGTTAGCTCTTTCACGAGCCTCGATTCAGTATACAAAAAAAAAGAAAAAAAGTTTATGTGGTGTTGATTATTCGTGTTCTATGTGGTCGATTCCTTTCCCCACATCCATCTGTAATTTATGCTTACTTTCCTGTATTTATTTTACTCCTACAATATTTATTCAAACCAGGGAGAGCTACATTCAAAATACACCCCCCATGTCAAATCAATAAATAACATATCCTCCAGCGCACACCACAGCCAGGGCATCATTGCCACAGTGCAGCTCATGGAGACAGAATTGGGAGGGAGTGTTGTACAATAATTGATTGATTAATTGCATAATGAAAATAAGTCATAAAATAATTAATTTATTAATCATTTGGCTAATAGCATACCAAAACCACCACTGCTTCATCCGAATCTAACTTTTGAAAATTAATTAATCAAGTCTTTCTCTCTCATCTCTTGATTGCCACTGGTAACGTACCCCAGTGCTACCTGCCCAATGGTTGGGTCGTTAGTCACTAAACTGACTACCCCTCACTGGCTTGCCAGTGGGAAGGGTGACTGTGACACCATTCTAGACAAAAAAAAAAAATCCCTGTTAAAAGGCGAACGAGTTCCCTTCGGGAGCCAATGACCATCCAGTAAGGAGATTCGGAGGCTTACGCTTTGATCTCATGGATCTCTCCCTGCAGGTTGGCACTTCATCTCCAGATCTTACCTAACAAATCTTTCTTTCACAATGTCTCGGACTCACTAATTTCCACTGTTATTTTTGAAGCACTGACAGAACCAATGCTGGTGCTGGTGGAGTCATGGTCCATATCAGAACCTCCTTACATAATCAATGACCACATCACCAATCCCAATGGAATATCTCCACACCATTCTCACCCTAGCGCTGTCGTTATGTGCTTGGTCTCCAGCCCTACCAACTATGATTATCCAACGGAAAACCAAACTGCATTGGAGTCATCAGAAGGAACCCAAAGAAGTAAAGAGCAAAGATGGAGTCATCACGAGTAACCAGGATAGGATTCGGGTTTCAGCCGCTACTCCACTACCCTCAATAACCCATCCATGTGCAGCCAAGTAAGCCTCACGTGACTCAGTGCAGAAGGATCTCTCAGGCAACTTTAATTCTCTCCTTTAATATGCAGCACTAGGTTGAAGGGTAGCATCATTAGATGAGTGCGTGACTGCTAATGATGCAATGGCTGCTGTAAGTTAGAGCAGGAATTTGTAACTTGCTCAGGGTGCCGGCAATACCTCGCCTACTTTTCGAGGACACCCACCGTGGGATCTAACGTCCACCAACTAATCTCGGCGGACTGGACTCCCAGTTTAACGTCCATCTGAGGGACAGCACACACGTTGATGAATCACCTTGCCTGTGAAACAACAGGATGACAGTTTATAGTTGGGTCGGGACTCAAACCCAGAATGGGCAGCGTAGAGGCGAGTGCGTGTACCTGCAGGCCATCCTGCCTGCACACTTTTCTCCTATTATGTGGCAAGCTTCATACTCCTCAATACCCATTACAAGTGGAGACCACGCATCGCTGCCTCACTCGTGATTTAAGCCCGCAAGTTGTATCCGTTGTACATATTCTTTATCATTGTGATGAACTCTTCGAATATACCATACCTTTCTAACATATCCCACCATGCATCCCTGTTCCCATTGTCAATTGCTTTTCCAAAGTCGATGAAAGTCATCGCAAGACTTGAATTCACAAAGCTGCATTCTCGGCCTCAATCATGAGTGCGGGGGAGTTACCTTGCAGTGAAACACGTTTTTCATCTTATCCGGCAAAGGTTCATATTCTGCCAGTAAACTGCACAAGATGGCAAACCTAGTCGCAAAAAGCAGAAATGCAGGGTAAAGGAAAGTGCAACATGTTCACTTTGGAAAATGATAACGGAGTCATGTATTCACCATAGAGTGCGGGAGGGTGTCGAGGGGTGAGGCTCAATTGAGGAAGAGGAAGAAAGGGGAAATATATGTCACGTTGGAAGAGGAGGTGAATGGGTACCGACTTGATTTGTCACCACAAATTGGAGAGAAAAGAGGAGTTTCCACAGCTTTTGTCAACACGCGCTTTACTTCCATGCATCGCTCAATCTGGGTTGAAAACGGTGCTGCCCCCGATTTACTGCATTTCCAAGTAATTTAGCAATCCTGGTTTGGATTGTCAAAGCGAGCTCACCCGTATTATATCCTGACTCTTCCCCAAAGCGTGCGGACGTGCGATGGAACGGAGGACGGCCAATCGGGTAACGAGTGGGTGTATACATAGACCAAGAGGGAAAAAAACACGTTTGGCCGATGATGATTCGAATTATTCTTTGGTGTCTGTTTTAAAGCAGGAAGAAGAGAGGAAATAAGACAACACATTCAAGGTATGAAATCACTCACGCAGCGCTTCTTGGGCCGAACAACGCACCTCATACCACTGACGTGAATGGTGAATGCGGGTGTGTTAGTCGAGCCTGTGGTCTGATGTGTGCTTCAAGGCCTAAGGTAATACCAAAAGCTGCCGCCCCACCTTTGACATGGATTCAACATTTAATGTTCAAAAGCTCGTACACGACTCACCACTGGTGATGCTTCACATCCGTGTCGTGGTCGAGCCAACAGGAAAGAATCGCTTTACCTGCAAAAAAGATGCATGATCCTAAAGTGAGGACAACCCCCCCTAATCAACACCAAACCGCATCACTCCCCCTTTCAAAACAAACATTGCAAGCATGAGGCCATGATTTAAAAAAAAAACACGATAAAAAAAGGAAGCCTTTTGTTCTTGCGCTGGTTGAAAGAGCACAAAAATGGGAGGTTATACATTTATTAGAAGCAAAGGAAAAAAATTCGGGAGCGATTGAAGCAGCAGTCTGTTGCCCATACACCGTCCGGGTTCAATTTACAGTCCGTCCGATTCAAAAAAAATTCTAATTTTCCCGTCGGTTTGGATTAATTTAAATTTTAAAGCAACTTTTGTTTAATTTCTTTCTCTCCGCAGAGTGTTTCCGTGTTTCAAGGTGGGCCAGACAGCATCAGGCCAATATGTAGCCAAAGCTGTGAATCAACAGAGTCTATTGTGCAGATTTCAGCAAATTAACCATAGCACCGGTTCCTGAAGACAGTGGCCTGGGGCCTGTGTTCTTATCCTTATTCAAACGTGTAATTCAAAATAGCTCTCCCTGCGTAATTCAAAACCCTTCATTGCACTGGAAAACGTGGGGACAAAAATACTGTACTGCAAACAGTGGGCACTTGTAATACCCTCACCTCCTAGAGGTAGCGCTACACGATACACATATGTAATCGACCCAGAACTGTATGAGTAGTAGCGCGACAACCACACAAACAAACACTGGTCCATGAATTAAACACTGGTCCGAGAGGTGGCCCGAGAGGACACTGGTCCGAGAGGTGGCCCGAGAGGACACTGGCCCTAGAGGTGACCTAGAGGTCCACACAAACAAACACTGGTCCGAGAGGTGGCCCGAGAGGACACTGGTCCGAGAGGTGGCCCGAGAGGACACTGGCCCTAGAGGTGACCTAGAGGTCCACACAAACAAACACTGGTCCTAGAGGTGGCGCTACACGATACCCATATGCAATCGCCCCATACCTGTATGAGTCGTAGCACGACAAACACACAAACAAACACTGGTCCATGAATTATAGTAAGGATAGCCTCAAGAGCTTACCCAAAGATGCATACTTCTTTATCCTCTCTCCATCCCCTTGTGCAATGTCGCACATATCACCGCACGCCCGTGCCATTCTCCAGCAGAACTCAGAATCCTCTGCAAACTGCAAAGGATCAAATACAATGTTTTTCTTCACTGCGAGAATAGTGACTCGTTTCTGCTGGAACAAGATGGCTGCCACATTATCTTTGTGCCCCCATCAACAGGACTCCTCTCTGAGGCAGGGTCGAGTCCTGCTGATGCCGGTACAAAGGACTCGACCTCAACCCTGTTTTTAAAAGTTTTGTGAAGCTATAATTGGAATAAGTCATACATTTCCTGGCTTGTACTGTCACTTCCTGGCAAGAAGAAGAAGCACTCCTTTCACATCCTAGGACTGCTGAGGCTATTTTTCATTGGCTAGGAGGCACAATCATGGACGGGTCGCACCTCCGACGCAGGATACTAGAATGGCTCATTTTCCCAGGAAGCTGGTACTCATTTTGCTGACCTCGGAAGGATGACAACCCACCTGGTGTTATTTTAATGGCATGACAGGGGCCCAGACTCAGGACACGAAGCTCTTAGGCCAGCCACCTTAACCGTTAAGCCAACACCAGGCTTTCCTTCCAAGCAAACAATTGTCATAATCCACGCCTTCATTGGTTATGGCCTTGCACACCTTTTTGTTAATCAGGAAAAGAAAAACGCATCATAGCCAGGAAACAGGAAGAGGCAAGTAAAAAGGCCAAAATAAAATGCATTTGCTGGAGAGCTGGGTGGGCAATCGCCATATTGTAAATGTTGCATTAAGCACCACAAATGGTACATTCACACTACGTGGTTACAGAGTTTATGTAACGTTTTGTAAGACAGGAACTAGCTGAGGCTGCCAAGCAGATTTTCACACTCAGGCCCCACTGTGGCATTAACCAGGAATAGCAGCTGTCGGCACGGTGCAGGAAGATCCTCAATGTTCCATACGGCAGTGTGTGAGTAAACGCAGCCAAAGAGAAACTCCATTTACCTCCTCCTTTCGTGAATGAAGCAGCTCGAATGCCTGCTCTTTGTCACGTGCTTTCCCAGCATGCAGAGCATCTGCTTTCGCCAGCAACTCGTCCAACTCCAGCGCAGTGTTCTCACAACACTCCTTGGACACAGCTGTCCAGACAACAAACTTATCGATACTTGGAAAAAGTAGGTTCTTTGTTTACCCGTCCATTTGCCATCATCGTACTAAAGTACGCAATTTGGCGTCTGAATAACATCCCCTTGGCCTCTGCCTTACGGAGCGGGTGTGTATAGTTTTATTATAGATGGCTTATATTACCGGGCATGGGCCTAGCCTGCCAGGAACCGCATTTCATGGTTTATTCCTCATGACGTTTACCCAATCCACTCTTTTTGTCCAGAATTACTCGGAAATTCAAGGTTCAAGGCAAGGTATTCGAAAACATGGGATTTGGAAAGTCTACATGTACCTGCATCCGCAGTCTCTTCTGGAGGTGTGGCTCTAGTGTCGTCTTCCTTCTCAACAGCATCGTCGATATCCACGACTCTGGCACGAGAGAACACAGAATGTTTTCCCCGGGGGAAATAAATAAATTTAAAAATGTAATCAATGTTGAACGCGCAATTTGAGGGTCATGAGCTGCCATCAGAACGTAATGTAAGCAATTCCCGCAATGAGTCGCCCATTCCACAATCTTTATTTTATTTCCTTTACAGGAGCGAGGCTCACGGAAATCAAGGTACATCAAGGGAAATCAAGGCAAGGTACATCGAAACATCGAATGAACAGGAAAGGAGGAGGAGGAGAGGAATCACTGAAACTAGGAAGTATGATGGTTGGATTAGGAATGGTTCATGGGGATGATATGAGATGGCGGTGCATTGCTTGCTCGAAGACCTGGAGCGAGGAGCAACATGCAAAACATGTGACATTGTTCCAGAGTCAAATCGAGTAAAACCACTTTGAATGGACATGAAGTCGCTATAATGCCAATTGACATGTGACAGGAGAGAAATTTCTCCCTGATACAATAAATCCTGACAAATCTCACGCTCGCACGATCTCATTCCGACAGGACCATCTGGCAAACCTTCCTATCTACTTTCTTAACAATCCTCTTGAGGAAGTTCAGTTGTTCAAACTCCTGGGTCTCACTTTCAGTCATGACCTTTCTTTGACAAACCACATTTCAAAGTTGGCCTCCAATACCAGCCACCAACTAGGCATCCTCTGTCGTACAAGGTCCTTCCTTGGCACACCTGAACTCCTATCCACCTGCAAGGCCTTCATCCACAGCTTTATGGAGTACTGCTCTTCTTCCCTCTGGGCTGGCTCCCCTGCCTCACACCTTGCTCAGCTTGACACCGTGGAAACCAGTCCAAGGCCTTCAAGATTATTGGAATCTCCCGCGATGAAGCCGAGTCTATGGGCCTATGACTTTGCCATCGCAAACAGGTCGGTGGTCTCTCTGTGTTCCACCGCCTCCTGTCTGGCCTCGCACCCTCTGATCTTTCCATGCTTTGTCCCCCCAGGTTTCTGCAGGACACACACGGTCCACCATAAACCCCCTTTTGGCGAAACTACCTAAATCCAGGATCACTGCTCACCTCAACTCATTCGTTCCTCTTTTTCGCACCTATGGAATCAACTTCCACATCTCATTCTTACCTACAGGTCTTCAAGACAGCTGTTCACCAAAAAAACCTTAAATCGTCCCCAATCCTAAACCATGATCTTTTCTATCCTCATTAACCCCCTCCCCAATACCTCCTCCTTCCAAATTTCCAGTTTTCCCTCCTAAAGTTTCCTTCTGTACCCATCTTGTCCACCCCATGCATCCCTCCCTGCCCCCATTCGTCCCCACACTCATTGGTTGTCCAGGTCTCCCTCTATATTAACCTTCAACTCGGCCTTTGTTCTTTTCCCCCTCTCTCAGCCCTTTGTCCTGTTGTGTCCTGACCTGACCTTTTATGGATGTTCTTTTGAGGGGAAAGGAATATCAGTTAGATATGGGAGTCGAACGGTGCGATGTCGACCACTAACAGTGCCAAGTATTCCCACCTTATTGTGGGGTCGGCCAGGGGGCGTTTTTTGGCCCAAGTCTTTCACGAACTGGCCGGAAGAGTCTGACGTGAAGGTGATCAGGGAAGGAATTTGTAATTCATTCAAGGTGTGGGTGACACTTCACCGACTTCAAGAAAGCGATAATATTAACGCACCGCGTGATCTTCAACGTCCACCAACTAAATGCAAAAATGTGTGAGGGTATCAAAGTTGATGCTCACCCTGTCGTGTCGTCCACCTCATCGTTGCTCACGGTGAAATAGACCGAGCTGGAGGTGTTCGAGAGGGTCCTGCGCCTCCGAGCTCGGATCGCCTGGTCAACGGCCCGAGGCAGCGCAGCCTTCAACTCCTGAACCTCCCGTCGCACCTCGGCAACGGAGGAGAGCAGGACGGCCAGCTTGTTGAGTATGTCGGTTCGTTCCCGGGCCGCGACCGCCTCCCAAGCCGCGACTCCGCGGTATCCCGTCTTGTTCCCACGTCTATCGCGCTTGCTGAATAGCCAGGCAAGTCCGAAACCCAGCAAGCCGGCGGTGAGGCACCCCGCCGTTATCAGCTGCAGCTCAGTGCGTCGGCTCACCATGACTCCACATGTGACGTATGAGAGAAACATCAAATAGATCGAGCGGGATACCCGCTGAATGGACGATTGTCCGTTTAGTTAATCGATTTCGGCGATTTGTTGATTTAATTTTTAGGTATACAGTATTTATAACATGTCGATTGTATAATGAACTGCTGTATAGAGAATATCACAACCGCCGCCTGCTACACCGCCGAACATGGATTTTTATTTATGAAACGCCGGCTGATAAACCGCCGAACATTGATCTCGATTTTAAAACCGCCGCCTGCTCCAACGCCGAACATGGATTTTTATTTTAAAACCACGGAGGTATAATGTATATATATAACCTGGAGATCCAATGACATGCGGCGCAGCATTAGCAGCCGTGAAGCCGAGCGGCGGCCATATTGGCGAACCGAATGTTTTGTCAACAAACCATTGCGCCCATCGGTGACTAATACTAGTAATAGACTCGACAGAAGAAGTAAAATTTAAAATTGTACGTAACGATGTAAGTAATAATGTACGTAATAATGTGAGTGAGGGGTGAGCCGTGTCGGTGGTGAATGAGTGAGCCGTGTCGGTGGTGAATGAGTGAGCCGTGTCGGTGGTGAATGAGTGAGCCGTGTCGGTGGTGAGGGGTGAGAGCCGTGTCGGTGGTGAGGGGTGAGAGCCGTGTCGGTGGTGAGGGGTGAGTGAGCCGTGTCGGTGGTGAGGGGTGAGTGAGCCGTGTCGGTGGTGAGGGGTGAGTGAGCCGTGTCAGTGGTGAGGGGTGAGAGCCGTGTCGGTGGTGAGGGGTGAGAGCCGTGTCGGTGGTGAGGGGTGAGAGCCGTGTCGGTGGTGAGGGGTGAGTGAGTACACATATGTACACAAAAAATACTGTCACACTGCCAATTAGCCAAAGCCAGTGCGGGATTAACACTGATACGAATGGTACGTTCTTACAGGGCCCCCACAATTTGGGGCCCCCCACAAACACCTAATATTTTGTTTTAATGTTGGTGCATACGACAAGAGAAGAATCTCGAGGTTTTCCCAAATGTGTCTGACGTTGATGATAAGTAACTGCAGAGAGGAGAGTTCATGCTCTAAGCGATCAGAGATGACCATGTATATTGTTGCGGTTCTGAGAATGTACATCTATCTATAATTCCAGCAATCTCTGTGTGTGTGTGTGTGTGTGTGTGTGTGTGTCTGTGTGTCTGTGTGTCTGTGTGTGTGTTTGTTTGTTTGTCTGTGACCGCTGTTTCTCGACAACCACGGGTCCGATATACTTTAAACTTGCCAGGTATATTGCTGGGGACCCGAGGATGTGCCTTTTCAAGGTTTCATATTAATCGGACAAGTAGTTACCGAGCTATGTCCAAAAAACGATTCAACCAATCAGAGAGCAGCGAGCTATCACGTGTGCCGAACGTGCCGAACAGACTCTGCCTCGGACGGCACATTTGAGAGCGTATTCATTTATTTCACGTTGGCAAACTATGTTGGCGTTAAACTATGTTTTAAAACTAATTAAAACTAATTTGCGATTCATCGTAACTGCGATTTGCGACCTTCCGGACAGTGAAGACTGCACTTCCGGCAGCCAATCACAGAACGCGTTGTTGCGAGCCGAGCCGAGCGCGTGCGCCATTACGGTTCGTAATTCGATTTCTTCCGGAGAAAATAATAATTTCTCGATTTCTTATGCGCATTATTTCTCCCAGAGCGAAGGGCGGAAGCGAAGAGCGTTGTTTTTTTTGTTTACGGGCGTACGGGCGTACGGGCGGGGTAGAGCGTACGGGTAGCGTTTTTTTTTTTTTTTGGCAAGGAACGGGCACCCACGTACGGGCATGCCCTAGTATTGATTAATAAAGGTTAAAGGTTTTGCCCCCATAGTCCACATGCAACACGTAGGCCACCTTAGAACATTAGTTATGTCATAGTACATGTGTAGAATAAGGTCATTCCCAATAGTGATACCTGCGTTGTGTAAAATAAATAAGCTTAGGTCCCATTCATTTTGTGGCCCACCCTCCAAATATACCTCGTTGGGCAGCATCCAGTCCGCACCCCATTTTTCCTATTGCCCTCGCATTGGGATGCTCAAACCAGCCAAATGCCACGAGGTAGGCCTGAAAAGGGGGAGGAGGTCGGGGTGTGGCCACGTCAAGCAGACGTCAAGGGCAGAGCCGGTAAGAGCCAACGACCAACCAGGGCTCGGGTGGAATGGCGTGAGGGGCGTGGTCAGACGCGGCTGGCAAATTCCAGAGGGTTCGCTGGGCCGCGCTATATAAACGCGCACGCAAAGCCCTTCCACAGGACTGATGAGCGAGGGGATTTGTAAAAGGACTGATGAGCGAGGGGCTTTGTAAGAGGACTGGCACGATTTGCACATTAAAGAAGACTTATTGAGGGGATTGATGAGCGAAGGGCTTTGTAACAGGACTATTGGGAGTGGCGCTTTTGTCTAAAGGACTCGTTGAGGATTGCCTGTGAAAAGAACTCGCTGGGGAACTTTGACTGTGAAAGGTCTCGTTGAGAATTGGCTTTGAAGGACTATTGGAAGCGGCGCATTGCAGCGGACTTGTGGTAGAGGGGCTTCGGCATTGGACTGCATTGGGAGCGCACATAGCGCCGGTACTTCTATGTACGCGGCCGCGAAGTGACCGCCTAGCCCAGCTTACCGTTCCCCCCCCCCCCCCCCCACCCATAATTGTCCGGTCTCCGTCAACGACACTATCACAAATCCCCCTTGGTATGCGAGGAATGCCGCCGTTTGCTCAACCCTCTGCGTCCTACCATCTGCTTCACGGCGAGTCGGAAACCGGAGCGAGCTGTGGACGCCATTCCCTGGACCATCGCCCTGACCATCTACATCCCCGTGTGAGTGTGAGTGTGTCTGTGTGTGTGCAGGCCCGTTTGTCCAGGGATAAGTTAAGACTGTTTTTAAGGCTGCACTGTGTATTCTGCTTCTTCTTCTTCATTGTACATTGTGTAATAAATTGCTTGTTATTCCTTTTCCTCTTGGTTCGACCGTTTTAGTGATTTCTCAATTGGGTAAACGTGGCACGATTCGGGACCGCTCAAATCGGGTTAGTTCCTGTTAACAGCTCGGATCACGGCTCGCTATCGCTCGGCGTTTCCACCTAAAATCGTGGTTCGGCGGGGTTATTTCCTTGCGTCCTTGGAGGCGCTGGTAATTAGGTAATAGGAATAATTCGGCCGACCACCCTATTCAGCGCTGACCGGAAGGAACGTAATAGCTCTGGATCACGTCGGCTAGTAAAAGACAAGGGGATTAATCCCCCCTTGGTAAGCGGAAGGCCGACGTTTGAGATCCGCAACTATATATCGCTCTACAATGTACGTAACAGCAACATTTCACTGTGCTAAGTTCTCCGATTTCAGTGCTGCTAAAACGAGAAGGGAGTGTTCATAAATCATGTAGTGGGTGGGGCGGTGAATTGGAAGTAGGTCAGCGTAAAACTTTCGTGACCCCCCATGTACCAAGGGCAAACTTTTTCTCCCCCACCCATCAGCAAAACTATTGCCCAACCTCCTCACCTAACTTAGTTAAGAGTATCCCTAACCTTTTCCCCTGACGACTTGTCGTAAATAAGACTGTTTTAGTAATATAATTTATCAATTATAATATTAATACATAAATACTCCTAAAATACGTGTCAGACGGAGGACACGGCAGGAAAAGTTTGTTGCAAAACAATCACTAACTTCCCCAGTGACAAAAAGACGAACACATGCTAACCTTTCTAGTGTTTCTGTTGTACAATAATCTGTTGTGCACAACATTATTCCACTTACCTATGAAATGATACATTGGAGCTCTTCCCTGTGGCATTTGTGCAACCAAATGCAGCACATTGAGGCATATTTTCAGCGTGAGACTTATGCAAAGCTGTCTGTGTCAAAAAGTTTGAAGCAGCTGACAATCGGCCCTCCAAGATGGCCGTCTCATTACTTCCGGCTGTTTCAAAAGAGAGGCTTCATTGGCTCTCCAGATTCTATTTATAACCGTGTTTAAAACACGCCGCCTCGCCTATTACACCGCCGCGCATGGATCTCAATTTAATATACTCAGCCTGCGACACCGCCGAACATGGATTTTTATTTATGAAACGCCGCCTGACACACGGCCGAACATTGATTTCGATTTCAAAACTGCCGCCTGACACACCGCTGAGCATGGATCTCGATTTTAAAACCGTAGCCTGCTACACCGCCGTAAACGGATCTCAATTTATAACCGCCGCCTGGTACATCGCCGAACATGGATTTGATTTAGGAAATCTCCGACACACCTGCAACAGCTCTCCCTACCTCTTCCTCCTCTTCCACATCTTACCCTACCGCTCCCCCCCCCCCTGTTCTGTATCCGATGCTCCCCCTCCTCTTCCTTAACAGTATGGACCTCAAATATCCGAGGCCTTCGCTCAAACTTGTCTGATCTCTCCATACAGGTTGCTTCTGACAAACCAGACGTGATCTGCTTAACAGAAACTTTCCTCCTTCATGATGTCTCTGATTCCTTGGTATCTCTCCCAGGTTACTCCCTCCTCCGGTATGATAGACCTGAGCCTCGTCCTGGAGGTGGGGTTGCTATCTTTATAAAAAACTCTCTTCCTCACTCGCCCTGCACTGCCCTCTCTCCACCTCACCCCCAGGAATACCTTTGGCTACGGCTTCCCCTTCGCTCCCACCTTTTGTTCATATGTGTGTTGTACCGTCCACCAAACAGTGATGACTCCATCTACATCTCGCTGTCTGAGAATATGGACCAACTTCTATCTACCCATCCCAACTCTCTCTTCCTCATATGTGGTGATTTCAACTGTCACCATGCCAGTTGGCTGGGTGTGGGTACCGCTCTCACCAGCCATGGCTCTTCAGCAAAGGACTTCTGTGACTCACTGGGACTGACACAATCTGTCAATTTCCCAACCCGGATTTCAGTCAACGGAGCATCTTCTCTTCTGGACTTGGTTATGTTATGACTAACTTCCCTGAAAATGTCTGCTGCTCTTCTTCTGCTCCAATCGGCTCTTCTGATCATGTGCTTGTTAAAGTGGACATCTCTCTGACCATTCTCAGAGAGCCTCCTCAGCGTCGACGAGTCTGGCATTTCACTCAGGCCAACTGGCACGGTCTTCAAGCAGCCATCAATCATTTGGACTGGTCTCCCATCTCTACTGCCTCTGACATAAATTCTTCCTGGGAATTCTTCCAAAGCAAACTGCTCTCTCTCATGCACAGATTTATCCCATCTCGTCTTCTGTTGTCTTACCCTTCCTCCCGTCCATGGTACACGGAATCTTGTGGTGAGGCTATTGCCCAGAAACAACTTGCTTTCGTCTCCTGGAAAGCAAATCCAACGGAAGGAAATCTCATTTCCTTTCACAAAGCCCGAAACAAGTGTGTGTCCACCCTCAGGAGAGCCAGGAAACAATATCTCTCCGTTCTCAGGACCGAACTCTCTTATCTGTCTCCCTCTTCCAAATCCTGGTGGCGTCTGGTCAAATCTGTTTCTGGTGTTTGTTCCCCCTCCATCCCCTCCCTCACCTCAAATGGCCACACGGCTGACTCCGCACGTGAAAAAGCTGAATGCCTCAACTCTGTGTTTGCCTCTAAATCTTCTGTCCCAAACCCATCCCTCTCTGTACCCACCGTACCCAGTCGTACCCAGCTGCTCCTGGACTCTGTGTCCTTTCCTCCTGACAAGGTGGAAAAGTTTCTGTCAACCCTCGACTCGGATTCTGCAACTGGACCTGACGGCATCAGCCCATGGGTCCTAAAATCCTGTTCTTCCACTCTTTCACTCCCTCTCTCTGTTCTCTTCACCCTCTCTTTTGCTCAAGGTCATCTTCCATCTGTTTGGAAATCTGCCAACATCACCGCTTTGCACAAAAAGGTGCAAAAACAGATCCCAGCAACTACAGACCAATCAGCCTTCTCCCAATTATCAGCAAAGTCATGGAATCCATCATTGCTTCAGATATGAAATCTTTCCTCTTCTCCAATGGCTTGATCTCTGATCATCAATTTGGTTTCAGACCTGGACACTCTACTCTGGACATGCTGCTTCTGCTTTCTCAACAATGGATGGAGGTCCTCAATGCCAAACAGGAAATTAGAGCAGTCTCCCTTGACATATCACGTGCCTTCGATACGGTCTGGCACCCCGCTCTGCTCACCAAACTCTCCTCTTTTGGTATCCATGGAAATCTCCACGCATGGCTGGCGGACTTCCTCTCTAGTCGTAGTCAACGTGTGGCCCTGAATGGGTTTCTCTCATCTCCTCTTCCTGTTCAGGCTGGAGTTCCACAAGGCAGTGTTCTGGGCCCTGTGCTTTTTCTGGTCTTCATCAATGATCTCTCTGACTCTCTTGAAAATCCTCTGTATCTCTTTGCTGATGACTCTACTCTCTGTCACTCCATTCTTCATCCCTCAGATCGGCAGTCTGCTGCCTGCTCACTCTCTGCAGACCTGGACAAAATCACAGACTGGGCAAACAAGTGGAACATGTCTTTCAATCCTGACAAATCTCACACTCTTACGATGTCTCTCCGAAAAGACCGACTGGACAACCCTCCCATCCACTTTCTGAATAATCCTCTCCAAGAAGTTCTGTCACTCAAGCTTTTGGGTCTCACTATCTGCCATGATCTTTCCTGGGAAAACCACATTTCAAATCTGGTCTCCAAAGCCAGTCGCCGACTAGGCATCCTCCGTCGTGCGAAGTCCTTCCTTGGCACACCTGAGCTCCTCACCACATACAAGGCTTTCATCCGCAGCTCAATGGAATACTGCTCTCCCCTCTGGGCTGGTGCTCCTGCCTCACACCTAGCTCGTCTTCACGCTGTTGAAACCAAAGCATTCAGAATCATTGGAATCTCCCGCGATGAAGCTAACTCCAAGGGCCTCTCACTCACTCACCGCAGGCAGGTTGGTGGTCTTTCCATCTTCTACTGACTCCTCTCTGGCCTTGCCCCCCCAGCTCTCTCTGGGCTCTGTCCCGCAAATATTCTTACAGGTCGCACAAGATCTGCCTGCAACCCTCTTATGGTCAAACTGCCAAAATCAAGACTCTCTGCTCACCTTCACTCCTTCATTCCTCTTTTCTCCCGCCTCTGGAACAAACTCCCTCACTCTCTTCAATCCCACTCCACCCTCCAGGTCTTTAAAACTGCTGTTCACCACCATCTCTTATCTTCCCCCATCCAAAACCTTGATCTTTTCTACCCCCGCTAATTTCACCCCAATTCCACTTTTTTGAAATACCAACTTCTGTCCTGGAAGTCCTTGGTGTCCTTGTGTTTTATACTTCTCCCTCCACCCCCCCCCCCCCCTTCCCACGCCTCCTCCCCCCAAGCCCTCTCCCTT
The DNA here is from genome assembly GCF_964187855.1 of Myxine glutinosa. Lineage (NCBI taxonomy): Eukaryota > Metazoa > Chordata > Myxini > Myxiniformes > Myxinidae > Myxine > Myxine glutinosa. The sequence continues at coordinate 23,641,802 of NC_136272.1, forward strand.
CCACACATCTCCCTGCTCTCAAATGTTGTGTTTGTGTGCTTCCCCTTCTCTCCCCATCTTGTTTTCCGCTCCCTCTTTTTGTGTGTTTTGTTTGTCTGGTTGATTTGTTTGTGAAGTAAATGTTAGCTCTCTCTTTCACGAGCCTCGATTCAGTATACAAAAAAAAAAAAAAAAAAAAAAAAAATATTGCCTCCTGCTACACCGCCGAACAAGGATCTCGATTTTAAAACCACCACCTGACACACCGCCGAACATGGATCTCGATTTTAAAACTTCCCTCGTGATTTGATGATCAAACCGAATATCATGTGTGTGCAACAAACTGGGCTGAAAGCGTAAGTACCGGTATTTTCAAATTTCTGGTTATACTTTAATCCAATTAGATTAATGAACAGGATTAAATAATTAAATTAATATATGTGGGAAAATTACATATGTAATTAATGTACAATGTAGTTTTCCCACATATATCAATTTAATTATTTAATCCTGTTCATTAATCTAATTGCTTTTTTCGCCCCCAGTGGTGTTTATAATAGAGGACATGAATTTGTCCCCCCATTGAAAGAAGATCCTCTCGTGTTCAGGCTGTTGGTGCTCCTATGGTTTGCAGCGATTGCCCCGGAAGCATTGACGGAAAGAGAGTGGCAGACGTAATTAAAATTTGTGATATGGCCACGGGCGCCCTTTACCCACAGTCAGGGGTGTGCCCTTTACCCACAGTCAGGGGTGTGCCCTTTACCCACAGCCAGGGGATGCCCTTTACCCACAGCCAGGGGATGCCCTTTACCCACAGCCAGGGGATGCCCTTTACCCACAGCCAGGGGATGCCCTTTACCCACAGCCAGGGGGCGGCCTTTACCCACAACCAGGGGGCGACCTTTACCCACAGCCAGGGGGCGCCCTTTACCCACAGCCAAGGGGCGCCCTTTACCCACAGCCAGGGGGCGCCCTTTACCCACAGCCAGGGGGCGACCTTTACCCACAGCCAGGGGGTGCCCTTTACCCACACTGCCAGGGGGGTGCCCTTTACCGTCCCTTTACCCACACTGCCAGGTGCCCTTTACCCAACAGTGACAGGGGGCGCCCTTTAGTAACAGACAGGGGGCGACCTTTACCCACAGCCAGGGGGCGCCCTTTACCCACAGCCAGGGGGTGCCCTTTACCCACACTGCCAGGGGGGTGCCCTTTACCGTCCCTTTACCCACACTGCCAGGTGCCCTTTACCCAACAGTGCCAGGGGGCGCCCTTTACTCACAGACAGGGGGTGCCCTTTACCCATACTGCCAGGGGGGCGCCCTTTACCATCCCTTTACCCACAATGCCAGGGGGTGCCCTTTACCATCCCTTTACCCACACTGCCAGGGGGGCACCCTTTACCCACACTGCTAGGGGGGTGCCCTTTACCCACACTGCCAGGGGGTGCCCTTTACCCAACAGTGCCAGGGGGTGCCCTTTACCCAACAGTGCCAGGGGGCACCCTTTACTCACAGACAGGGGGTGCTCTTTACCCACACTGCCAGCGGGGCGCCCTTTACCATCCCTTTACCCACACTGCGAGGGGGTGCCCTTTACCCACACTGCGAGGGGGTGCCCTTTACTCACACTGTGAGGGGGTGCCCTTTACCCAACAGTGCCAGGGGTGCCCTTTACTCACAGACAGGGGGCGCCCTTTATCCACACTGCCAGGGGGTGCCCTTTACCGTCCCTTCACCAACACTGCCACGGGGCGCCCTTTACCGTCCCTTCACCCACACTGCCACGGGGCGCCCTTTCCTCACAGACAGGGGGTGCCTTTTACCCACACTGCCAGGTGTGCGCCCTTTACTCAGCCATGGGGTGCCCTTTACCGTCCCTTCACCCACACTGCCAGGGGGCGCCCTTTACTCAGCCATGGGGTGCCCTTTACCGTCCCTTCACCCACACTGCCAGGGGGCACCCTTTACTCACAGACAGGGGGTGCCCTTTACCGTCCCTTCACCCACACTGCCAGGGGGTGCCCTTTACTCAGCCATGGGGTGCCCTTTACTCAGCCATGGGGTGCCCTTTACCCACACTGCCAGAGGGCGCCCTTTACTCACAGCCAGGGGGAGAATTTTACCCACATGTCCAGTGGTCCTGCAATACAACATTGCATGGTGGCAGCACTTGGATTTGTCTTCAGGACACTGATTGGCTGTTTTTGGTGTTGTCCTTTGATTTATATATGCTTGCCTTATAGAGTCACACTCAATATTCCACCGACTGTAATGGTGTTCTGCTTTGATTTTGGCTGCCAGGATCCCACGAGTTTGGGTGTGCTCTGCAGGTACAGAGCATACTTTCATATTCAGCATCCTCCCTGCAGCCAGGTCATGGTGGCACATATCATTATGTAGAGAACAATGTATACAAGTCTGTTCTGATTGCGATGGAAAAGCTTTGTGAAAACATGAAATAATTCCTTTGGTGGGGAGAGATTGTGAGTCCGCAGGTGGAAAGCTGATCAGTTCACCTGCAGAGATCAGTAAGAAACTCCACCTACACTCCAACATGTGATCTGCAGGTGGCATAATTGTTCGAGTGTCCACTCTGAATCTAGGTCTCCAGGAGGTCTGTGGTTCGTAACCCAGTCTGGGCCATAGCAAAGACTAAAATGGTACCTGATGCTTCCTTGGTCCTTGCTTCACGTTCAGCGTTTAAAAAGGATAGAACACGGACGTTCTCTCAGCCATGAATTGCTGAAGCGACTCCATTAATCTCACCTCGGCATGGACATCTATCTACGCCACGCCCGAGAATGCATTTATTGGCTGGGCATGAATGCTAATGTACGTGACTACGTACAGAAATGCGATACCTGCAATGCCACTGCAGCCAAGCAGTGCAGAGAAGCTCTAAACTCTCACAAACTTCCAACACGTCCGTGGGTAAAGGTGGCCGTCGACATATTCTACCTCCATGAGAGGTGATATCTCGTACTGGTGGACTACTTCTCGGCCTTCATTGAGGTTGACTTCATTGATGATGTGAGATCAGTGACCATAATACGCATCCATGATTTATTTTAATCAGTGGTTTATACCAGGAGAACACGTACTATTGAAGATATTTTTACGGCGTAGCGCATAGGGCAAAGCCGTCTAGAGCAGTGTTTGTCCATCCTATGTATGTATGTCCCCTCAAACGTATACCAATCAGAGCGGAGGATCTGGTCACATGACAGGGTGATGTGATTACATCTGATGTCATTACGGTGTACAACGGCTGCCTCTCCACACACCGCCATTTTGATTTATATGCCGTTAATGCCGAACATATTGTCAAATCTGTTGTATATCACAATCGCCATGCTCTACCTTTATGTTTTTCATTCAGTGTGAAACACAAACAAACCGATTGTTAAAATGACCATCAAATATCGAAAGCATCGGCGTTACGGCTCTTCCAACAATACGGCACAGTACGTATAGGCCTTAGGCGTTAAGACTCATCTTCGGACCCTTCGGACAGGTTTCTTAATACAGTGCTATCGTTTCAGTAGTATAGTTTTCGTAATAATAATAATATAGTAAATATAACCATAACATTTAAATCTCAATGTCGTGAATGGAAAGTTAATGGATTGAAGCGGTGTATGGTCCATGATCAATGATGAGCGATGTTTGGCACTAATATTAATAATGCGGAAGTAAGGAATTAGCCTCGGGTTTTTTTATTTATTGTAATTTCATTTTTGAAATAATGATAATGTAACGTCAATATTATAGTAAATCTAATCATAACACTAATCCCTTCGTAGTGACTGCAAACGTAATGGAAGTTAAAATATATCATCTTATACATATTAAAGTAGCGGCAGTTTTGTGTCCATTATGTCATTACGTCTATGATGTCATTACGACGGCTGACTCCACCAACCGACATTTTAATTTACTTGTTCACCCGCTCACTAAGGGAGCGGCAGGAAGGGTCATTCCTCTTTGGGGTATATAGATTACAGTTGATCTATGGTCGGGTCTCAATGACATTGGGTGTTTGTTCATTTACCAAGTTTATTGTGGAGAGATCGCCAAGTTGTTTAAGCATTCGAGCAAGCACTCCATTCAAACCCCTTCAGGAACGGCTGGCTTGGCAAGTGCTAGCTATCTGCTTGGTAAATGAGCACAACTCCAACCCTTGTGGGGTATATAGATTACATTAGATCTTCGCTCAGTTCTGAAAGTAAAACGTACCTCATGGATGTCGGGATTCCTCCAAATTTCTTTGTTTAATGTTATAAACAGCATTAGCGACTGTTTGAAAAGCTAATCATGTGTGTTTGTGGTTTATAATATTTTACAAGCCTGGCTACACCGCTGTTAGACCTTTGATCTTGTTTGTATACATCAGTCGAGACTCGTGGAAGTGCTAGTACAGTAAGCTACACTGAACGTATCAGGAGTTGAAAGCCAAGATAGAGGGAGACTTGGACAAACAATAGGTGTGGGGGCAGGAAAGAACAAGATGGATAATACATAAGGAAACTCACAGAAGGTAAAAATGGAAGTTTGGAAGGCGAACGGCTTGGGGTGGGGAATTTATGCAACTGTTGAATGTGTCCTGATTTATCCTCCTTGCGGTTGATCTGAGTAGCGTTTCCGGGGCGATAGGTCGGAGGTTGTAATTGTAATGGTAGCACACATAATGCAGCACGTGGCATTGGTTCGCTCGACAAATGAATTAACCACAGTGTAGTCGCCAGCGCTGTTCCCCATTTGCCTCGTTCATCTCACCGATACGGTAAATTGATTTTGGGCACTAAGATCCAGCCAGATTTGAGTGTTGCAGATGGCGTCCGTGGTCTCTTGAAGACACACCACCCTCTTGGTATCCCGAGGTGACATCCGTAACAATGCTGCTTATCGTTGAGGGAAGAAGAGGATGATGCAGAACATGTATGTGCTGAATGGATGGGTAAAGGCTGTATCCAAGCTGTCTCTGCCAGACCTTCGGAAAACAGTGCATGATAGGGATGTTTGGAGAAATCTGATCATGAATGTCACCAGAAGTCAGACACGACTTGATAGAACACAACTTGTGTCTTTGCTTACTTGTTTGTATGTTTCTTTGTGTCTTTTTTTATTTGTGTTTGCATGTGTCTTTGTTTATATGTATATTTGTGCGTGTCTTTGTTAATGTTTGTTCCTTTTTTCTGTGGTTGTTTGCACATGTCTTTGTTTATGATTGTTTGTATGTGTCTTTGTTTATCTTTGTTGTATGTGTTTCTGTTTCTATGTGTGTGCATGTGTCTGTTTCTATTTGCCTGTATGAGTCTTTCTTTCGATTTGTTTGTGTGTCTTTGTTTATGTTTGTTCGTATGTGTCTGTTTATATTTGTTTGTATGTCTTTGTTTATGTCCTTGTTTATGTTTTTGTATGTGCCTTTGTTTATGTTTGTTTGCATGTGCATGCAAAGTTTTTTGATAGGTGGCAAAAAAAAAAATTAATATGTTTGCTGGGGTTCAGTGGACCCCAATCTACAATAATAAAAGGCAGTGTGTGTGTGTGTGTGTGTGTGTGTGTGTGTGTGTGTGTGTGTGTGTGTGTGTGTGTGTGTGTGTCTCCTCTATAACTCCAAAACCATGAAACCTAGCAGTCCCAAACTTTGCATACATACTTCTCGACCGCCAAGGAATTGCATGAATGAAAACAGGGTGTTTGGGGGAGGGGGTGATAAAACACCCTTTTTGAAGTGGATTAACGGGGTTCTCATGAGAAGAAAAAGAAAAAGAAAAAAAAGCCTTACCCAAAGGCGGTCTGCCATCTCGGTCAGCCCACTGTCACATCGCTGGGTTCTTAAGCTGCCATTTTGTTTTGGCCTATTTGAACGTGCCTTGCCTTGGAAGCATGATCTTCTCTCATGAAATATTTAAAGCTTATAATCAAAATTTGGATTAGGATTTGAGGATCGGATCCAGTAGACTAAATAAGTGTCGAAATCTGGAATGAAATCTGAAAAGCTTAACATCATTAGTGATTCTTATAACTAAGTGTATATCACGGACCAATTAAAGAATATAATCAAAATCTGGATTCCGATTTGAGGATCAGATCCCATACACTTAATAAGTATTGAAATCTGGAGGGAAATCTGACAAAATTGAACACATTAGTGATTCATATAACTAAGTGTATATATTGTACTCAGCTTTCAGCAATGCTGTCCTTCTTCTTCTTCTCCACACTGCCGAAGCATTAAACCTAACGTTTCCTACTGTTCCAACAATTACATCGAGTGAAGAAAATATTAAGGAATGTGTCCCAAGTGTAACTTTATTTAGTAAAATGAAAATAATTAACCAGTGGAAATTGAGTACAATGAAAATAATTAGCAGAGAGATTGACGGCAAGGCTTCTGCAGGCCCTCCTGTATAGTGTATACTCCGTGGGTACATCTCCGAGTGAGGAAGGCAAAATATATCGGATTAAAAATCGAATTCAAAGAACGCGGCCCTCCTGCTATGCCTATAGTCTACTTCATTCATTTCATTCCTTTAAAAAGTAGAAAGTACACCGATGGACGAACAAGCCTGTTGGGTCATACTAAAATACAGCAATTCTGGCCAAAATGTACCGTTCGTATTTCTGGCAGAATTATGTCGTTCTTTGCTTTTAGTATTTTTCAGAATCTTGTCATTTTTTTTTTGTAGTTAAAGGGCTTTTTTTGTAGTTACAAAGCAATTATGTTTGTCTGGCACCGGAATTGAGTACCAGTTCACTGGTAATTCCCTGTTTGTCGTTAAAGGTGGCAAAAAGGATTGGCGTCAGGAAGGGCATCCGGCCGTAAAACATTGCTTCAAAAAGGGGACCAAAAAACAACAACAACCATGGTTCCCGAAAAAGGCCAACCTCCGCTTTGCGGGGAAAAATGGCCTCTAAAGGTGGTTTGGCACCGGAATTAACCTAAAGACCGGTTTGCAGGATGGATGTTTGTTGCTCTTGTCGGAAGCTCACCTTGCATCGAGCACATACACTTGTGACAGTGCAATGACTGACTTGTCACATTTTAAAGCTCCATGAAAGAAAAAGGAAAACTGCATAAGTACCGTGTACATACAAGTAAGATACGCCATCGTACGAGCGCTCGAGGCGAGTGCAACAAACGTAAATTTCAAACGTGCCCTAAATATATGGCAATGACGTATTAAAGCGGACATGTACGTTTCGTTAACCTACGATTTGACAATTTTAGGCCTTACCTAGTATATTGGAAGAATTCTACATAATTTGGGCATACTCCCAGCCAGTGGTCCTGCAAGACATCCGAGTCAACAAGAAGTTGGACAGATCGCTGGATTCACGAATAGGGGGCGAGGGGGCAGGCAAGGGGTCTTGACACAAACGACTTCTGCAGGGTAATCGATTGTTTTGTAATATTATCCTTGAAACGAATCTGACTTGTTGATTCCAGGACCCTGATTCAAGCAGTTGCACGTCGCACGCAAACAGGCGGACAGATCCAGATGGAAGATGGTGCAGACATGTCAAACATATGAAATTGAAGTCCTGGTGGGATTGAACAGCCTCAGGAAGGCACTTTCACGAACGGGGGGAAAAAAAGAAAAAAAAAGGAGGAGTGCAGTACACCTGGATTTGTGGGGGTTTGGAGGGGGTTACTTGAAGAATGCTTCATCGTAAGAGATGCCGATCATGTTGAGAGTTTTAGATTCCACAGATTTCAAGAGACAGACGATATGCTGGAGTGCCAGCCCGCAGGAGAGAGCAGTATACTGTCAGTACTTTCTGCTTTCTACATTTTTGCGTTTTCAATTCCACATTCAATCGATCAACTTGATAATATACCGCCATTCACTATTTCAAAAGCTTTATTCAATCTAGTTTTACACCCCTGCAACAAGCAATCACAGACCATTTTGTAAAACACACCAAGAGCAGGGTATAGGGACACAACAGAGGGACATTTGTGGGAATAATGGGCGAGGGAAAGAATGGGAGGAAGGAAATGGACCGGGAAGGAAGGATGGGGACACAAGTGGTGAACAATCTGGATACAAGTACAAACAGTGAGAATGGGGCTGAAAAAAGAGGAATGGAAAGCAGGGGATGAAATAGCAGTAGACCAAAAACAGAATGGTGCATGGAAGGAGAGGGGAAAAAACACAAGAACCTGGAAAGAGGGCTTGCGGTGGGGTTGAGGGGCAGGTAGAAAAGATCATTAACGTGGATGTGTGATGACCTGAGGAAAGTAACAGCCATCTTGAAGCATGGTCGGGAAGAATGAGATTCGACACACTGAGGAAGTTGATTCCACAAGTAAGAGAAATAAGAAACAGGTGGGTGCAGGTGAGCTGTACTGGGGTACAACCTAGACTCCGAGAGGAACCTGGAAGTGAGGTGGTGGTGAAATGGAGTACTCCACATCAAACAGCAGATGACATTCGGACTCCAGAGCCAGCCTTGTAGGTGCTAGACATTCGGATTTGACAACAAACATTTGGCCTGACAGAAAATGTCCAGTCTGCGGCTGGCTCTGGAGGCCAATTTTGGATATGTCGCTTTCCCAAGGGAGATCGTGTTTGATGGTGAGGTCCAAAGTTAGAGGGAATGAACCTCTTCAAGAAGTATGTTAAGGATATAGACGGGTGGCTCGTCAGATGATCTTTTTGGAAAGTCGGAATGAATTTGTGGGGTTTGTCAGGGTTTAGAGACACATTCAAGGTGTTGAACAAGCTACTGATTGTTTAAAGGTATGCAGGGTAGGAAGAGGAAACTGCCTGCCTATTCGAGGAATGCTACGGCAGAGGGTGTATACCGTCATCAGTGAAAAGCTAAGGAGGTTTTTTCCAGAGAATCAGAATGATCGTTGATGAAGATGAGGAACAGGACTGGGGACAAGATTGCCTTGGGCAATTCAGTCACGACAGGTAGAGGAGATGAGAGGACCCTGCTCAGGGCCATGTGCTATGACAGTGGAGAAAGTCAACAAGCCATGAGAGGAGGTGGCATTGGATTCCTTCATTTGAGAGTTTGGAGAGCAAGGCAGGTGCCAGAATGTGTCAAATGCTCGAGGTACAGACATTGTCCGAGATTGAGGGCCTCCATCTATTGTTGGGAGAGGAGATGGAGCATGTCCAGCGCATGTACAAAGTAACCGGGTTGGAAACCAAAACGATGGGTTGATATTAGGCCTTTGGTGGAAAAGAAAGATTTGAAGTGAACTGCGATGATAGATTCCATGATTTTACTTGTGAACTGGAAGTAAGCTAATATACTTGTGATTAAGAGGGTCTGATTTGTGCCCTTTTGTTCAACGCAGTGGTGTAGGCTAACTTCCAAGTCGAAAAAGGTGCCTTCGATAAAATGATTGGGTAAATAGAGCAGACAGAGGAAGAGCAAGAGTGCCGGTCGAGGTTTTTAGACAGCATTGTTGTCTGATGCAGTAGAAGACACATGCCGCCTTCGCAGAATCGGAGTCTCGGGATGCCACAAACGTACTTAACTTCTCAGTTGAGAAAAAACTGTCCAGGAGTGGTTGTGTGCAAGTCGACCTGGTCGGTACAGGGAGTGAGGAGTTGGATAGACAAGATTCGAAAGCAGAGACATAATTGAGACATTTGGCTTTCTCATGAGCTGCGGTCGCATTTGAAGTGAGGGACAGGTTGGAGTCGAGGTGAGGGTGAGGGTGAGGCAGAGGCATTTTCCTTATGCTAAACGAGGAACATATAAGGAACCTCAACACAGACCCAGGAGGAGGCCATTTGGCCCATCATGCCTGTGCTTCATCTCCACACTCCAATTCAATCTCCCAGTCTATTCATCGTCTACGATGCTAACCCAATCTTCACAATGCTAAGGTGATAAATCCTGGTGGAAAGGAAAATATATGAAGAGCAGTTATATGTAAATATCAAATAACTAATGTCAATGCAATGTAAAATATTGGACATGGTTGTCATGTCAGCAAGTATTAAATCCTTGAGGGAATAAACCTTCGCTTGCAATGATGACGTCACAATGGCTTTGCTTACGAGCATAGTGGTGCATCATCAGTTCATAGCGAATTCATTTTTTAATCTGTTCGCTACGACGTCGACAGGTCACTTTATAGCCCTTTTTGATCTTTCTTCCAAATCTCCACTTTATAGCCTTTTTATATTTCTTTCTTGCAGTGATGTAAGGCTCATGGATGAGCTTGCACATATATCACATGCAGGACAAGGACATTAACAGACAATGGACAAACGTGAAATATGGGATTTGAACCTGGGTCGAAACATCATTAGCCGGGTGTTCATATGGGAACACACAACATGATCTCCACTTTTATAGCCATTTTGATATTTTTCTATAGTAATCTTGGCTCATGGAGGACCTTGTGTGCATGTATATGCATATATATCTGTATATATATATATATATATATACGTATATATATATATATATATATATATATATATATATATAAATATATATATATAATGTGTGTATATATATATATATATATATATATCTATATATATAAAGTAGAGTTGGCCTCTATCTATGATCTCTAAGATCTCGAGAACCCGTGGACGGATTTGCGAGCGGAAAGTACTGTTCGACTCGGGATGGTCCCAGGAATGTCACGGAGACATAAACATTTAAAAAATTTCGGGTTTTAAAATTAGCGTATTATTAGCACTAGCAGAAGAGAGAGGGATTCGAAGGGAGGGAGCGCAGCGCTTCTAGCGCTTCTGACTACAGCACACCTTAAAATTAAAAAAACTTCGGGTCTACAATCTCTAAGATCTCGAGAACCCGTGGACGGATTTGCGAGCGGAAAGTACTGTTCGACTCGGGATGGTCCCAGGAATGTCACGGAGACATAAACATTTTAAAAATTTCGGGTTTTAAAATTAGCGTTCCCCTCCCCTCCTCTTCCCCCTCCCCTCCTCCTCCCACTCCCGTGCAAAGCCGGGTACCTCTGCTAGTATATATATATATATATATATATATATATATATATATATATATATATATATATATATATCTATATTATAATAGCCGTAGATGATTCTGTCTGTCTGTCTGTCTGTCTATCTGTTGGGTGTCTGTCCGGGGTGTGGCTTACTCGGTTTGCAGAGTAGCTCCACCCATAGCTCCACCCATTCTGGGAGTGGCTATAAACAAATATCCACCATTTTATTAACTCGCATAGCTTTGAGTCCTGTTTTGTAGGCCCGTGGTGTCTTGCTCTCCCCCAGTTTTATTTCAAATCAAATTCGATAAATCATTTCATTTTTCACAGTCGCTAACATAGTTTTAGACTCGGTTGAAAAAAAACGGGAAGAAAATCCGATGAAAGTTGCCGTTTATAGAACGAAATGAATTCTCAAAGGCCTGTAACTTCAAGGCCATTGAGTCTCTCTCACGCCTTTATCTCCAATCTAACTCACCATATGATTTCATTTTTATCGATGGTTTTACTTTTAGACTCGGTGTCAGCAATAATTGAGAACAATCCACACACGCGGGAAAATGCAGAGATATATTTTTTAAAATCGCGTCATGGTGTATCATACACCGCCCAACATGACACCGCCGGCAATGTGTCGATATATATTAAAAATTCGCTTTTGCTTTTCCGTTATGATATATTACTATTTCGTTTGATGATAGTCGTCACAAAAACGTCAACAATGATGCCGACATATATTTCTTCGTTTTTATTTCATTCAACATATTAGCCGGAAGTAAAATATGTTTCAGGAAATTACCGAGAGATATTTCTTCGTTTTTTTTATTAGTTATGTGCGCATACACTTTAAATAGGTTTATTTGAAATCTTTAATTTTCCACAATATAATTTACTTGCCATTTATCATTTGATGATTACGAGACAAATTCCTCTTGAGGATCGTGACAATTCATGCGTTGCGTGGAAACTTCCATTTCCAAAATGAATGAGACGATCGATGAAGAACGACTCGGTGTCACCAACGCGGGAAAATGCAGAGATATATTTTTTAAAATACACCATATCACCGCACAACACCGCCCAACAGCCAACAAGTATCATACACCGCCCAACAGCCAACGAGTATCATACACCGCCCAACATGACACAGACAGCAACATGTCGACATTATCGCTTTTTCTTTAAACCGAGTGAACCGAGCCGAACCGAATACACCGCGTGAATTCACCGAGCGAATTTCAGCCAATTCCACCTATTTCTTCGTTTTTATTTTATTCGCTACCAGCAGAAGTACCCAGCGTTGCCGGGCGGGGGAGGGGGGAAGGGCACGTACACTTTAAACATGTATATACATGTGGGATGTGGGATATATACATGTGGGACATGTGTACGTGTGTGTACGTGTGTACGTGTGTGTGTGTGTGTGTGCGCGTGAATATGTGTGTGTGTGTATATATGTGTGTGTATGTGTATGTAGGCTAACCCCCGCTCTAGCAGGGAAAATGGCCTTAAAATGCATGTTGTTGTTGTATGTGTATATACATGTCTGTGTGTGTGTGTTTGTGTGTATATGTGTCTGTACGTGTGTGTGTGTGTGTGTGTGTGTGTGTGTGTGTGTGTGTGTGTGTGTGTGTGTGTGTGTGTGTGTGTGTGTGTGTGTGTGTGTGTGTGTGTGTGGAGATGTATGGAGATGTATATATGTGTATATATGTGTATATGTGGATACATATGTGTATACATATTTGCATATGTGCATATGTGTATATGTGTCTGTACGTGTGTGTGTGTGTGTGTGTGTGTGTGTGTGTGTGTGCATGTGTGTCGATGTACGTGTGTGTGTATGTGTATATGTGTGTGGGTGTATATGTGTGTGTGTGTGTATATGTAAACATGGGCCGGTGTGTGTGTAAAGTGTGAGGAGGTATTGGAGAGGAAAATGCAGAGATATATTTTTTTAAATCGCGCCATGATGATAAACGAAAATACACCGCCTAAAATAACAGTCGACATATATTTAAAATTCGCCATACACATCCATGCGGGAATCCCACGGGCATGGATGTGTGTGACATTTCGACATATTGAGTTACATGCTGCGCCTGCACATTCAGTTATATAAGATGGTTACTGGCAATTGATCACATCCACAAATGATGTAATCCACACAATTTATGTACTTTACATAACGTTAATAGGAATACATGCCCGTGTAGATGGGAAATACAGTTTGTTTGAAATAAATCACAAATATCAGAAGAAAGTTTTTTAAACCATTTTATATAACTGAATGTGCAGGTGCAGCATCGAACTCAATATGTCGAAATGTCACACACATCCATGCCCGTGGGATTCCCACGGGTGACCCCGCTAGTATATATATATAATGTGTATATATATCTATATTATAATAGCCGTAGATGATTCTGTCTGTCTGTCTGTCTGTCTATCTGTTGGGTGTCTGTCCGGGGTGTGGCTTACTCGGTTTGCAGAGTAGCTCCACCCATAGCTCCACCCATTCTGGGAGTGGCTATAAACAAATATCCACCATTTTATTAACTCGCATAGCTTTGAGTCCTGTTTTGTAGGCCCGTGGTGTCTTGCTCTCCCCCAGTTTTATTTCAAATCAAATTCGATAAATCATTTCATTTTTCACAGTCGCTAACATAGTTTTAGACTCGGTTGAAAAAAAACGGGAAGAAAATCCGATGAAAGTTGCCGTTTATAGAACGAAATGAATTCTCAAAGGCCTGTAACTTCAAGGCCATTGAGTCTCTCTCACGCCTTTATCTCCAATCTAACTCACCATATGATTTCATTTTTATCGATGGTTTTACTTTTAGACTCGGTGTCAGCAATAATTGAGAACAATCCACACACGCGGGAAAATGCAGAGATATATTTTTTAAAATCGCGTCATGGTGTATCATACACCGCCCAACATGACACCGCCGGCAATGTGTCGATATATATTAAAAATTCGCTTTTGCTTTTCCGTTATGATATATTACTATTTCGTTTGATGATAGTCGTCACAAAAACGTCAACAATGATGCCGACATATATTTCTTCGTTTTTATTTCATTCAACATATTAGCCGGAAGTAAAATATGTTTCAGGAAATTACCGAGAGATATTTCTTCGTTTTTTTTATTAGTTATGTGCGCATACACTTTAAATAGGTTTATTTGAAATCTTTAATTTTCCACAATATAATTTACTTGCCATTTATCATTTGATGATTACGAGACAAATTCCTCTTGAGGATCGTGACAATTCATGCGTTGCGTGGAAACTTCCATTTCCAAAATGAATGAGACGATCGATGAAGAACGACTCGGTGTCACCAACGCGGGAAAATGCAGAGATATATTTTTTAAAATACACCATATCACCGCACAACACCGCCCAACAGCCAACAAGTATCATACACCGCCCAACAGCCAACGAGTATCATACACCGCCCAACATGACACAGACAGCAACATGTCGACATTATCGCTTTTTCTTTAAACCGAGTGAACCGAGCCGAACCGAATACACCGCGTGAATTCACCGAGCGAATTTCAGCCAATTCCACCTATTTCTTCGTTTTTATTTTATTCGTTACCAGCAGAAGTACCCAGCGTTGCCGGGCGGGGGAGGGGGAGGGGGGAAGGGCACGTACACTTTAAACATGTATATACATGTGGGATGTGGGATATATACATGTGGGACATGTGTACGTGTGTGTACGTGTGTACGTGTGTGTGTGTGTGTGTGCGCGTGAATATGTGTGTGTGTGTATATATGTGTGTGTATGTGTATGTAGGCTAACCCCCGCTCTAGCAGGGAAAATGGCCTTAAAATGCATGTTGTTGTTGTATGTGTATATACATGTCTGTGTGTGTGTGTTTGTGTGTATATGTGTCTGTACGTGTGTGTGTGTGTGTGTGTGTGTGTGTGTGTGTGTGTGTGTGTGTGTGTGTGTGTGTGTGTGTGTGTGTGTGTGTGTGTGTGTGTGTGTGTGTGTGGAGATGTATGGAGATGTATATATGTGTATATATGTGTATATGTGGATACATATGTGTATACATATTTGCATATGTGCATATGTGTATATGTGTCTGTACGTGTGTGTGTGTGTGTGTGTGTGTGCATGTGTGTCGATGTACGTGTGTGTGTATGTGTATATGTGTGTGGGTGTATATGTGTGTGTGTGTGTATATGTAAACATGGGCCGGTGTGTGTGTAAAGTGTGAGGAGGTATTGGAGAGGAAAATGCAGAGATATATTTTTTTAAATCGCGCCATGATGATAAACGAAAATACACCGCCTAAAATAACAGTCGACATATATTTAAAATTCGCCATACACATCCATGCGGGAATCCCACGGGCATGGATGTGTGTGACATTTCGACATATTGAGTTACATGCTGCGCCTGCACATTCAGTTATATAAGATGGTTACTGGCAATTGATCACATCCACAAATGATGTAATCCACACAATTTATGTACTTTACATAACGTTAATAGGAATACATGCCCGTGTAGATGGGAAATACAGTTTGTTTGAAATAAATCACAAATATCAGAAGAAAGTTTTTTAAACCATTTTATATAACTGAATGTGCAGGTGCAGCATCGAACTCAATATGTCGAAATGTCACACACATCCATGCCCGTGGGATTCCCACGGGTGACCCCGCTAGTATATATATATAATGTGTATATATATATATATATAATGTATATATATATATATATATATATATATAATGTATATATATATATATATATATATATATATATCTATATTATAATAGCCGTAGATGATTCTGTCTGTCTGTCTGTCTGTCTGTCTATCTGTTGGGTGTCTGTCCGGGGTGTGGCTTACTCGGTTTGCAGAGTAGCTCCACCCATAGCTCCACCCATTCTGGGAGTGGCTATAAACAAATATCCACCATTTTATTAACTCGCATAGCTTTGAGTCCTGTTTTGTAGGCCCGTGGTGTCTTGCTCTCCCCCAGTTTTATTTCAAATCAAATTCGATAAATCATTTCATTTTTCACAGTCGCTAACATAGTTTTAGACTCGGTTGAAAAAAAACGGGAAGAAAATCCGATGAAAGTTGCCGTTTATAGAACGAAATGAATTCTCAAAGGCCTGTAACTTCAAGGCCATTGAGTCTCTCTCACGCCTTTATCTCCAATCTAACTCACCATATGATTTCATTTTTATCGATGGTTTTACTTTTAGACTCGGTGTCAGCAATAATTGAGAACAATCCACACACGCGGGAAAATGCAGAGATATATTTTTTAAAATCGCGTCATGGTGTATCATACACCGCCCAACATGACACCGCCGGCAATGTGTCGATATATATTAAAAATTCGCTTTTGCTTTTCCGTTATGATATATTACTATTTCGTTTGATGATAGTCGTCACAAAAACGTCAACAATGATGCCGACATATATTTCTTCGTTTTTATTTCATTCAACATATTAGCCGGAAGTAAAATATGTTTCAGGAAATTACCGAGAGATATTTCTTCGTTTTTTTTATTAGTTATGTGCGCATACACTTTAAATAGGTTTATTTGAAATCTTTAATTTTCCACAAACATTCCACACACGCGGGAAAATGCAGAGATATATTTTTTAAAATCGCGTCATGGTGTATCATACACCGCCCAACATGACACCGACGGCAATGTGTCGATATCTATTTTAAATTCGATATATCATTTCATTTTTCACAGTCGCTAACATAGTTTTAGACTCGGTTGAAAAAAAACGAGAAGAAAATCCGATGAAAGTTGCCGTTTATAGAACGAAATGAATTCTCAAATGCCTGTAACTTCAAGGCCATTGAGTCTCTCTCACGCCTTTATCTCCAATCTAACTCACCATATGATTTCATTTTTATCGATGGTTTTAGAGTCGGTGTCAGCAATAATTGAGAACATTCCACACACGCGGGAAAATGCAGATATATTTTTTAAAATCGCGTCATGGTGTATCATACACCGCCCAACATGACACCGACGGCAACGTGTCGATATATATTAAAAATTCGCTTTTGCTTTTCCGTTAAGATATATTACTTTTTCGTTTGATGACAGTCGTCACAAAAACGTCAACAATGATGCCGACATATATTTCTTCGTTTTTATTTAATTCAACATTATTAGCCGGAAGTAAAATATGTTTCAGGAAATTACCGAGAGATATTTCTTCGTTTTTTAAAATTAGTTATGTGCGAATACACTTTAAATAGGTTTATTTGAAATCTTTAATTTTCCACAATATAATTTACTTGCCATTTATCATTTGATGATTACGAGACAAATTCCTCTTGAGGATCGTGACAATTCATGCGCTGCGTGGAAACTTCTATTTCCAAAATGAATGAGACGATCGATGAAGAACGCAGACTTGAACAGGATGCAGCAAGAAAACGAATGAGACGGGCGAACGAGTCCATCGACGAACGTCAATGCAAACTTGCGGGGTCACCCGTGGGAATCCCACGGGCATGGATGTGTGTGACATTTCGACATATTGAGTTAGATGCTGCACATTCATTTTTACAAAATGGTTACTGGCAAGTCATCAGATCCAGAAATGGTGTAAAAACCACCGTTTAGAGGCCATTTTTCCCCGCAAAGCGGGGGTTGGCCTTTTCGGGGACCGTGGTAGTTGTTGTTTTTTTGTCCCCTTTTTGAAGCAATGTTTTACGGCCGGATGCCCTTCCTGACGCCAACCCTTTTTGCCGCCTTCAACGACAAACAGGGAATTACCAGTGAACTGGTACTCAATTAGCCGACCTCGGAAGGATGACAGGCTGAGTCAACCCCCCTGGCATTAATTCGGCGATCGACCGAGATTCGAACCCAGGATCCTAAGCCGGCACCCTAGCCGCTAGCCCAACACCAGAAATGGTGTCATGAACACAATTTATTTACGCACAAGCACAAAAGCAAGACGGGCCGATTTCCGATTCCGACGGGCCGACGGGCGAGACGGGCCGATTTCCGATTCCGACGGGCCGATTTGGAGCAAGAAAAAGAACGAGACGGGAGAAAAAGGAGAGAAACGAGACGGGGAAAGCCGATTGGAGAGGCGAGTGAGGCGCGATTGGAGAGGAGTGTGAGGCGCGATTGGAGAGGAGTGTGAGGCACGATTGGAGAGGAGTGTGAGGCGTGATTGGAGAGGAGTGTGAGGCACGATTGGAGAGGAGTGATTGGAGGGGAGTGTGAGGCACGATTGGAGAGGAGTGTGAGGCACGATTGGAGAGGAGTGTGAGGCGCGATTGGAGAGGAGTGTGAGGCGCGATTGGAGAGGAGTGTGAGGCGCGATTGGAGAGGCGTGTGAAGGATTGGAGAGGAGAGGAGTGTGAGGGATTGGAGAGGTGAGGGATTGGAAAGGAGAGGGATGTGAGGGTTTGGAGAGGAGAGGAGTGCTAGGTGGAGAGAGGAGAGTGTCAGGTGGAGACAGGAGAGTGTCAGGTGGAGACAGGAGAGTGTCAGGTGGAGAGGAGTGAGGGGTCACATATTATGTGAAATAACTAAATTCACACCATTTCTGGATCTGATGACTTGCCAGTAACCATTTTGTAAAAATGAATGTGCAGCATATAACTCAATATGTCGAAATGTCACACACATCCATGCCCGTGGGATGTATATGTATGTATGTATATGTATGTATATATATGTATATGTATGTATATATATATATATATATATATAATTATATATATATATTATATGTATATGTATGTATGTATATATATGTATATATATATGTATGTATATATATATATATATATATATATATATATATATATATATATATATATATATATATATATATATATATATATATTGTTACGTGTTCCTCCCCGACCTGGTCTTGGTATACCTCCGAACCCCGGGAGGAATCACGGCAGAAAATATATACTACTCCGTATCGAAATCAATAAGGAAACCACACCAATGGGTATAACAAACCAATAATATATTAAAAAACCACACAATAATAATATTACCAATAATGATGGCAAATCCAGACAATCAATATATCTTAGGTTGGTACCAACCCTAAGTCACATAACTCACTGCGTTCCCGGTGACTGGAACAAAAAACCCTCAATTTCTCTATAACTCAACAGAGATGAGGCGACAGGGCGATGGCAAGTAAGGAGGTGTAGGCAAGGCGTGGACTGTCACGTGATCCACACCAACAGCAAACGGGCAGTGGAAAGGAAACTCCGAAAGACGCGATCCAGACGTGCACATGCACCGTTCAATCCGCGAACCGCAGTGCAATCTTCAAGCGCCGCTTTATTGCACAGCCGTCCCCGGCAAACCACCGGAGGATAAGCCCAGCCGACGCAACAAAAACCTTTTCCGATGAAGGTAGCGCGTGGGGCGAAATGGCGGACGGCTCTCACTCGAGCCGCAGCCTCGCGGCGAAGATTCTCCGGAACCTCACACCTGTACCTGACTTCGCAGGCTCTTCCACAACTCCAGCGATAACACTGATCGCACGAGATTCCTCTCAAGGACTCAAAGTTCCCTCGCCATGTACGCTCGACCACGCTAGGTACGGAGCTTTTCCAGAACGCCTCGTTTCCCCTGTCCTCACGCCTCCTCTTCCTCACCGCCTTTTTCTTCCGGGTCGGTTTCCTGTATCATTTTACGTTAACCTTTTTAACTTTTAATAACTGTTCATAAACAATAAACCTTTGGAAGACAATAATAGTACATAGAATCAGAAATCTTTCAAGTGGAGGAAAACCACAACAGTGGAAGTGACGAATCCGTAACACTTCCCCCCTTCAAGAAAGAAAGTTTGAACACAGCGAAAACTTTCTTTGCAGACAAACTATTTAAACAAACAAAATTAAACTCACAACCCAAATACTCAATAGGAGGCGTGAGGACAGGGGAAACGAGGCGTTCTGGAAAAGCTCCGTACCTAGCGTGGTCGAGCGTACATGGCGAGGGAACTTTTAGTCCTTGAGAGGAATCTCGTGCGATCGGTGTTATCGCTGGAGTTGTGGAAGAGCCTGCGAAGTCAGGTACAGGCGTGAGGTTCCGGAGAATCTTCGCCGCGAGGCCACGGCTCGAGTGAGAGCCGTCCGCCATTTCGCCCCGCACGCTACCTTCATCGGAAAAGGTTTTTGTCGCGTCGGCTGGGCTTATGCTCCGGTGGTTTGCCAGGGACGGCTGTGCAATAAAGCGGCACTTGAAGATTGCACTGCGGTTCGCGGATTGAACGGTGCATGTGCACGTCTGGATCGCGTCTTTGGGAGTTCCCTTTCCACTGCCCGTTTGCTGTTGGTGTGGATCACGTGACAGTTCACGCCTTGCCTACACCTCCTTACTTGCCATTGCCCCGTCGCCTCATCTCCGTTGAGTTATAGAGGCATTGAGGGGTTTTTGTTTCAGTCACCGGATGTACCATTGCTCCCTTGTTTAAGTCTAGGCGAGAAGTTAGGGTTGTGGAACCCTATCCTGTGTGTTAAGGCAGAGTCATCTGCCATGGTTGCCGCCTCATATAACTTTGGTACTTTCCTTTCCTCCAGATGTACTTTAATGTCCTCGTGGACACACTGCTGAAATTCCTCCACCAGGATCAATTGTCGCAATAATTCGAAGTCTTTCCCAACCCCTTTTGAATCACACCACCTATCAAACATGGTTTCTTTCATTCTGGCAAACTTCACATGGGTCTCACTCTCCCTCTTCCTGGCATTCCGGAATTTTTGCCGGTAAGCTTCCGGGACCAATTCATAGGCCTTGAGAATGTTTTTCTTCAAAATCTCATAATCTGCACATTGGTCAATCGGTAAAGCCGAATAAATATCTCGAGCTTTACCCACCAGAACACTTTGCACTAATATGGTCCAGGACTCCTCAGGCCAGTTTAGCAGTTGAGCCCCCTTCTCAAAGTGTGAAAAAAAATTGGCTACCTCCTTTTCATTGAAGGGTGGAACTAGCCTCACATGTCTGCCAACATCCCAGGTGTTCGGACTAGGTGTCGAACCAGTCGGCATGGATGGTACCTCTCCCCGTTCTTTCATTACATCCAGCTCCTTGAGTCTAATTTCCTGCTGAAGCGCCATTTCACGGTCCTTTAACTCCCTGTCGGCTTTTTTATCCTCTGCTTCGAGTTCCCTTGCAGCTCTCCTTTCCTCTGCATTTTTCTCTTCTAACCTTTCCGGGAGTTCTCGTTCCACTCTCCTTTCTTCTGCTTGTTTTCTCTTCCAACCTTTCCTGGAGTTCTCTTTCCTGTTCTGCTCTTTCCTTTTCTGCTTTCCTTTCCTCTGCTTTTAACCTTTCCTGGAGTTGTCTTTCCTGTGTTGCTCTTCTTTCCTCGTTCTGCAATTGCATCTCCATTTTTTGGAGCTCCACATTTTCTTGTTCCTCGGGTAACCAATCCCAGGCTACCTCTTCCCATACTCCTAATCCCACCATAGATTGCATCACCACTGTCTGCATCTCTGCCTTCTTCATATTAGTTCGAACTCCAAGCTAAAATGTTTGGCCAATTTCAAGAGGTCCGATTTTACTAACGCTCTGAACTGTGCTTCACTAGGGGTCACTGCAAACTTCTCTGCGTCAAACTCCATGGTGACTATTGTTAACACCTGTTAACCTTCACACAAGAAATTTTAAAAAACAATTATTTTTTTTTGGGAAAAATTTGGGAATGTTGGAACAAGTTCCAAATTTGGGAATTCTGGGAATGTTAGGGGATTCTTTCCCGGACTAAATTTAGGGGATTTTTAGATCCCGGACGCAGACCTAATTTCGAGCCCACGAGTAAATTGGACGAGCTCCCAATTTCTGTTACGTGTTCCTCCCCGACCTCCTGGTCTCGGTATACCTCCGAACCCCGGGAGGAATCACGGCAGAAAATATATACTACTCCGTGTCGAAATCAATAAGGAAACCACACCAATGGGTATAACAAACCAATAATATATTAAGAAACCACAAAATAATAATATTACCAATAATGATGGCAAATCGAGACAATCAATATATCTTAGGTTGGTACCAACCCTAAGTCACATAACTCACTGCGTACCCGGTGACTGGAACAAAAACCCCTCAATGTCTCTATAACTCAACAGAGGTGAGGCGACGGGGCGATGGCAAGTAAGGAGGTGTAGGCAAGGCATGGACTGTCACGTGATCCACACCAACAGCAAATGGGCAGTGGAAAGGGAACTCCCAAAGACGCGATCCAGACGTGCACATGCACCGTTCAATCCGCGAACCGCAGTGCAATCTTCAAGCGCCGCTTTATTGCACAGCCGTCCCCGGCAAACCACCGGAGGATAAGCCCAGCCGACGTGACAAAAACCTTTTCCGATGAAGGTAGCGTGCGGGGCGAAATGGCGGACGGCTCTCACTCGAGCCATGGCCTCGCGGCGAAGATTCTCCGGAACCTCACGCCTGTACCTGACTTCGCAGGCTCTGCCACAACTCCAGCGATAACACCGATTGCACGAGATTCCTCTCAAGGACTCAAATTTCCCTCGCCATGTACGCTCGACCATGCTAGGTACGGAGCTTTTCCAGAACGCCTCGTTTCCCCTGTCCTCACGCCTCCTCTTCCTCACCGCTTTTTTCTTCAGGGTCGGTTTCCTGTATCATTTTACGTTAACCTTTTTAACTTTTAATAACTGTTCATAAACAATAAACCTTTGGAAGACAATAATAGTACATAGAATCAGAAATCTTTCAAGTGGAGGAAAACCACAACAGCAGAAGTGACGAATCCGTAACAACATATATATATTTATAAAATTATATTTACATATATATAATTATATATATATATATAATTTTATAAACAGGAATCAAATATATATATATATATACAGTCACGTGAAAAAGTAAGTACACCCCATGTAAAGTTTTGACTTTTTCAACATATTTCAACATCCAGCTATTTGATCTTCATTTCAACAATATTGATAGATAAAGGTGATATAATATAACAAATATCATGAAACATTTACATTTTGTAGTCCATTGTATAATTTAAATAAACATAAATGCAAATTTCACATGTGGAAAAAGTAAGTACGCCCTTGGCTCTAATAGGTGGTATTGCCCCCTTTGGCAGAAACAACCTCAAGTAGGCGTTTCTTAAAACTAAAACAGCCAAATCCACTAATTTGAAGGGGTGTCCGCATACTTTTGGTCATGTACTGTATAAATATGTATACAACAAACAACAACATGCATTTTAAGGCCATGTTCCCTGCTAGAGCAGGGGTTAGCCTATATGTATACATATAGGTTAGCCTACTGTATAAATATGTATATACATATATATATATATATATATATATATACATATATATATATATATATATAGATATATATATATATATATATATACATATATATATATATATATATATATATATATATATATATATATATTAAAGCGCGGCGTTACGCGCGCTGCTTGTGAGCAAGGAGGAAGCGGACAAGCGGTAACATATAAACGTCTTTATTGTAAGACTACACTGTAACACTGTCCTCCTCCGGGCTGGTCGCCCGGGGTATATCATGAGGCCACGCCTACCCCTCGGGCGTGGCCACCGCCCACTTGGTGCGTGGAATGATGTCACCACGCCAGTGGGCTTTTGTGTCCGCCACACGCGCCCCCCCAGAATTCCCGCGCACCTGGAGGGCCAGTTTGCGGGGCAGACGAATGACCCGGCCGAAGCGCCCCCTGGCGATCGGCGGCGTCCGGGGTGCAGGGATGCCAGGTGGGATGCCCCTGGCTGCTCCTGGGATGGGTGCAGGACCGGGGGGCGGCGTGGCGGCGGGGCTGGGCGGTGCCGGGGGTCCGCCCGCAGGAGGGCGGCCCCGACGTGGGGGTCGGGCCACTGGCGGTGGATGGTCCACATCGAGGTGGGCCGGCTTGAGGCGGTCTACCGAAACGCGGTCAGGAGTACCGCCGATGTCCAGGGTGAAGTGCTTCGCCCCGGTCTCCAGCACGCGGAAAGGCCCGTCGTACGGGGGCCGCAGTGGTGTCCGATGGGCATCGTGGCGGACGAAGAGTCGAAGACGTACTCCGCCGTGCGAAGCTCCGGGGCGACGTGCGTCGGTGGGTGCCCGTGGCATGCCGTTGGCACCGGGGCGAACCTCTGGGCGGTCTCTTGCAGAGCGGAGCGCTGCTGTGCCGCGGACCATGGTGCCGTGGAGTCGGGGAGGAACTCGCCCGGCACCCGCAGCGGTTGCCCGAAGACCAACTCCGCCACGGATGCGCGCAGGTCCTCCTTGGGCGCCGTCCGGAGGCCCAGCAGGACCCAGGGGAGCCTGTCGACCCAGCCGCCGTCGCGGAGGGTGGCCCGGAGCGCGGCCTTCAATGAGCGGTGAAATCGCTCACACAGGCCGTTAGCCTGGGGGTGGTAGGCCGTGGTTCGGTGCAGCCGGACCCCGAGCCCCTGCGCAACCGCCCCCCAGAGCTCCGAGGTGAACTGGGGGCCGCGGTCGGATGAGATGTCTGAGGGGGCGCCGAAGCGGGCGACCCAGGTGGCGATGAAAGCCTGCGCGACATCGGCCGCCGTTGTCGACGCCAAGGGCACGGCCTCCGGCCACCGGGTGGTGCGGTCCACCATGGTGAGGACGTGGGTGAAACCCCGCGAGGGGGGCAGAGGTCCCACCAGGTCCACGTGGACGTGGTCAAACCGGCGTTCCGGCACCGTGAACGGGGCCAACGGGGCCTGGGTGTGCCGGTGCACCTTGGCGCGCTGGCACGCGAGGCATGTCCTGGCCCAGCCGCGGACGGCCTTCCGGAGGCCATGCCAGACGAACTTGTCGGCGATCAGCCTTTGGGAGGCCCTCGCGCCCGGGTGGGACAGGCCGTGGATGGCGTCAAACACCTGGCGCTGCCAGCCCGCGGGCACAATGGGGCGAGGACGCCCGAGGGAGACGTCGCACAAGAGGGCCGCGCCCGCGCCGTCGAACGGCACCTCGGTGACGCGGAGGCCCGTGACGGCGGTCCGCAAGGCCTGGACGTCGGGGTCAGCGGCCTGGTCCGCTGCCATCCGGGCATAGTCGATGCCGAGGTGGACTGCGTGGGCGACGGCCCGGGAAAGGCAATCCGCCACCGGGTTGTCCTTCCCCGCGACGTGCTGGATGTCCGTCGTGTACTCGGACACGGCCGAGAGGTGACGCTGCTGCCGGGCCGACCACGGCTCGGTGACCTTGCCCATCGCGAAGATCAGCGGCTTGTGGTCGACGAAGGCAGTGAACGCCCGGCCCTCGAGCAGATGGCGGAAGTGCCTGACCGCCAAGTGAAGTCCGAGCAACTCGCGGTCGAAGGTACTGTAACGGCGTTCGGGCGGGCGAAGCTGCCGGCTAAAGAACGCCAGCGGTTGCCAAGCTCCACGCACCCATTGCTCGTGCACCGCGCCCACCGCGTAGTCTGAGGCATCGGTGGTGAGGGCGATCGGTGCATCGGGCGCCGGGTGCGCGAGCATGGTGGCGTTAGCCAAGGCGAGCTTCGCGCCCGTGAACGCCGTGTCCATCTGCTCGGTCCAGGTAACGTCGCCTTTGCCCGGCTTACCTCGGAGAGCTTCGTGCAGGGGGCGCAGGAGCTGGGCGATACGGGGCAGGAACCGATGGTAAAAGTTCACCATGCCCAGGAACTCCTGCAGCCCTCTGATCGTGCGGGGGCGCGGAAACCCCTTCACCGCCTCCACCTTGGCCGGCAGGGGGACGGCTCCGTGCCTGGTGACACGGTGCCCCAGAAAATCGATTGTGGCGGCGCCGAACCGGCACTTTGCGGGGTTCACAATCAGGCCATGCTGGCCCAGGCGTTCGAAGAGCGTGCGGAGGTGGCGTAGGTGCTCTTCGCGGGACGCGCTGGCGACGAGGATATCGTCCAGGTAGACGTAGACAAAATCCAAGTCGCGCAGGACGCTGTCCATCAGTCGCTGGAATGCCTGAGCCGCATTCTTCAGACCGAAGGGCATGCGCAGGAACTCGAAGAGTCCGAATGGCGTGATGACCGCCGTCTTCGGGACGTCCTCCGGCCTGACGGGGACCTGATGGTAGCCGCGTATGAGGTCCACCTTCGAGAAGAAGGACCTGCCCGCCAAACGGGCGGAAAAGTCCTGAATGTGGGGGACGGGGTAGCGGTCGGGAGTCGTGGCGTCATTGAGACGGCGATAGTCCCCGCACGGTCGCCATCCCCCGCCGGGCTTCGGCACGATGTGCAGCGGCGACGCCCAAGCGCTCTCTGAGCGCCGAACGATGCCGAGTCGCTCCAGGGTAGCGAACTCCGCTTTTGCCACCGCCAGCTTCGTCGGCTCGAGGCGGCGTGCCCGGGCGTAGACCGGTGGCCCGACGGTGGGGATGTGATGGGCCACCCCGTGCTTGACGGCCCCCGCCGAGAAGGTGGGCCGCGTGAGGGCCGGGAAGCCGGCGAGGAGGCGGGTGAATGCGTCCGCTGCCGGAAGCGTACAGACCAACGTGGCCGGAACCGAATCGTTCGGCAAGCCGCTTGGCAAGCCGCTCGTTGAGCTGGGCAACGCACATGCGAGCGAGCTGAACGTCTCGGCCTGGACAAGCCGTCTGCGCTTGACGTCGACCAGGAGCCCATTAGCGCACAGGAAGTCCGCGCCAAGCAGTGCCATGGGCACGTCGGCGGTGACGAACGTCCATCGGAAAACCTGCCCTCCAAACCGCAGAGAGAGGCAGCGTTTTCCGTACGTACGGATGGGCGTCCCGTTCGCGGCAAGCATCGCGGGGCCCCCACCCGCGGCGTGCTTGTCTGACGTGCCGGCGGGAATGACACTCACCTGTGCTCCCGTGTCGCACAGGTAACGGCGCCCGGAGAAGGTGTCCGTTATGAACAGCAGGCTGCTCGAACGGCCGGCGCTCATCGCCACAATTGAGCGCCGGCCCGGGCGTTTCCCGACCCGTTGAAGGAGCACGGCGGATGACACCGCCGAGCTTCGTGGCCGAACTTGGCGTGGAACCAGCACCAGGTGGTGGAGCTGGAGGAGCGCGGGTGGCTCCGCCAGGCCGGTGGAGGCGACGGGTTTCCCCGCGGTGGCGGTTTTCGCCGCGGCGGTGGGCGGGGCGTGGCGGCGTTCACGAGGTGCGTATCAGCATGCTGCTGAAACTCAGCGTGCTGTAGAAGATGATGCTGTGGAACAGCAGCGTCGAAGGCCGTGACGGCCACGCCAACGCTCGCCCGCGTGTCCGAAGCGGCGAAGTACTTGTCCGCCTCGGCCGCCAATGCTCGGGGTTCCGTTAGCCCGGTCCCGGCCAACGCGAGGCGAACCTGCGCTGGAAGTTGGCGACGGAAAAGCGCCCGGAATAGCGAACCGGGGGCTTCGTCGCCTAACAGTGACAGCATATGGTCCATTCGGACCGACGGGCGCGTCTCACCGAGCTCGGGGAGATCCAGGAGGCGGTCGGCCCGTGCGTCGTCCGTGAGGCTGAACGTGGCTAGGAGTAGCCGCTTGAGTGCCTCGTACTTGTGGCCGTCCGGTGGGTGGCGAAGGACGGACACAACTCGAGCGGCCGTGCCGGGCCCGAGGGAGGCGACGACGTGGCAGTAGCGCGTGTCATCGCCGGTGAGGTGCCGAAGCTGAAATTGGGCTTCGGCCTGGACGAACCAGACTTCGGCCTGAGCCTCCCAAAATTCCGGAAGCTTGACGAAGGCGGCCATGGCGATGGCGTCGCGTGTGGAAGGATCGCTCCGGCAGATCCAACGTCGAGGGTCACCAGTAAAGCGCGGCGTTACGCGCGCTGCTTGTGAGCAAGGAGGAAGCGGACAAGCGGTAACATATAAACGTCTTTATTGTAAGACTACACTGTAACACTGTCCTCCTCCGGGCTGGTCGCCCGGGGTATATCATGAGGCCACGCCTACCCCTCGGGCGTGGCCACCGCCCACTTGGTGCGTGGAATGATGTCACCACGCCAGTGGGCTTTTGTGTCCGCCACAATATATATATATATATATACATGTTGCGGTTTTGAGAACCCTCCACTTTGTAAATATTTGTAATAATCCCTTATAAATAATCCCCTGTAAATATCCCCATTTTCTAATGTTAAACGAGAGCACCCTAGTTAGGCCACGAGCAGCACGTAGAACACCATAGGATCTTCTTTAGTTATTTCATTAGTATGTGTTTCAGGTAAGGATCTGTTCCCAATAGTTTGACTCTGCGTTGCATTAATCAAATAACCTAGGCCTCTTCTCAAATTCCCATCCTATTCATTTTGCGGCTTTACCCTCTCCAACTTATATGGCGCGTCTCTGCCAGCCGCAGCGCCCGTCTAAAGACGCCATAAGCCACATGGCAGAGTTTTTTTTTTTTTTTTTTTTTTTTTTTTTGTATACAAGATCGAGGCTCGTGAAAGAGCGAACATTAATCACACAGAAAGACAAACAGACACATAAAACAAATAACATCGGGAGCGGTAGACAAGATGGGGAGAGAGGGGGAAGGACACAAACACAACATTTGAGAGCAGGGACCGAGAGACATGGAGACATCGAGAGATCTGTGGGAGGGAGAGGGCTTTGGGGGGGAGGCATGTGAAGGGGGGGAGGCATGTGAAGGGGGGGGGGGGTGGGAGAGGTATAAACATATGGACACTGCCAGGATTTCCAGGAAAGAAGTTGGAATTTCAAACAAGGTGGATCTGGGGTGAATTAGTGGGGGTAGAAAAGATCAAGGTTATGGATGGGGGAAGATAAGAGATGGTGGTGAACAGCTGTTTTAAAGACCTGGAGGGAGGAGAGGGATTGAAGGGAGTGTGGGAGTTTGTTCCACAGGCGGGAGAAAAGAGGAATGAAAGAGTGAAGGTGAGCAGAGAGCTGAGATTTCGGCAGTTTAACCATCAGAGGGTTGCTGGCAGATCTTGTGCGACCTGTAGGAATATTTGGGGGACAGAGCACAGAGAGAGCTGGGGGAGCAAGGCCGGAGAGGAGTCGGTAGAAGACAGAAAGGCCACCTACCTGCCTGCGGTGAGTGAGTGAAAGGCCCTCAGAGATAGCTTCATCGCGGGAGATTCCAATGATTTTGAAAGCTTTGGATTCAACAGCGTGAAGCCGAGCCAGGTGTGAGGCAGGAGCACCAGCCCATAGGGGAGAACAGTATTCCATTGAGCTGCGGATGAAAGCCTTGTATGTGGTGAGGAGCTCAGGTGTGCCAAGGAAGGACTTCGCACGACGGAGGATGCCCAGTTGGCGACTGGCTTTGGAGGCCAGCTTGGAAATGTGGTTTTCCCAAGAAAGATCATGGCAGATAGTGAGACCCAAAAGCTTGAGTGACAGAACTTCTTGGAGAGGATTGTTGAGAAAGTAGATGGGAGGGTTGTCCAGTCGATCTTTTCGGAGAGACATAGTAAGAGAGTGAGATTTGTCAGGATTGAAAGACATGTTCCACTTGTTTGACCAGTCTGTGATTTTGTCCAGGTCTTCAGAGAGTGAGGAGGCTGCAGTCTGCCGATCTGAGGGAAGAGGAATGGAGCGGCAGAGAGTGGAGTCATCAGCAAAGAGATAGAGAGGATTTTCCAGAGAATCAGAGAGATCATTGATAAAGACCAGAAAAAGCACAGGGCCCAGCACACTGCCTTGGGGAACTCCAGCCTGAACGGGAAGGGGAGATGAGAGAAATCCATTCAGGGCCACACGTTGACTACGACCAGAGAGGAAGTCCGCAAGCCATGCATGGAGATTTCCATGGATACCATAGGAGGAGAGTTTGGTGAGCAGAGCTGGGTGCCAGACCGTATCAAAGGCCCTTGATATGTCAAGGGAGACAGCTCTGATTTCCTGTTTGGCATTGAGGACCTCCATCCATTGTTGAGACAGCAGAAGCAGCATGTCCAGAGTAGAGTGACCTGGTCTGAAACCAAATTGATGATCAGAGATCAAGCCATTGGAGAAGAGGAAAGATTTTATATCTGAAGCAATGATGGATTCCATGACTTTGCTGATAATTGGGAGCAGGCTGATTGGTCTGTAGTTGCAAGGATCTGTTTTTGCACCTTTTTTGTGTAAAGCGGTAATGTTAGCTGATTTCCAGGATGCTGGCAGATGACCTTGAGCAAAAGATAGGGTGAAAAGAACAGAGAGAGGGTGAGATAGAGCGGCAGAGCAGGATTTTAAGACCCGTGGGCTGATGCCGTCTGGTCCAGTTGCAGAATCAGAGTCGAGGTTTGACAAGGGGAGTTGGAGAAGTTGGAGAAGTTGGAGTTGTTGTTGTTGGAGTTGGAGAAGAAGGGGGAGGAGTTACCCAAGCGACAGGAACGAAGGCGTGGCCCCTCAACGCACCATCAAGGGGCGGAGCGGTGAGCGCTTGCGACCAATCAGGGCCGAGGCAAGCTCACCGGTGGGCGTATCCTAAAACCAGGCGGCTTAATACGCGATCGGCCAATATAAGCGGCCGCGTGGGACTACTTCGAGAGTTGGTTGGGAGTTGGTCGTCGGACCGAAGGAGAGAGAGGGTCGAGCCACCAGAGGCAAGTCGAAGAGAGAGAGAAGGGAGGACGTGCTGTGACAAGTGGAGAGAGGTGAGTGGGGGTGCTCGTATTGCTGCAATAGGCTGAGGCCCTCTAGACCGCTATTGAAGCTGAGGGTCGAGAGCAGAGAGAGAGACGGTGAGAAGGTCGGTCCGCCACCGCGACAATACTGACCGCACTGCCTGTCGGGTTTCGCTGCGAACCAAAGCGTGGACCGGAGTGGAGCGTGAACCTGGGGCCGGCCATCGATGCCTACCATCTGCTTGGACCCTTCTCCTCCTTCCTTCCTACCATTGCCAACTCCCGTGTAAGTCTGTCTGTATTGTCCTGGGCGTGATAATTAAGAGTGGATAAGGATTGCCCTGTGTCCTCTATTTCCTTCTTCTGTATATTCTTGCCCTTTCGTTTCCTCTTGAGTATTGTATAATAAATCATATTTGTTCTTCCTTCACCCATCTGATTTCTTCTCATCCGATCGCTTTCGTGTTTTCCCCTATTGATATATGTGGCACGATTTGGCCAATACTCGGAATCGGGTTAGTCTTCTTGCTAACGGCTCGGACCTCGGATTGCTAAAACCACTCAGCAATTTCCATCTTGTCCGGGTCTGAGCAGGGAATTATATCCCTGCTTTGCGGAGGGATTGGCAAAGGTATCTGGGAACCCATTGACCAATCACCCTGGCCAATCTCACCCCGCAAAGGAGCATGTAATTTCCAGGACTGGGGGAAAATCGGCCAGTGTAAAAGACAAGGGGATTAACCCCCCTTTGGTAAGGGGAGCGCCAACCCCCGGATCCGCAACAATATATATATATGTGTATATATACATTACATGGCCAAAAGTATGTGGACACCTTCTAATTAGTGGATTCGGCTGTTTTAGTCACACCCATGCTGACAGGTATATACAATCAAGCACACAGCCATGCAATCTCCATTGACAAACATTGGCAGTAGAATGGGCCGTACTGAAGAGTCACTCAGTGACTTTCAACGTGGCACCGTCATAGGATGCCACCTTTCCAACAAGTCAGTTCGTCAAATTTCTGCCCTGATAGAGCTGCTCCGGTCAACTATAAGTGCTGTTATTGTGAAGTGGAAACGTCTCGGAGCAACAACAGCCCAGCCGCGAAGTGGTAGGCCACACAAGCTAACAGAACGGGACCGCCGAGTACTGAAGCGCGTAGAGCGCATAAGTCGTCTGTCCTCAGTTGCAACACTCACTCCAACTTCCAAACTACCTCTGGAAGCAACTTCAGCACAACAACTGTTCGTCGGGAGCTTCATAAAATGGATTTCCATGGCCGAGCAGCCACACAAAAGCCTAAGATCACCATGCGCAAAGCCAAGCGTCGGTTGGAGTGATGTAAACCTCACCGCCATTGGACTCTGGAGCAGTGGAAACGCGTTCTCTGGAGTGATGAATCACGCTTCACCGTCTGACAGTCCGACGGATGAATCTGGGTTTGGCGGATGCCAGGAGAACGCTACCTGCTCGAATGCATAGTGCCAACTGTAAAGTTTGGTGGAGGAGGAATAATGGTCTGGGGCTGTTTTTCATGGTTCAGGCTAGGCCCCTTAGTTCCAGTGAAGGGAAATATTAACGCGACAGCATGCAATGTCATTCTAGACAATTGTGTGCTTCCAACTTTGTGGCAACAGTTTGGGGGGAAGGCTCTTAGCTGTTTCAGCATGACAATGCCCCTATGCACAAAACGAAGTCCATACAGAAATGGTTTGTGGATATCGGTGTTTAAGAACTTGACTGGCCTGCACAGAGTCCTGACCTCAACCCCATCGAACACCTTTGGGATGAATTGGAACGCCGACTGCGAGCCAGGCCGAATCACCCAACATAAGTGCCCGACATTACGAATGCTCTTGTGGCTGAATGGAAGCAAATCCCCGCAGCAATGTTATAACATCTAATGGAAAGCCTTCCCAGAAGAGTGGAGGCTGTTATAGCAGCAAAGTGGGGACCAACTCCATATTAATGCCCATGATTTTGTAATGAGATGTTGGCCAAGCACATATGGGTGTGATCTTCAGGTGTCCACATACTTTTGGCCATGTAGTGTGTGTGTGTATATATATATACATATACATATATATATATATATATATATATATATATATATATGTATATATATATAATTATATATATATATATATATATGTATATATATATAATTATATATATACATATATATATATATATATATATATATATATATATATATATATATATATGTGTCTATATATATATCTATATATATATATGTGCAGTGTCTGTACTGTGTTGTCACTGAACTACTTTCTCAAACTTTTGTGAAATCGTACCAAACTTCTGGTATGCACATGGTATATATATATATATATATATTGTTACGGCACTCCCCTTACCGAGGGGGGTTTAATCCCCTCGTCTATCACACTGGCCGTCCGAGTCCTAGAAGATATCACGCTCCCTTGTGGGGTTGAGGTTGACCTGGGTGACTGGTCAATGGAGTCCCAGATACCTTCGCCAACCTCTCCGCAAAGCAGGACGATACTCCTGCTCGAACCACGGACAAGATCGAAGATTGCCGAGCGGTTTAGCAACCCGTATCTCGAGCCGTTAACAAAGGGACTAAACCCGATTTAAAGCGGTTGGCCAAATCGTGCCACATGTACTCAATGGGGAAAAGACAAAGACGATCGGACGAGAGGAAGCAAAGAATAAGAAGGGTAAAGGAAGAACAAATATGGTTATTACTATCTAAAAGAGGAAACGACAGAAGGGAATATACAAGAAGAGGAAATAAAAGGACATAGGGCAACCTTATTCACTCTTATATAACACGCCCATGACAATACAAACAGACTCACACGGAATGGTCGCTGGTAGGGGAGGAAGGTCCAGGCAGATGGTTCCACGTGATGGGGTGGTCCAGGCTCCGGGTCCACGGGCGAAGAACGGCTGGCAGCTTAACGCGCGACCGGACCTTACAAACGTGAGGGGCTGGAATGCGCGTACGTACAGCGTGCCGAACGCTCTCAAAGCCACGGTATTTCGTATCGAAAACGATCGTCCCAAACGATCCTCCGCACAATGTTCTTATGTTCGCCGCCTCTGCGCTGTTCTCTCGCATCTGCCGATCTCCCCTGCATCTGTTCTCTCGTTCATCTCCCGAATCCTCTCCGTAAAAAGGCTTTGCGCTCGCGCTTTTATTGCCAGCCTCGCGTATCAAGCCGCGTCCGCTTTGCTCCGCCGACCCGTGAACATGCCTCGGCCCGGATTGGTCACGAGGGTTCATCAGTACCTCCCCTCGTGACGCATTGATGGGGCCACGCCTGTGTTCCTGGCCACTCCTCCCTTTTTCTCCCACTCTGACCACGTGCGTAATGGCGCCGGGCAGGAACAAACCAAAAGGGAGCGACGCTGCTGGCAATGGCGGCTTGGGGCGAGCTTTAGCTGCAAGGCAGCGAACGCTGCAATACGGCTACTGGCACTTTGGAGAGAGAGAGAGATTGGGGATAATTGAAGGGGCCTAGGTTATTTGATTAATACAACGCAGAGTCAAACTATTGGAAACAGATCCTTAACTGAAACACAGACTCATGAAATAACTAAAGAAGATCCTATGGTGTCCTAAGTGTTGTACATGGCCTAACTAGGGTGCGACCTCTGACCTTTACACCAACAATGGGAGTATTTACAGGGATTATTTATAAGGGAACATTTACAAAAATTTACCAAGTGGAGGGTTCTAAAAACCACAACACTGCACCCTCATTACCTCCAGGGGCTGTCCCGGCCCGAAAGAACTTTAACTTAGTGTGACACTCAGTTGTGGTAACCCTCTACTATTAACTTCACCCTGAGTGTGACATTTTAAAAACAACTAAGCATGTCCCGCCTGCTGCGTTGCATTCTGTCTAACTGACTCACGCCCACAGGATAACCGAATCACGGAATTGTCTTCAAACTACACATGGACGGTGGGGAGCATTATTTACAAAGACACTACTTGGTATTTACACGTGAACCCAGGACCTGTCTTTTGGGAAACAAAAGAAGATGTTTTGAAAAGAGGAAAGGCATACACTGCACTGCACCAATACCACCAGCACCAATAAGCACCAAAAGCACCAAAGCATTATTTATAAGGGAACATTTACAAAAATTTACCAAGTGGAGGGTTCTAAAAACCACAACACTGCACCCTCATTACCTCAATAACTTTCGTTCTCTGTATTCCCAGTCTTTTCACCCATCGCCTACTTCCTTGTGTAAATCTCAACTAAAAAAAAAAAAAAAAAAAAAAAAAAAAAAAAAAAAAAAAAAAAAAAAAAAAAAAAAAAAAAAAAAAAAAAAAAAAAAAAACACATTTTCCTTCTCTGTTCTCATTCGTTTATTCATTCTTATTCGTTCGTTCGTTCTTCGACCACGTGTTTCTCCCCCATTTCCCCAGATAGTTTTCACTCATTAACCTTCAATGTTTACACTTTCCCCTCAAG
The DNA here is from genome assembly GCF_964187855.1 of Myxine glutinosa. Classification (NCBI taxonomy): domain Eukaryota; kingdom Metazoa; phylum Chordata; class Myxini; order Myxiniformes; family Myxinidae; genus Myxine; species Myxine glutinosa. The sequence goes on from NC_136272.1 coordinate 23,676,761, forward strand.
TTATGTATTCCGTCATATTTTATAACACCTTTTTCTTCTTCTTCTTTAAAAGGCTGCTTTCGACTTGCTCACCAAATCAATTCATCCCAAAAAAAATATCCATCTCCTATAGTGCCTTTTTTCTACATTCCCTAAACTCTCCTGCACTCCATCCTCCATCCAGCGTCCTTAAACGTATTTTTAACTCGAAGGTCACAAGAAACTCATTTTGCAATAAATGTTCGTTTCCCATAAATCGTACACTTTCAAAAATCCAATCCTCACCCCTCCCCTCCAAATCTTCCCCATAACCCCTCCCCTCCTAAACTACCCCCTCACCCCTCCCCGCCAAGACGCCCCCTCACCCCTCCCCTCCTAGACTCCTGCCTCACCCCTCCCCTCCAAATCTCCCCCATATCCCATCCCTTTCAAATCCCTCCCCTTGCCCCTTGCCCCTTCCCTCCCCCAAACTCCCCCCTCACCCCTCCCCTTCAAATCTCCCCACCCTCATTGCTTCTCAATTTCCCCCCTCTCACTCCCCCTCCTCAAAGCGTCCTCCCCGCTTCTTCCCCCTTCAAACTCTCACCTCCATCTCCCCCAACCTTCTGCCTCGCTCTTCCCCCTCCTCAAATAACACCTCATTGTGGCTCACCCAATCACCATCAAACCTTTTGTCCGCCCCATCCTTCCCTTTCTCCGAGCTATTCTGAATCTCTGACACACCTTCAACAGCTCTCCCTACCTCTTCCACCTCTTCCACATCTTACCCTACCCCTCCTCCCCCCTGTTCTGTATCTGATGCTCCCCCTTCCTCTTCATTAACGGTATGGACCTCAAACATCCGGGGCCTTCGTTCAAACTTAACTGATCTCTCCATACAGGTTGCTTCTGTCAAACCAGACGTGATCTGCTTAACAGAAACTTTCCTCCTTTATGATGTCTCTGATTCCATAGTATCTCTCCCGGGCTACTCCCTCCACCGGTAGATAGACCTGAGCCTCGTCCTGGAGGCGGGGTTGCTATCTTTATCAAAAACTCTCTTCCTCACTCGCCCTGCACTGCACTCTCGCCACCTCTCCCCCAGGAATACCTCTGGCTACGGCTTCCCCTTCGCTCCCACCTCTTGTTCATATGTGTGTTGTACCGTCCACCAAACAGTGATGACTCCATCTACATCTCGCTGTCTGATGATATGGACCAACTTCTATCTACTCATCCCAACTCTCTCTTCCTCATATGTGGTGATTTCAACTGTCATCATGCCAGTTGGCTGGGTGTGGGTACCTCTCTCACCAGCCATGGCTCCTCAGCAAAGGACTTCTGCGACTCACTGGGACTGACACAATCTGTCAATTTCCCGACCCGGATCTCAGTCAACGGAACATCTTCTCTTCTGGACTTGGTTATGACTAACTTCCCTGAAAATGTCTGCTGCTCTTCTTCTGCTCCGATCGGATCATCTGATCATGTCCTTGTTAAAGTGGACATCTCTCTGACCATCCTCAGGGAGCCTGCTCAGCGTCGACGAGTCTGGCATTTCACTCAGGCCAACTGGCACGGTCTTCAAGCAGCCATCAATCATCTGGACTGGTCTCCCATCTCTACCACCTCTGACATCAACTCATCCTGGGAATTCTTCCAAAGTAAATTGCTCTCTCTCATGCACAGATTTATCCCATCTCGTCTTCAGTTGTCATACCCTTCCTCCCGTCCATGGTACACGGAATCTTGTGGTGAGGCTGTTGCCCAGAAACAACTTGCCTTCGTCTCACGAAAAGCAAATCCAACGGAAGGAAATCTCATTTCCTTTCACAAAGCCCGAAACAAGTGTGTGTCCACCCTCAGGAGAGCCAGGAAACAATATCTCTCCGTTCTCAAGACCGAACTCTCTTATCTGTCTCCCTCTTCCAAATCCTGGTGGCGTCTGGTCAAATCCGTTTCTGGTGTTTGTTCCCCCTCCATCCCCTCCCTTACCTCAAACGGCTACACAGCTGACTCCGCACGTGAAAAAGCTGAATGCCTCAACTCTGTGTTTGCCTCTAAATCTTGTGTCCCAAACCCATCCCTCTCTGTACCCACCATACCCAGTCGTACCCTGCTGCTCCTGGACTCCGTGTCCTTTCCTCCTGACAAGGTGGAAACGTTTCTGTCAACCCTCGACTCTGATTCTGCAACTGGACCCGACGGCATCAGCCCACGGGTCCTAAAATCCTGCTCTGCTGCTCTATCTCACCCTCTCTCTGTTCTCTTCACCCTCTCTTTTGCTCAAGGTCAACTGCCATCTGCTTGGAAATCAGCCAACATCACCGCTTTGCACAAAAAAGGTGCAAAAACAGATCCTAGCAACTACAGACCAATCAGCCTTCTCCCAATTATCAGCAAAGTCATGGAATCCATCATTGCTTCGGATATGAAATCTTTCCTCTTCTCCAATGGCTTGATCTCTGATCATCAATTTGGTTTCAGACCAGGTCACTCTACTCTGGACATGCTGCTTCTGCTGTCTCAACAATGGATGGAGGTCCTCAATGCCAAACAGGAAATTAGAGCTGTCTCCCTCGACATATCACGTGCCTTCGACACGGTCTGGCACCCCGCTCTGCTCACCAAACTCTCCTCCTTTGGTATCCATGGAAATCTCCACGCATGGCTGGCGGACTTCCTCTCTAGTCGTCGTCAACGTGTGGCCCTGAATGGGTTTCTCTCATCTCCTCTTCCTGTTCAGGCTGGAGTTCCCCAAGGCAGTGTTCTGGGCCCCGTGCTTTTTCTGGTCTTCATCAATGATCTCTCTGACTCTCTCGAAAATCCTCTCTATCTCTTTGCTGATGACTCCACTCTCTGCCGCTCCATTCCTCTTCCCTCAGATCGGCAGTCTGCTGCTTCCTCACTCTCTGAAGACCTGGACAAAATCACAGACTGGTCAAACAAGTGGAACATGTCTTTCAATCCTGACAAATCTCACATTCTTACTATGTCTCTCCGAAAAGATCGACTGGACAACCCTCCCATCTACTTTCTCAACAATCCTCTCCAAGAAGTTCTGTCGCTCAAGATTTTGGGTCTCACTATCTGCCATGATCTTTCTTGGGAAAACCACATTTCCAAGCTGGCCTCCAAAGCCAGTCGCCGACTGGGCATCCTCCGTCGTGCGAAGTCCTTCCTCGGCACACCTGAGCTCCTCACCACATACAAGGCTTTCATCCGCAGCTCAATGGAATACTGTTCTCCCCTATGGGCCGGTGCTCCTGCCTCACACCTAGCTCGGCTTCACGCTGTTGAAACCAAAGCTTTCAGAATTATTGGAATCTCCCGCGATGAAGCTATCTCTGAGGGCCTTTCACTCACTCACCGCAGGCAGGTAGGTGGTCTTTCTGTCTTCTACCGACTCCTCTCCGGCCTTGCACCCCCAGCTCTCTCTGTGCTCTGTCCCCCAAATATTCCTACAGGTCGCACAAGATCTGCCAGCAACCCTCTGATGGTTAAACTGCCGAAATCTCGGCTCTCTGCTCACCTTCACTCTTTCATTCCTCTTTTCTCCCGCCTCTGGAACAAACTCCCTCACTCCCTTCAATCCCACTCCTCCCTCCAGGTCTTTAAAACAGCTGTTCACCACCATCTCTTATCTTCCCCCATCCATAACCTTGATCTTTTCTACCCCCGCTAATTCACCCCAGATCCACCTTGTTTGAAATTCCAACTTCTTTCCTGGAAGTCCTGGCAGTGTCCATATGTTTTATAACTCTCCCACCGCCCCCTTCCCACGCCCCCCCCCCCCCAAAGCCCTCGCCCTCTCTCAGATCTCTCGATGTCTCCATGTCTCTCGGTCCCTGCTCTCAAATGTTGTGTTTGTGTCCTTCCCCCTCTCTCCCCATCTTGTCTACCGCTCCCTATGTTATATGTTTTATGTGTCGGTTTGTCTTTCTGTGTGATTAATGTTCGCTCTTTCACGAGCCTCGACCTTGTATACAAAAAAAAAAAAAAAAAAAAAAAAAAGCACCAAAATGCACAGTCAGCACCAACCAGTGCACAGTCATCACATTTCAAATAACTAGGGCATTGCCCGTACTATATCTATATCTAAAATTATATCCCCCCCCTCTATTTACATGAAATGGTTTGGTCCAAAGCGAACGGCTTCCGGAGTTTGGTAAAGAAATCGCCATCGCGTGCACAAACGCGCAGGAAAGCGAATGAATCGCAAATTCGTTTTTATTAGTTTTAAAACATAGTTTAACGCCAACATAGTTTGCAAACGTGAAATAAATGAATACGCTCTCAAATGTGCCATCCGAGGCAGAGTGTGTCCGCCACGTTCGGCACACGCGATAGTTCGCTGCTCTCTGATTGGTTGAATCGTTTTTTGGACATAGCTCGGTAAGTAATTGTCCGATTAATATGAAACCTTGAAAAGGCACATCCTCGGGTCCCCAGCAATATACCTGGCAAGTTAAAAGTATATCGGACCCGTGGTTGTCGAGAAACAGCGGTCACAGACAAACAAACGTACAAACGTACAGAGATTACTGGAATTATAGATAGATAAGCAACGATGCTCAGCCGATGACGTCTTCTCTTCTCTGCCGATGTTTCTGGGCGACTTCTTGCTTGCTGCCTATTTGAATAATAAAAAGAAGGCACAAAAGCGTCCACTTTTTTTGTTTAATTACAGCCAGCAGGGGCCAACTAGGGTGGTCCACCTGATTGGCATAGGTGCCACCTTTACCGTGGTCCGCAAGCAAGATTCCCCAGCAGTGGCCATGCCACAGCCGTGTGATCCATGATGTGGTGCTCGGCCACAAACGTGTGGTCCATAAGTGGGCTTGGCCACAAACGTGTGGTCCATAAGTGGTGTACCGGTCCAGGCAGGCAGGCAGCGGAGGTGCGGGCACACAACTGCGGCGCCTGCACGCTTTCCCCTCAGTGCCCAGAGAGCACGGTCCACAGGTGGGGAAGGAAGACAAAGCAGAGTTAGCGGGGTGCAAGGGCGCAAGGGTACACATCAACACAAGGTAATGCAGAGGTGAGGTGCGCAGGAGAGCAAGCGGAGAAAGCACGTCCCTACCGTACGTTCCCCCCCCCCCCCCGTCACCTAATCTACCCTTGCCCCTTACCCCATATTTATACAATTTACAAATCCGTCGCTAACGTCCTGTCTTCCCCATATCTCCCCTAATTCCAAATTCGTCAACAATCCATCTAACCAAATTTGCCATAAAGCCCAATTTCTCATCAATCCCTCCTAAGGAGGAAGAGATGGAACATAACAAGCACAATGTCACCCCCACATCATGATGCGTCTTACATACCAGACATTTGCAAAAACCGGTGGTGTGGAGTCCTATCACCCTGGTGAGTGGATGTAGATGGTGCGAAGAGATTGCAATCCTAACTATCTTCTAAATGACACTAACACTCTTTACTCTACCCGGGGTCTTTCCCTGCAAAACCATTGGCCATCTTACACTATGTGGTTCTAAGAACCGAACTCCCATTGACCAAACTGTGGTGCTCACCAATTTGGGGTCTCACTCCCCCGATTCTACTCCCTGTGCCCTCGCACAATTTTCGGGCTGGGTCGTGTGGCGCTCCCAGCAGGTCCGCTCACCTGCACACCTCCGCCACTGCAGTTGTCTCCGAGCTTACCTGCTCCTTACCCTAACCTACCTGTGGAAGGCCCTCTGGTGCTCTCACCCCACTACCGCCCTCTCTGGCGTCGGGCTACCCGGGTCCGTCCTCCGGATCCTCGGGCCCCATTGAACAACTCTACTGGCTCCCAGAGCCTACCTGCGGCCTCACCTGGCCGACATACTAACAGTGGCGGAGTGCCCATTTAATCTTTCTCACTAACAGGCCACACGCCCAGCCATTCCACTTTACTCATGCACCAATCACAACACTCCTGTGCAACTACTCGCACCACAGATGCCAATATCCAACCACAATTTACCCACTCCCTCTACCTACTTTTAAACTACCCTCCCCGGGTACTCGTGAAGGGGTCCATCTTCCCCATCCACTCCTTTCGCACCAACCACTCCACTCCACGTATTCCACACTACTCACTCCACACCATCCATTCCATACTCCATCCATTCCATACTCCAGACCATTTATTCCATACAACCATTCTTCATTCCCCTGTACTTTCACTTGCACACCTTTGCCCACACACCTGGTGTCACTTGCACACCTGGTGGCACCTGCACACCTGGTGGCACCTGCACACCTGGTGGCACTTGCACCCTCCTTCCCTCCAGGACCATTCACTCAATACAATACACTATCACACCTTTCACAATACTCTGCTCAATCACTTCCTGCACACACACTGCATCATCTGCTCTGACTACTCCCTTCTGAAACTCGCGCTCCCCGTCGTCCCTTATACTTAGCGCTCCCACGTCGTTATCATCCAAACGAATCTACCTACGTCCCCTACTATGTCGCTACTTAAATGTCACTACTTAAAATGTCGGTATAATGTCGCTACTTAAATCTACAGTTACCTATGGTCATTTCTAAATCCTAACATTATAACCTAACCCCTCCCGGGCTAGTTTTCACAGCCATACCCCATAAATCCTATTGCTCCTTTGGTCCCCAATGAGGTGATACGATGTGAGGGATGGTAAATTTACCACCCCTCTACACCATATACCATTTGCCATCGATATTTCTAATTCAGTCCACTATCTCGAGCCTCGTTGCGTCATTACATTTTCAAAGCCCGGCTTCGCAAAGCCGAGCAATGAATACGGGTGGTTTGGTCTCCTGCGGTTGGGTCCGTCCGGCATTCGGTTCAGGGGAGGAGGTTTGCTCGGGCCAAGGCTCCAAGCACCATCCCGGCGCAGGGCCTTGCGCTCCCAAGCGCGATGGCCTAGCCTTGCCCGGGTGGAGCGCCGCCACCACAAGGGGGCGCCGTTCTGACCCCTCCTACCTCCCCTCGAACCGGGCCGGTCGCTTTGCCTGGCAAAGCGCAGATTCGACCGTGCAGGGCGGGGCCCGGCCCGAATCGTGCACGATGCTCCGAACAGGAGCGACGCGACACCGATCCCTGCCGGCTCCCGCAGCCCACACCGCCCGGCACGGAGCGGGAGCTCAAGTCGGCTAAACGTCGGTCTGAACGCTGCCCCGGTCAACGTCAATGCCCTACTCGCATGCTCACACCACGCGTTCCTTTTTACATTCACCAAACCCGGCGCTCCAACGCCTCTTGTACATCCCATGCATTCTACTCGCGCACATTCTTGCGCATCCATTCCACCATTCGCACACTCTGTTATCACACACTCCGTTCCACACCTCTCCTCCGTTACGTACTCCGTAACCACCACGGGCATGCACTCCTGCACATACCCACTCCCGTGCTCCGATGTGCCCTCCCGCACACGCACCACAACCACCTCAGGTGTGCGTTCTCGCACACCCACCACAACCAACTCACTCTCCGTGTCCCTCTCATCACACATACACTCCGATGTGCATTCGTCTCGCACTCGGTATCACTTCCATACTCTGTCGTGCATTCTCCCTCGCACCCGGTATCACACTCGCACTCCGACGCCATTCGCACACGCGCGCCATTCACCTTCACACACCTTTTCCTCACGCGTGCCAGCCGCGCCACTGCCATTCACACAGCGCACCACGGACCTTCCACAAACGCCCGGGTTACGCTGGAATCCCAAGCGCGCGAAAAGAACATTCTCCTGCAAAATCTTTTTGCACCATATACCACCTTACTCACCTTTGGGATCCTCCTCTCTACACGCACCTGCAAATCTTTATGAGGATTAGCAAGTACGCCATCAGGATGTGAATTCAGACTTTGTATGCATTCCATCTCTCCCTGCCGCAAGTGCTGTTCTTAGTCCGCGGTCTCTCCAATTTCAATTTCCACGACTATTTGTTCGGTTACTTTTCCAATTCTAATTTCTTTTTCCGCCGCTGCACATGAATTTGCCCTGTCCAATTCGGCGGCCGTCGGGTTTTTCACACCCCATGTCGCGATCTCTATACCCGTCCAGTTACCTGCGCCTTGCTCCAACTCACTTCTCCCGCGCTCCTCGAGTCGCGCTACCTCGTCATGCACTGATGTGACCTCCCCGCCCAACTCGCGGTCTCTCTCCCTCTCACACTCTTTTGCAACATACCTGGCTTGCCCCTCGCTAGTCCCTCATTTACTTCCCGGGCTTGGCTTCCCAATTCCCCAATTTGACTTCCCATCCCATTTCTTAATTCACCAATTTGGCTTCCCATCTCAGTTTTTAATCCACCAATTTGGCTTCCCAATTGCTCCCCCTGAGTATCCATCTCAATTTTCAATCCCGCAATTTGGTTTTCTAATCCCCCAAATTTGCTGTCTAACTTCCCAATTTGGCTTCCCACTTGCTCACCCATTCTATCCATTTTTGCATCCAGTTGGGTCAGGAATAATCTGAGGTCAAACCCGATTTACACAGCGGCCCCAGCTGCCACCGCGGGCTCGGCCTCCACAGCGCCGCCATTTTGTGCTGCCGTGACCACGTGCGAGGCGCTGCCATCTTGTGCGCCTGCAACCCCCTCTACCGCACCTTCTTCAACCACCTCCTCTGTCTCCCCCATCTCCTCCCTGGGGTCATGGGTTGACTCTAACCCCTCTTCTATCTCCCCCACCGGCATCCGATCGCCTTGATCACCCATGGCATCTATCTATAATTCCAGTAATCTCTGTGTGTGTGTGTGTGTGTGTGTGTGTGTGTGTTTGTCTGTGACCGCTGTTTCTCGACAACCACGGGTCCGATATACTTGAAACTTGCCAGGTATATTGCTGGGGACCCGAGGATGTGCCTTTTCAAGGTTTGAAATTAATCGGACAAGTGGTTCCCAAGGTATGGTCACCGTACTCGCAAGCCGTTCGCTTTGGCTTTGCGAATGTACCAAACCATTTCATGTAAATAGAGGGGGGGGGGGGGGTTCTACCGTACTCGCAAGCCGTTCGCTTTGGCTTTGCGAATGGACCAAACCATTTCATGTAAATAGAGGGGGGGGGGGGTTCTGTGGTCGTTACTGCCACGTGGTTTCAAAGTTTTTTTTTGTTGTTGTTGTTTGCACGCATGTTTTTTTGCACCCACGTACGGGCACGCCCTAGTGATTATAATTTGGATATTAAATAATAAATTTCAGCCGCTCCTAATTCCGACCAAATTTTTTAGATGGATTAAAAATTTGGTTCGGGTCCAATCCCACTCCCCAACACCAATTGTTGCGGCCAATAGCACAATTGGTGTCCAAAATTAGGTCCAAATAAATTTAGTCCCAGGTTCCAGGTCCCAACTCCTGACTACCAATTGTTACGGATCCCGGTTACGGCACTCCCCTTACCGAGGGGGGTTTAATCCCCTCGTCTATCACACTGGCCGTCCAAGTCCTAGAAGATATCGTGCTCCTTTGCGGGGTTGAGGTTGACCAGGGTGACTGGTCAATGGAGTCCCAGATACCATCGCCAACCTCTCCGCAAAGCAGGACGATACTCCTGCTCGAACCACGGACAAGATGGAAGATTGCCGAGTGGTTTAGCAATCCGCAGCTCGAGCCGTTAACAAAGGGAATAAACCCGATTTAAAGCGGTTGGCCAAATCGTGCCACAGGTACTCAATGGGGAAATGACAAAGACGATCGGACGAGAGGAAGCAAAGAATAAGAGGGGTAAAGGAAGAACAAATATGGTTTATTACTATCTAAAAGAGGAAACGACAGAAGGGAATATACAAGAAGAGGAAATAAAAGGACATAGGGCAACCTTATACACTCTTATATAACACGCCCATGACAATACAAACAGACTCACACGGATTGGTTGCTGGTAGGGGAGGAAGGTCCAGGCAGATGGTTCCAGGCGATGGGGTGGTCCAGGCTCCGGGTCCGCGGGCGAAGAACGGCTGGCAGCTTTACGCGCGACCGGACCTTACAAACACGAGGGGCTGGAATGCGCGTACGTACAGCGTGCCGAACGCTCTCAAAACCACGGCAGTTCGTATCGAAAACGATCGTCCCAAACGATCCTCCGCGCAATGTTCTTATGTTCGCCGCCTCTGCGCTGTTCTCTCGCATCTGCCGATCTCCCCCGCATCTGCTCTCTCGTTCATCTCCCGAATCCTCTCCGTAAAAAGGCTTCGCGCTCGCGCTTTTATTGCCAGCCTCGCGTATCAAGCCGCGGCCGCTTTGCTCCGCCTACCCGTGAACACGCCTCGGCCCGGATTGGTCACGAGGGTTCATCAGTACCTCCCCTCGTGACGCGTTGATGGGGCCACCCCTGTGTTCCTGGCCGCTCCTCCCTTTTTCTCCCACTCTGACCGCGTGCGTAATGGCGGCGGGCAGGAACAAACCAAAAGGGAGCGACGATGCTGGCAATGGCGGCTTGGGGCGAGCTGTAGCTCCAAGGCAGCGAACGCTGCAATACGGCTACTGGCACTTTGGAGAGAGAGAGAGATTGGGGATAATTGAAGGGTACTAGATTATTTGATTTATACAACGCAGAGTCAAACTATTGGAAACAGATCCTTAACTGAAACACAGACGAATGAAATAACTAAAGAAGATCCGATGGTGTCCTACGTGTTGTACATGGCCTAACTAGGGTACGACCTCTGACCTTTACACCAACAATGGGAATATTTACAGGGGATTATTTATAAGGTAACATTTACAAAGTTTACCAAGTGGAGGGTTCTAAAAACCACAACAATATACGTGTGTGTGTATATATATATATATATATATATATATATATATATATATATATATATATATATACATACATATATATATATATATATATAATCGTTAGATTAAATAAGACGCGGACGTAGCTTCAGGACGTCGATCTTTAATTGTCGACAAGCTTTCGACCAACAAAGGTCTTCTTCTGAGTCGGCCCCAAGTTCAACGGAAGTCAATATATATATATTGTTGCGGATATGAGGACTGTATTTTTTTTTGATTGTGTTGTATTGTGGTAAATTGGTGATGAATATTGCTTGAGTCTGCGCCTCCTGCCTCCGGAGCTGTGTAAAGGTCAAAAGGGCGTCCCATAATTAGTCCACAAGCATACACGTCAGCTAATCATAGAATACCCCTGTTCGATAGTTATATCTTATTCTGTGTTTTAGGGTAAGGCTGTGTCTCCCATTAATTGAAATACTCCATTGCACCAGTGAAAGAGATAGATTCCCTTCATTCCCACTCCCAAAACTTCATTCCCACTCCCAAAACTTCCATTCCCAGTGCCAATTACCTCCCTTCCAATTGCCAACTGCATTTTGGGCGGTTTTCTCTTCAACCGCCATTGACCACGAGGCAGGGTCGGAGAAGAAAGGCGTGTCTCCACCTCGTCATAGAGGGGAGGAGTGAGCCAGCCCCACTCGACCAACCATGAGCCAGGGGTTTGGCTAGAGAGGGCGGAGGAAGAGCGATCGGGGAGGTTCGCAAAGGTTGAGGGGCGGGGCCTATTTAACCCACGGCAGGGCGTTTCCCGAGGAGATGAGCTTTTACAGGCAGACGAGAGGGAGTCCAAGCCGTTGAGACGAGAGGAGGTCCAAGGCAGATGAGCTGAGAAGAGAGAGGGTCCAAGAAAGAGCTGAGTTGTGAGGTCCAACAAGCAGAGATCATTCAAGGAAGCACCAAGCCTGCTATTCGTCACCTTGCTCGCGAGCGGCAGCGTCTACAGCAGCAGCAGCAACAACGCTCGCCAACCGCTTAGGGACCTGGACAGCAGTTCGGAGCAGGGCCGCGAAGGAACGGCGGCTGCCCAACGTGCGGATCGTGCTGCCGGACCCAGTGGACTTTCCTCTCCTTCCAGCCAATTCCTGTCATCATTCCCCGTGTGAGTCGTCTTCGTTTGTTCTGTCCTGGGTAGGTAATTAAGTCTGTATAAGCTAAAGATTGCACTGTGTCACCTGCGTCTTATGTGTTGTAAATAAACGTGACTGCTTTCTTTTTGCTTGTGTGTATAATAAATCCTGTTATTCCTCCGTACTCTGTTTTCTTCTCTCTTCCTCTTTACATTCGGTCGCTTTAGAGGTTTCCCGATTGAATACCTGTGGCGCGATTGGTCAACGTTGGGGGAGTCGGGCTAATCGGGGATCCTGTAACGGTCGCGGTTGACCATCCGCTCGGCCCAAAGTAACATGTTGTCCGCGACCCGTAACAATTATATATATATATATATATATATATATATACTGTATATATATATATATATATATATATATATATATATATATATATATATATATATATATATATATATATATATATATATATATATTGTTACGGTTTTTAGAACCTTCACTTTGTAAATTTGGTATTAAATTTCCTGTGTACATTTCCCCTTTTAATTGGCTGTTAATTGAAATGAGTGCACCGTAGCTAGTCCATGTACAAGCACGTAGGCCACCATAGAACCTCTCCATCGTTATTTCTTTATTCTATGTCAGTATAATGCTCTGTTTCCCATTAATTGACCCTGCATTGCACCGAATCAAATAAGGTAGAAACCCCTTTCAATTGCCACCAAAAAGGCAATTGCCGGCAGCGTTCGCTGCCCTTTGGCTGGGGGCTCGCTCAAATCACCCCAAAACCTCCATTACGCACGCGGTCAAGCCAACGAACGAGAGCGTTGCCTGCCCAGCCGCCCATCGTCATCAAAAGGTGGAGCCAGCGAGCCGCCACCAGCCAACCAGGGTTCATGAGATACCATCACGGGCGTGGCGCGCATTGATCTTAAAACGCGTTATAAAAGCGCCCGCGCAAGCCTTTTCGCGGCAGATGCGTGACCCGGCAGATGCGTGACCCAGGACATGCGTAAGAGTTCAGTGGAGAAGGAGTGGAATTGCACTGAACCAAGTCAGGCTTGCGGTTCTGCTGGGAGATAGACGACGCTGTCCAGCCCCCTGCGCATGCGCAGCTTTGACACGCAGCTTCGACACAGCTTCGACGCGCAGCTTCGACCCGCTGCTACGCGGGAACCAGATTGCGGTGGCATCGGTGGCCGTTGATGTCCAGCCCGACGTCCCGTGCGGGAGCAAGCTCCAGCTGAACCTTCCTCCCCTTCTAGCTATTGATTCCTGCTTCATTCCCATTTGTGTAAGTCTGACTGTCGTCTGTTTGTCTGTGTTGTCTGGGGTTTTAAGGTAAGCCTGTATAAGTAGAATTGCACTGTGTCTTCTTCTTCTTCTTCTGCAAATTGCTTTCGTTTTCTCTCCTTCTCCCTTGGTTTCTTTGGTTTTGTACAATAGTTAGTAATAAATACCTGTGTTCTTCCTACCTTCGTCTTCTTCCTCATGCTCGTCCGATCGTCTTTGTGATTTCCCCCATTGAGTACCTGTGGCGCGATTTCGGCCAACGCTTCGGAATCGGGTTAGTGACTGTTAATAGCTCGAACTCCGGGTTGCTAAAACCGCTCGGCAATTGGAACATCTAAAACCGTGGTTCGAGCGGGAGTCCCTCCCCTGCTTCGCGGTCAGGAGTGGCACTCAGGTCCTTGGGACTTTTCGTTGACCAAATACCCTGGCTGCTCCCGGCCGGAAGGAGCGTTGGGACCCCCAGGATTCACGTCGGTCAGTCGCAGACAAGGGGATTAATCCCCCCTTGGTAAGGGGAAAAGGGGCCAACGTTGAGATCCGCAACAATTGGTGTCAGGAGTGGGATTCGGACCCGAAGTGCGCTTAACGCACTCAAAATTACGAGTGGCCAAAATTTTATTTAACACTCTAAATTTTAAAATTGTGCCATGGATGATCAACGGTAGTGGAGATAAAGGGGGTAGAGTCGACCCAGGACCCCGGGGAGGCAGTGGGAGTAAGGGAGGAGGAGCGCAATACGCATTGGGTTGCGGAGGGTTCAGGCGCACAAGATGGTGCCCTCGCGCACGAGGTTTCAGGTGCACGAAATGGCGGCGGCTCGCACATGGCTGCGGCGGTCACGCCCGCTGCACCAATGGGGGTGGTCCAAATGCAGGCCCTCATGGAGAAATTTATGGCACAAATGCAGGCGTCCCTCAACCTGCAGGGGGACAAATCAAGGGCGGAAATCAGAGAAATGAGGAATGATATGGGAAGCCAAATCGGGGGGCTCGACGGCAAATTCGGGGGGCTCGAGGCAAAATCGGGGGGCTAGAAGCCAAATTTGAGGGTTTAGACAACAGATTTGAGGGGTTGGACAACAGGTTGGAAGGGCTAGAAGGTAAATTGGGGGGCCAACTGGAGGACATGGGTAATCAAATTGGGGAAATGAAGGAGGGGTTAACGGGGTTGGAAAATAGAATGGCTGCCCAGGAGAACCAGATGGAAGGGGTGAAGAATGGGTTAGGGGGGTTAGAAAACACCATGGAAGGAAAATTGAGGGAAATAGGGGAGCAATCCGCCCGGGAAATTAAACAGATGGGAGATCAGATAGAGGAGGTGAAAATTGGGTTGGAAACTAAATTAGATGCCCAGAGGAATGATTTGGAACAGATGAGGGCAGCATCTACCAAAGAGATGGGAGAAATGGGGGAGGGGAGTGGGCGAGGAGGTCGCGGGGGTACGCGAGGAGGTAAAGCGGGGTGAGGAGCGTATGGAGAAAGAGGTGAGAAATAGTATGGCTAGGTTACAGGGGGGCATAGAAGATCTGACGAGGGGAGTAGAGCAGCTGACGGTGGGACAAAAGGAATTAGGGGAGCAAGTGGAGAAGAACACTGCGGTAATCGGGGGGTTGAAGGCGACACAGAAAGAGATTTTAAAAAAGGATTTATAGCGACGAAGAGGGAATGTCAGATGGTACACGAGGGATTGACAAAGAGGTTGGACGAGGTGACAGAGGCAATGGAGACAAAAGAACGGGAAGTAAGGACGCACATAGAAATGACCAAGGTGGCCTTAGAGGAAGAAATTGAGGGGGCGCACCGGGAAATAAAAGAGGTGAAACAAAAATTAGAGGAAGTGGAAGAGGGGGTGAGTGAAATTAAGAAGAGACGGAGGGAAACTCAGAGGGAGATAAAGGAGGAGTGATGGATTATGTACAAGGTCTGTGCTCAAATCGTGATGATGTGCTTACTGACCAAATAAAGAGTTTGCAGGTGGCGGAGGAGGAGCGAAGACAAGGTGCCGAGGTGAGTGGCGATATAATCGGAAATGTATATGGTGTGAGGGGAGATTCAGGGGGCTTGGGTGTTGGTTTAGACCTGGGCATTCATGAGAGGCCGCTGATGAGGTGTGCGACAGGTGCAGAGTGTGTGGAAGGAGGAGGTGTGAAAGGAGGTCCGACTGTGGGGAGTGCGGAAGGTATTTGTGAGCCAGGGTGTGCGGCGGTGATCGGATGTGTGCAAGAATGCACCCCCATGAGTGGTACGGAGTATGTACTGTACGGAGTGGTACGGAGTATGTACGGAGTATGTTATCGGGAGAGAGTGCGCAAGAAGGTGCGTGAGAAAGGTGTGGAACGGAGGTGTGTGTGAGGAAAGAATGCACCCCCATGAGTGGTAGAGGGGGGGGCAGGGGAGGGGGAGGGGGAAGGGGAGTGTGGGGAGGGGGAGGGGGAAGGGGGAGGGGGAAAAGGGAGGGGGAAGGGGTAGGGTGGAGGGGAAGGGGAAGAAGGTAGGGTGGAGGGGAAGGGGAAGGGGGAAAAGGGAGGGGGAGGGGGAAAAGGGGGGGAGAAGGGGAGGGGTAGGGTGGAGGGGGAGGGGAGAAGGGAGGGGGGAAGGGGGAGCGGGGAGGGGTGAGGGGGAGGGAGAGGGGTGAGGGGGAGGGGGAAAAGGGAGCGGGAAGGGGTAGGGTGGAGGGGAAGGGGGAAAAGGTAGGGTGGAGGGGAAGGGAAAGGGAGGGGGAGGGGGAAAAGGGAGGGGGAGGGGAGAAGGGGAGGGGGAGGGGGAGGGGGAGGGGAGAAGGGGAGGGGTAGGGTGGAGGGGGAGGGGAAGATCGGAGGGGGGAGGGGAGGACGGAGGGGGGAAGGGGGAGGGAAGGGGATGGCCAGTCAACAATGACGTTGCAGTTCTCATGGTCGGAGAGCAGCACAACAATCGCGACATCGTCCTGCATCTTCGCAACAGCACGAAGCGGATTTAGGAGACTCACCGATCCTGTGACGCCCTCCAGTACCGACGTTGCCGGGCGGGGGAAGGGAGACCCGTACATTCCCAACCCGTACATTCGCCCTCTCAACTCAAGCTCACTCGGACAAAAGCCTCGCACAAATTACACCGTGAAGGCCCAATGGCCATGTCTATGCCACAAATCAAGTACGTGAGCGAGTCGGGTGCACTGAATTGAAAATATATAGAACGCTCATACTCCGTGAAAAGTGAAGCCGCCATGTCGCGCATCTTGGTTAGCACGACTCGACCAACTCGCTTCGCGGATCTCGTTTGTTTTGAACGTGTGAATTACGTGCGAACGCGTAACTGTGAGTTTATAGCGGCAAGGAACATCACGTGATCGCTCTGAGCGAATCAGCGCACTGCTCTGCCACCTGCTCAGATTCCGTGTATAATATTCCTCGCTGAAATGCGCTGAGGTAAATATGAATAAAAAATATGGATCTCGTAAAGATGAAAGGAAAAAACACCTATGTGGTGTGAATGGCAATGTTCCTCGCTGAAATGTGAAAAAACGCAATCGCTTTTCGCTCTGAATTACGTGCGAACGCGTAACTGTGAGTTTATGGTGGCAAGGAACATCACGTGATCGCTCAGCGAATCAGCGCGTGGCTCTGCCACCTGCTCAGATTCTGTGTATAATATTCCTCTCTGAAATGCGCTGAGGTAAATATGAATAAAAAATATGGATCATCAAATATTTTGAGGTAGGCCATGTTCTTCCCAGGCTCAATGGCCATGTCTATGCCAAATATCAAGCACGTGAGCCTCTCCATTTAGGAGTCTATCGGTAACATTACACACACACATAAACTGTGTTTTATATATATATATATATATATATATATATATATATATATATATATATATATATATATATATATATACATACATATATATGTGTGTATATATATATATATATATATATATATATGTGTGTGTGTGTATCTATATATATATAAAACACAGTGTGTGTGTGTGTGTGTGTGTGTGTGTGTGTGTGTGTATGTGTGTGTGTGTAATGTTACCGATAGACTCCGAAACGGAGAGGCTCACATGCTTCATATTTGGCATAGACATGGCCATTGAGCCTGGGACGAACATGGCCGAGACAATATTTGACGAGATCCATATTTTTTATTCATATTTACCTCAGCGCATTTCAGCGAAGTACCCGCTCATCTCAGCCAGTGCGAGCAGCTCGCTGATTCGCTCAGAGCGATCACGTGATGTTCCATCCCGTCACACGTCACACGTTTGCACGTAATTCAGGGCGAAAAGCCATTGCGTTTTTTCACCTTTATGCGATCGTGTTTTGTGTCGATTTTGTGCGATATGAATTAAATTTTAATTCATATTTCATGTTTACGAATTCGAATACGAAGGATTTCCCCTTTCCCCTTTCGATTTCGAATACGAATCGAATACGAGCTTGAGTCGAGAGGGCGAATGTACGGGTTGAGAATGTACGGGTCTCCCTTCCCCCGCCCGGCAACGCCGGTACTGGAGGGCGTGGGTCACAGGATCGGTGAGTCTCCAAAATCCGCTTCGTGCTCTTTCGATGATGCAGGACGATGTCGCGATTGTTGTGCTGCTCTCCGACCATGAGAACTGCAACGTCATTGTTGACTGGCCCTCCCCTTCCCTCCCCCTTCCCCCTCCCCCTCCCTTCCCCCTCCGTCCTCCCCCTCCCTCCCCCCTCCACCCTACCCCTTCCCCTTCTCCCCTCCCCCCTCCCCCTCCCCCCCCCTCCCCCTCCCCCCCCCTCTTACCCCCCCCCCCACCAGCTCCAAGTGACCTCGGACTCGTTTCTCGAGTTCACCCCACCGCAGCGGAATCCACCGCAGCTTTTGACCACGGCAGCTATGAGCGTTGACGGCAGTTGCGGCCGCGAAGTAACGCCACCGTGCAGAGACGATTGAGGAGAGTCGGCGGCTGCTCAACTCGAGCCGGGATCACACCAACCACCCGCATCCTTCCCGCCTTGTGATCCCACCTCCTCGTCCGTCCAGCCATCCACCTCCTGCCATTCATTCCTATTGTGGAAATGTAACTCATTGATTGTAACTCAGTATAACTCATTGGTTGGAAGCAGGTACTAGCAGGTGGTTGTAAGAATGTCAGGAATGTATCTCGCTCTGTCGAAGCTGGGAGTCCTTTTGTCCACCTTTATTACGACCCCGGGCTAACACACATTCCCAAGCCCGCACTATTTGTTTTTGGACATCGGGATGCAAAGAGGGTGAAGAACCTCCCCAGCAGGGAGGCGGTTGTGGATGACCAAGGAGCTTCAGCGCACGGAGGATTAACATTCAGCGCACGGAGGATTAACTCCAATTTGCCCATATAACCAAGAGCAAACTTTGAGTCAGGAGGACTTGCCACGAGAACATCTGCCCGACGGACGAACGAGTATGCAACGGGAAAGCAGCGCCAGGAGAGCACCGGCCAATGAGGAAGAACCAACGACTTGAATTACTAAATTCGTTATGGTATTATAGTTCCTTATTATATTGAAACAAGTGAACTAGTAGTTAATAAAGTCTCGATCTTTTGTAAACCTGTTTCCGGTCATTGGAGTCTTGAGTCCCAAACACACTTCCACGACAACTTGGTGGCTACCGTACGTGGATCGAGTGGACATCGCCAAGGTAAGCATGGCTTCTTGGGGATTGTCCATTATGATACGAACCTGTGTTTAGTTTTTGTACATACATGATAGAGGAAATGTTTGTGATTGTAATCCGAGGAGTGTAACGTAGAAGCCTTACCATGAACTGGGAGCAAGATCGTGCCATGAGTGCACCATGGGACGATCTGCTTCCAGGACGTGTAAGGCCGGTACACTCGTTTACCCACCAGCACACGGATAAAGTACTACTTTTTTTTGCACTTGTTCGAAGCACTTGACTTGATCGGCGCTTGGCGAGCGACAGGGAACCGGGAAACGGAATTATATTTATATATATATATATTTCCAATATGGTACACCGGCCACAACGATTTTAGCGATTATCCGAGTTTTTTTTTAACGATTTCTGTAAATACGTATTTTTCCTGCGCTGTGTAATTCTTCTGACACGCGCCACGAAGAAACGCACCACTGATGTGCATGAAGCGACTTGTTTGCCGGTTCGGTAAGGTCCGTCCGTACACGTGTACAATCGTGTACACCCGTTTTAAATAAATAATTTTTTTCAGTTTTCCCGCCATGCCTATAAATTCATGACAGACAACCCCCCTCATGCCGGTCCAGAATTATGATGAAAGATGGCGATTGAGAAAATAAAATTGCATCAAATTTTGTCCAGGTCCATCAAGAAGCCTTTGAGACATGCTTCACGGTTGAATAAAAAACCACCGTTTAGAGTACTTTTTTTTGTTCAAAGCACTCGACTTGGAGCCAGCGACTTGCTCGGCGGGGGATATAATTTTAGATATATATATAGTACGGGCATGCCCTAGTGAGAGATAATTACAGGAAATGGTGTTTTGTGAGTAGCAACCACTCTCTGGTCGAGGCTCATAGAAAAAATTGATACTTATTGATTTGGCACGCTTACAATAGATATTAATGGCGAGGGTTCTGTGGTCGTTCGTTTTGGCTTTGCGAATGGACCAAAGAGACAAAGTGAGAAAGAGAGACAGACAGAGAGAGATAGACAGAAAAAGAAAGAAAGAGAGACATAGAGACAAACAGAGATAAAGATGATAGTCAGACACATAGAGAGAGACAGACAAAAAGAGATAGACAGAGTGAGACAAAGTGAGAAAGAGAGACAGACAGAGAGAGATAGACAGAAAAAGAAAGAAAGAGAGACATAGAGACAAACAGAGATAAAGATGATAGTCAGAACCAGAGAGGGACAGACAAAAAGAGATAGACAGAGTGAGACAAAGTGAGAAAGAGAGACAGACAGAGAGAGATAGACAGAAAAAGAAAGAAAGAGAGACATAGAGACAAACAGAGATAAAGATGATAGTCAGACACATAGAGAGAGACAGATAAAAAAGAGATAGACAGAGTGAGACAAAGTGAGAAAGAGAGACAGACAGAGAGAGATAGACAGAAAAAGAAAGAAAGAGAGACATAGAGACAAACAGAGATAAAGATGATAGTCAGACACATGTTTTACAGATGGATACAGGTGGGACAAAGGGAAACACCGTATCAAGACAAGCCGACCAATCAAGGGAAACCAGAGACTTCTACTTCAGATACTCCTTGAAAATGGTGATATTTATCCTAGGAATGGGTTCTCTGGTAGTGGGGACTCTGTGTTGTATGGATTATTTTGGGGTAATGAGGGAACAAAACGCAACACCAGCAAATGATACACAGATATATGATCATGCGGAACGACAAAAGCAGAAGAGAAGTTTGATGAAGGATAAAGACACACCTTTAGAATCCGATGGATTACACGGGATTAATACTTTTTTACATTTAGCCCATACAAGGGCTGCTATAGCAAATGAAAGTTGTTGTTGGAACTTGCTGTTGGAACTTCTTGTGGGAACTTGTTGGAACTTGTTGTTGGAACTTGTTGTTGGAACTTGTTGTCGGAACTTGTTGTTGGAACTTGTTGTTGGAACTTGTTGTTGGAACTTGCTGTTGGAACTTGTTGGAACTTGTTGTTGGAACTTGTTGTTGGAACTTGTTGTTGGAACTTGTTGGAACTTGTTGTTGCAACTTGCTGTTGGAACTTGCTGTTGGAACTTGTTGGAACTTGTTGTTGGAACTTGTTGTTGGAACTTGTTGTTGGAACTTGTTGTTGGAACTTGTTGTTGGAACTTGCTGTTGGAACTTGTTGGAACTTGTTGTTGGAACTTGTTGTTGGAACTTGTTGTTGGAACTTGTTGGAACTTGTTGTTGCAACTTGCTGTTGGAACTTGCTGTTGGAACTTGTTGGAACTTGCTGTTGGAACTTGTTGTTGGAACTTGCTGTTGGAACTTGTTGTTGGAACTTGTTGGAACTTGTTGTTGGAACTTGTTGTTGGAACTTGCTGTTGGAACTTGTTGTTGGAACTTGCTGTTGGAACTTGTTGTTGGAACTTGTTGTTGGAACTTGTTGTTGGAACTTGCTGTTGGAACTTGTTGGAACTTGTTGTTGGAACTTGTTGTTGGAACTTGTTGTTGGAACTTGTTGTTGGAACTTGTTGGAACTTGTTGTTGCAACTTGCTGTTGGAACTTGCTGTTGGAACTTGTTGGAACTTGTTGTTGGAACTTGTTGTTGGAACTTGTTGTTGGAACTTGTTGTTGGAACTTGTTGTTGGAACTTGTTGTTGGAACTTGTTGGAACTTGTTGTTGCAACTTGCTGTTGGAACTTGCTGTTGGAACTTGTTGGAACTTGTTGTTGGAACTTGCTGTTGGAACTTGTTGTGGGAACTTGTTGGAACTTGTTGTTGGAACTTGTTGTTGGAACTTGTTGTTGGAACTTGTTGTTGGAACTTGTTGTTGGAACTTGTTGGAACTTGTTGTTGCAACTTGCTGTTGGAACTTGCTGTTGGAAGCTGTTGGAACTTGTTGTTGGAACTTGTTGTCGGAACTCGTTGTTGGAACTTGCTGTTGGAACTTGTTGGAACTTGTTGTTGGAACTTGTTGTTGGAACTTGTTGTTGGAACTTGTTGTTGGAACTTGTTGTTGGAACTTGCTGTTGGAACTTGTTGTTGGAACTTGTTGTTGGAACTTGTTGTTGGAACTTGCTGTTGGAACTTGTTGTTGGAACTTGCTGTTGGAACTTGTTGTTGGAACTTGCTGTTGGAACTTGCTGTTGGAACTTGCTGTTGGAACTTGCTGTTGGAACTTGCTGTTGGAACTTGTTGGAACTTGTTGTTGGAACTTGCTGTTGGAACTTGTTGTTGGAACTTGTTGTTGGAACCCGTACTTATTTAATTAATTACATTTCTTATTACATTACAGTAATTACATTACAGTAATTACCTGAGGTAATTACAGTTAATTACAGTTCCGGTAATTACAGTAATTACAGTAATCATTACAGTAATTGCAGTAATCTTATTACAGTAATTACATTACATTAACTCAGGCACCTTTTGAGTAAGGAAGCTGATATTTGGACATGACACTGACCGAGTGATATGGCTGTCAAGGAAAAATTTGATTTATTGATTAATCATTTAATAAATTAACTCGTTGATTTATAAATGACTTATTTAATTAAAATTCCTGAGAGATACATCTTCGGATGAAATACTTGCAGATTGGTTATGCTATGAGCCAATTGATTAAGGAAAATATTTTGTGATGGCCATACTGGCAATTTCGTGGCCATATTCGTGGCAACTCAGTTAGTGCCACTGCACCTTTAAAATGCATCCCTGCGTTCATTTTTCGATCGATTGAGTTGAAATTTTGAACAATCGGATCTGGACTGTCGTTGTTAACGACTCTAGCACGCACTCGTCCAATCAGGATGGAGCGGTATATGGTCCCCGGATCATCACTGCCCGCAGTTTTAATTAATTTTACTTTTCTCTTGGTCATATAATTTTGAAGACATGCGTGTCATGATAGAGGAAATGTTTGTTCTGTTGAACGGAATAAATGTTGTTTATTTGTGTGGGAGTGTATTTTTGTGTATTTCTTGTGTATTTTGGATATATTTTCACGACTAATTCCAGTTAACATCCTGCAAAATTTGCTCGTTTGCTGGCCGAGTCGAAATTGCGTTGAGTTTCTATGGCATGCGCCATTAAAAGCGCTGTGTAATGGTTGAGCTCCTTTTATTTCGTTTTGGTCATGCGGATGAGCAAACAAAGTGACAAATGCTGCGGCTGGAGCAGTAGAAGCGATGTTTTTTTTAATGGAAACGATGTAATGAGTAATTAAAAGTGGGAGGGGGCAACACCACGCATACCTCTTTTAAGGTGTGTATAAACCCTGGAATATTTCAGCAATCAATACAATGCTGAAACTATGTGAGTAATTTAATGAGTAATTTAATGAGTAATTTAATGAGTAATTTAATGAGTAATTTAATGAGTAATTTAATGAGTAATTTAATGAGTAATTTAATGAGTAATTTAATGAGTAATTTAATGAGTAATTTAATGAGTAATTTAATGAGTAATTTAATGAGTAATTTAATGAGTAATTTAATGAGTAATTTAATGAGTAATTTAATAAGGAATTTAATGAGGAATTTAATGAGGAATTAAAAGTGGGAGGGGGCAACACCACGCATACCTCTTTTAAGGTGTGTATAAACCCTGGAATAAACGTGGGAGGGGGCAACACCACGCATACCTCTTTTAAGGTATGTATAAACCCTGGAATATTTCAGCAATCAATACGATGCTGAAATGATGTAATTTACTGTGTAAGAGGGTCGACCTTGGGTTTGTTTGGGTTTGTTGTTTATTTTTGTGGGTGTGTATTTTTGTGTATTTTGGATATATTTTCACGACTAATTCCAGTTAACATCCTGCAAAATTTGCTCGTTTTCTGGCCGAGTCGAAATTGCGTTGAGTTTCTATGGCATGCGCCATTAAAAGCGCTGTGTAATGGTTGAGCTCCTTTTATTTCGTTTTGGTCATGCGGATGAGCAGACAAAATGACGAATGCTGCGGCTGGAGCAGTGGAAGCGATTTTTGAATTGTTCAATGATTATTCGATACTGTTATGACTTATTGTCAATAGGTATACTAAGTGGCCATGAGGTAGCCTGTTGCTATGTACAGTTTTATTCTATTGTTGATTATACCACATAACTGTGGTGATAAAGGAAATGTTCGTTTTAAATAGATGATTATGATATGACCATGACTATAAAATCATGATGATTATTATGAATGATATCATAGGGTTCAAATGCAGAATGATTGCATGAACTTGGGAAAGAACTTTCAAGCCCTATGGGATAAATTGGGTGTTACAAGCGATGGAGCTTCAAAATTTAGCATGATTGAAGGAATTTTACAGTCTTATTTCAGGAGTTTTACGAAATTTAAATTGCCAAGAGATTTTGGGTACTATTAAAAGGAAAATGATGAGATATTTTTCCCAAAGAACTTTAATATCTGCCATCCATTTTGGCTGTCTCACGAATGAAGGATGAGTTTCCTTTAGTGGTTGCAAAGAAAATTTGTGGAGACCAGGCAAAATGGGAAAATATGTCAGATATGACCCTAGGACAGGACGGTGATTCATCAATTGACATGAGGTACGAATCTGAGGTGACGACCGATGAAATTCGATCTCAGTCAATGGATGGACCTGTCCTGACATCATTGGGGAAAGGGCTTATGCAAGGAGACATCCAAAATGATTAATTTGATTTATTGATGAATATTGATGAATTAATTGAAATTGAATAATTGATTGAATTGTTAATTGATTGAATCTAATTGATTGAATTTAATTGCATAAATTGAACTGAATAAATTGAATTGAATATATTGATTGTTTGATTGATGAAAATGCGGTCTCAAGAAAGAAGCTTTGATATATTTGCGAGATATTATCAATGTGGAGACAACCTGGGAAAATTGAGCAAGGTGGTGAGTTTATATACAGATATATATGTGCGGTTACCATTGTGTGATTTCCCCGTCAAACAGAGCGGACACCTGAGGATTCACCCATTTCATACTGACCCTCCGGCTCATCTGCAAATACTGATCTGTGAGATTGGATTGTGCAAAAGCCACAGCTGAGGGAGATTCTCTGGAAATCACCGTGTGAACAGGTGGAGAGATCCTTCCTGGAGGTACGAGTGAAGCTTTAGAGGAACCTGGAACAAGCTACAACACATCCAACGCTACTTTGATAAAAGGCAGAATGGGAAATGGAGCCTGCAAGAATACACAAGGACAACCAGAAATTCCACAAAAAGGTACTTGTACACATCATATGTACGACCGTTATGGTGCCGAAGCTATAAGGCAGGTCGAGAATTGGTATTTGTGGACAAAGGGACATGATGAGGAGTTTCCAAGAGATGGTACATTCGAGCGAAGTCGATTGGAAAGATTGGAACAAAGATTGAAAGCCAGGAAGAGACAGAATCTAACGGTAGACTGGCTTGCATTCCATCTTTGGGATGGTGAATCCAGACAACGGGAACAGCAAGAACGGATAACGGATCTAGAACTTAAAATAAAAAGGATACAGGATACAGTGGAGGAGACAAATGCACAACTGCCCTCGAAATTAGGAACGAAAGTGACAGTTGTCCCATCAGATTTCCAGTTGTCTCCCCAAAAAGGACGGTACAGAGAATTTTTTCGTGTTTCAGGAGATAACGAGAGATTGCAGTGGCAACTCAGGGATGTAGAGATGCAGCCCAGCAATACAAGTGCACAGGTGCACAGATCAGACAACGACAGAAACCGGTGTTTCAAATGTGGACGGATGGGACATTGGAAAAGAGGATGTCCGTATACCAAAAGGAAGACAAGTTAATAGGGTAAACCAAGATCAAGGGTACCAGTGCTGACCGATACCTCAGACAATGATTAGGCCTTCATTGCAACAAATCCCAAATGACGATTGGCCTCAACAAATTAGATTACTGGACAAACATGAATAACTGTCGATGATTCTTGTGTCTGAAAAGTTTTCAGAGCAAGAATGATTCATTTTTCTTTTTGCTTGTTAACAAATTAATAATTAATTGATCAAATGCCAAAATTGGATCTTCTATTTTGGGCACAGCAATTTTAAATTTACAAAGTTTGGAACAATTGCGTTGCAATTGTTGGCAAACCAAGTAACAAGAGTCACATGATGATCAGGTGGGAATTTCGGACTATTGTTCCGCACGATTGATAGGTCAATGGTCGACTGACATGCAAATGGGTGTGTAGTCAAAATTTGGATAGATTATTGTGAAGGCAGAAAGAGTAATTTCAATTTGACATCATAAGGGTTTTCTAAGAATGGACTTTTGGTTTATTTGTCTATAAGCATTTTGAATTTGATTGACAAATTTTATGAAATTGAAATAAAATTGACACCCATCTGATCTGTAAATAATGGTTCCAACGCAAACAAATATGCATAATGCATGTGTGTGTGTGTTTTTGTGTATCAATCTTACAAGATTGTTGACACCGACAGTGTGCCTGTCTGGAAATGGATAGTTATATGTGGATGGGATTGGGATATGTGGATGGGATTGAATATCCAGAGAATCCGTAAAATAAAATAGAAATATAATTTGATTATGAACATTATCTCTTTTGTCAAGGGAAATGGAATATAAAAAAATTTTGATGTGCTGGGTTATGAGCAGCCATTAATTAATAGTAAAATTGTGAGTAATTTTGGGATTCCATTTTTTGATAGAATGTATATGAGAATAACATCTATTTATGGATATGAGCTTCATAAAAGGAAATGAGGAAGTACAAAATCATCCAAATTTTGGAGAGGTCTTACACTGACTTCCCAGAATACTCTGCTCATGGATTTTATATATATAAACTTGAATTTTATCACCATATAAATTGTGCTGTATGTATGGATGTGTTTTAGGCATAGATGATATGGGAAAAGAGTAAAGAAAATTTTGCTGGTTTGAACTATTGTGGGTTTTCAGTTCTGGAGTTTAAACAAAGTCACTGGTTAACAGATGAGAAAGGATAGTAAATAAATTATTCTCTGCTGGGCAAATTAAGTACGATATTACTAAGACTTACGAGAGCTATTGTTCCGCCTTACAGCAGTGGAAAATTATTGGGAAAAATTAGATCCAACATAATGAATCTATAAAAGAATGTGATAGGGATAATATCCTCAATTTGTACTAATTATTTGATTGTGGGTAAAGGAATTAAGTCATCGTAGTGGATTGTTAACAGCAGCCTGAAATGTCCTGAGAGTGTGCATCCATGTAATCAGAAATCCCAGATTTGTTTTTACAAACAACATTTTGGTAGAGGTCTTGTGTGGAACACTTCCTTGGTAGATAAAAACGGTACTGCATGCTGGCAGCCACTTTTGCGGCCAGTTAGGCCAAACAAATTGAGAGGAAATTGTAGTTAAATACGTAAGTTACACATGGCTATTTGTAAAAAAGGAAATTTGTTGAGATGGGAAACATTTTTTCGAAGGTTTATTAAGGTGTTATAATATGACATGTGGCAAGGCAAACTATTGGATGGGAAAATTAGATCTGGCTATAGAATAAATTTATTGACCCCTTGAAGTTAATCCTTCGAATCATTGTTTCACTGGCATTTTTGTTCAAATTGGAAATAGTTTGGTAGAGCTTTGGTTAAAACCTTTGGTTGCGGTATCTTGGAACGAATTGATAAACCATAGGAGATTGATAAGAATAGAAACAAATATGGACCCAAAATAGAAAGTTGGATTCATGCCCCTCATTGCAAGCAAGCACATGGGGCTAAGGTGGACGATCCCACAGAAAATGAGGCTGCACCTAGCAGCCCAGCAGAACATTCAGTGGTAGAAAAATGATAGTCATGATTTACAGTCATTTGAATTACATTTTAACACCCCTTGCATTGATAAACATTACATTTTCAACATGTGATATTCCTACTTGGAATAGTGACATTTATTTGCCTACATGACATACAATTACCTGCTGATATTAATACAGCATGAGTGAAAAATGTATCACAACTACACTCATGATCAGGGGATTGAGTTCAACCCCGGGAGATAGGGGGATCAGGGTAAGACAAATAATCTGATTATGTTACATATTAAGGGATTTTCTTTATTTACCTTTTAGGAAGCTTGTTAGTTTGGTATATAATGTTAAATGTCATCGACATATAACTATGTCATAGATATGAATATATACAAGGAGTAGCAGACTTGTTTGTTGGTTTAGTAGTTATATTGGCAATTGTTTTAGTGGTGGCTTGCTTGAAAGCCTTAGTGACGGTGTGTTTGAATAAGGTAACCAACAACACGATGATAACACATGAAGTGACAAATGAGGAAAGAAATGTGGAACCAGAAAAGGAAGACTTTTATGGCGACATAAACAGTAGAATTAAGATAATGGCATAACGACAATGTTATGAGTTGTGTCAATTACAATATCAATGAACGCATATCACCACGAGTGACACACTGTTAGGAAAAAGAGGGAAAAGAAAAAGTGGAGAGGAATTATGGTAATAATACATTATGCTTAATTTGTTGGTTTGGGAAAATTGTTGTTGGGAATTAGGTATTCCCGTTTGTGATTGTAATCATATACAATGCTATTCTTAGTTTAGTAATAAAATACATACCTGATTGAATATTATTTGTGTGACGCATATAAATGAATATAACTTTTTGAATGTTGTAAGGGAAAACAACAAATTGTTGAATGTGAAACTGTCGGAAGATATACATGATTATGCTGATTTCATGGTAAGATGTACCCTATCTGATTCAGTGTGTGTGGAAAGCAGATTCAGATGTGACTGAGCATAAGGATAAGACAAGATCACATTTGAAGGGGGTGCTAACGGAATTGGGAAGAAGTTCGAGAAAGAAAATTTGTGGCTAAAAAAATGAAGTTAATCGTGGCATACACCCTCTTTCTCAAAGAATGATGAAGACATTCTCCCGTGTAACTTGGAGATGGATGCTTACCTTCACCAAGGAAATTTATGTGACCATCTGCCTGGATCACACTGCAACATATGAAAGAAAGGCGATCACTTACTCTTGTTCGAAGGCTTGGAACATTCATCACATCAGAAGTTGCAGGACAACGACATTTTACCTGCAACCTCTGTGAAATGCGGGAACATATGTTATTACTTCACCAACTTGCGGGGAGCCAGCATGGAGCTGCAAACAAATGGCTGTGCCTTTTCACAACAGCTGTGCACAATTCCGCTGGTTGCTCATGGTATGGACCATGGATGACCTGAACACCATGGTCCCAACATCATTGTGGATGCATCCGGCATCCCTGTTCCACATCTTGCTGGCCAATCAACGTCACACCAATACTTGCTGCCCACTCATAATGAGGGAAGAGGCAAGTCGACTACAACTGGGCGAAGGCCTTGTTCAGGAATTACTATGGTTTACAGCAAAAGTGGCAAGAATGCTACATGGAGAGCAGGGTCAGTCTATGACTCCGCACTGTTACCACAACAGCGAAATCCTACACGAAGTAGTGCAGGTGTTATGAAGACAGAAAATGTTTCATACCTGGATTCAAACACAAGTGATCAGCCCTTCCTTTCAAACAAAGAGTCAACATTTGTGTGGAGGCAAACGTTTTTGCCAGATGTTGCAGATGCTTTACAAAACTTGAAAATGAAGTGAAATTGTTGTATCTTGGTGATGGTGAAGTGTTGTTTTGAAAAGATATTTGGGATGCAAATGCAATAGATTGAACAATATGGAAGGAGTCAATGACCAACGAAATGTTTTGTGATTCTTGCAGGATGACGGTGTATGCCCAAGGGAATGTAATTACCAAAGTTGTGGTTTGAGTACTTGTATTGATATTTACTTGTAGTGATTGATTATTTACTTATACTTGTATTGATATTTACTTGTAGTGATTGATTATTTACTTATACTTGTATTGATGTTTACTTTTAGTGATTGATTGTTTACTTTTATTGATGTTTAGATTAATGGTTAATATAAACAAAAAACAAAAAGATGAGGGAATTGTGGAAATGTAACTCATTGATTGTAACTCAGTATAACTCATTGGTTGGAAGCAGGTACTAGCAGGTGGTTGTAAGAATGTCAGGAATGTATCTCGCTCTGTCGAAGCTGGGAGTCCTTTTGTCCACCTTTATTACGACCCCGGGCTAACACACATTCCCAAGCCCGCACTATTTGTTTTTGGACATCGGGATGCAAAGAGGGTGAAGAACCTCCCCAGCAGGGAGGCGGTTGTGGATGACCAAGGAGCTTCAGCGCACGGAGGATTAACATTCAGCGCACGGAGGATTAACTCCAATTTGCCCATATAACCAAGAGCAAACTTTGAGTCAGGAGGACTTGCCACGAGAACATCTGCCCGACGGACGAACGAGTATGCAACGGGAAAGCAGCGCCAGGAGAGCACCGGCCAATGAGGAAGAACCAACGACTTGAATTACTAAATTCGTTATGGTATTATAGTTCCTTATTATATTGAAACAAGTGAACTAGTAGTTAATAAAGTCTCGATCTTTTGTAAACCTGTTTCCGGTCATTGGAGTCTTGAGTCCCAAACACACTTCCACGACACTATCATCATTCCCCGTGTAAGTCTGATTGTCGTCCGTCCTTTATGTTGTCTGGGGTATAAGTTACGCCTGTTTAGATAAGCTAGTATTGCACTGTGTCGCCTTCCTCTTCTGTAAATTGCTTTCGTATTTTTCCTCCTCCTTGGTTTCTTTTGACTTGTAAATATTAGTAATAAATTATATTTGTTCTTCCTTACCTTCTGGTTTCCTCACATCCGATCGTCTTTGTGATTTCCCCCTTTGAGTACCTGTGGCACGATTTGGCCAACGTTCAGAATCGGGTTAGTTTCTGTTAACAGTTCGAGCCGCGGCTGCTAATCCGCTCGGCAATTAACATCTTGTCCGTGGTCTCGGACGAGGTTGCTCACCTGCCTCCCTGGAGGGTGCTGGGCAGCTTCAGGAGCGGAGACGGCCAGTGAAAATAGAAGGGGGACTAACCCCCCCCCCCCTAAGGGGAGTGCCGTACTCCGTATCCGCAACAATATATATATATATATATATTGTTGCGGATACGGAGTTGCGGATATTATATATATATATATATATATATATATATATATATATATATATATATATATATATATATAATGTGCAAGACAAGGACATTCGTTGACATCACTGTATTTTAACATGAATATCAAGGATATCGGTAGACAATTGACGAACAAACGCAGGATATATGGGATTTGAACTTGGGATCCCTAGATCATCGAGGCGAGTGTTGAGATGCGAACACATTAACAGAGTATCTCCACTCCATGGCCCTTTTTTGATCTTTAAACCACCAAAACGTTTCCGACCAGCAAACCGCTCATTCAAATGCCAAGCGGAGCGCTTGAGGGCCGATCGTTGGAGAAATTCAAATTGATGTATTCTCTCGCAAAACGGGAGCCAGTCAGCATCTCTCCTGGCACTTGAGTAAGTAGCAGGCGAGCTATGGTGTCAGGGTCTCGGCTCGTCTCAACTATCGCAATTAATTTGGGAAGTTTATCGATAAAAGTCGCTTCCACTGAAGCGCTCAGCAGATTTGAAGCCCCAGGGCCACGAGCTGCGCGAGTGGGGAACGAGTAACGAAAAAACGTTTAATTGAGTCTGCAATAGATTCACACGCAAAAAAACAAGTCACTGCATGAATTCCTGCGTGACGTCTTCGGCTTGTATGACGTCATCGCACCGGTTACTATAATCCGTGCTCGGTCATTGTTGGGAGGTCCCACATCGTCATACAGTCCAGATTCTTGACATATGAGGAGGTTTACACATGTCTCGTCAGTAATAATGTTTTTATTGTACTTTTTGAGTATTCATCCTTCTGCGGAATTATGCATCTGCCTTGTCTCATTATGTTGCAGAGAGTGTGAACACCCCCTCCCCTCACCCCCCCCACCCCCCGCCAAAAATCCACTCCCTCCCTTTCGAAACAAGTGGACATGACAGATGGAATTTTGAACAAACTTTGGACATGTAGGGCTGAGTGATTGTAATAATACACGTGTAAGACTAAACAGGCTGCAGTGCCCCCATAGCCCCCCGCCCAGTACTGGTATACTGCTCAAAAGAAGTTAAGGCCCAGATATTACATATTTTATGGACGAGATATCATATATACAGTATATATATTATATATTGGTTTAAATAGCATTATAATCAAAATGTGTATGATCTCTTCTCATGTTACATTTCATTTTAGCCCTTAAACAACCATAAATTGGGGGAGAGGGGCAGTGGGGGGCGTGTGGTTGGGGAGTTTATATGTAAACGACTCGATTTTATCATTTGATGGAATGTACACGATTTGCCTTTTAAAGGGATCTAAGACTCATGGAGAAGCCTGTACACGTATCACATGCAGGACAGGTGTATTGGAAAACTGCATTTTTACATCAATTACAAACACATAAGTAGACAATAGAAAATTCAACGTTGTATATGAGAGTTGAATATGTTATGAGCTTAGATTTCATCCAAACAGGCCAACCTAAAAATAAATTTACCGAAAATGACCAAAAAACAATTTTGCCTAAAATGACCTAAAAATCATTTTACCTAAAAATAATTTTGCCTAAAATGACCTAAAATTAATTTTTACCTAAAATGACCTCAAAATAAATTGATCTAAAATGACCTAAAAATAATTCGACCGAAAATGACGTAATTTTTTTTTACCCCATTCCCCCTATACAGGCCGGTAGGAGATGCCTACCTCTCTGCTGATCTGACACTTGAAACGTCTCCTTTAATACAGGAAAATCTCTCAATCTCACCCAAACTCTCCGGAGGGATCTTCTATCGAACCCATCCATCTATGTATTTTCACGATCAACTTCTGGAAGAGGTTGTCTCTTGAACTCCTTACAGACCTCACCATCAGCCATGACCTCTCCTAAGATGACCGTATAGCAAAGCTGACCTCTAAAGCCAGCCACAAACTGACACCCTCTGTTGTGCGAAATCCTTCCTTGGTAAATGTGATCTTCTCAAGACTTCAAGGACTTTGTACTGAGCTCAATGGAGGACTCGTGCCCTCCCATATGGGCTGGTGTCCCCTGCTTCAAACGTTCTCCTGGATGCTGCTCTCAAGGTCAATGGCATCCCCTCCTCAAAGAACGGAAGCACTGGGATTGTTGCTCTCTCATCACAGGCAGGTTGGAGTCCTCTGCTTTTTTTTTTTTTACCTCCGCCACCGAAGGTGGATGTCGGTTGTTTTGTTTTCTCACCTGTCTGTGAGCAGGATATGTCAAAAGTCTGTGGGCGAATTTGGACGAAATTTGGTGGACATGTTGGGTAGGTGAGAAGAACAATCCAATTAGATTTTGGTTCAGGTCCGGATCCAGATCCGACCTATCAGCATGATACAAAAGGTAAATTGTTCAGCCTGGCGGAGTTCCGCACTCTATCAGGTGCCATCCTAATTTCTGTTATTCTTTTTTAAACCGCCTCTCTCCTGCTCTTGCTCCATCTGCTATTTTTCCATTCTGACCCTCTGCAGTCCACCCAGGATGCATCATGCATTCTTCCTTGTGAAAGTCCCAAAATCTAGCCTTACCGATGTGTCCATCGGTAGATGTCCTCCTCTCCTAGATTCCTCTTTTATTCAGTTTGTGGAAACACCTTTCTGAATCAGTTCGATGTGACTCCTGCTTTCAGAACTTCAACTTGGCAGGTCACCACCATCTTAGGTCATCCTCCATCAATGCGTTGCCTTTCCATACCCTCTATCTCTTCCCACTTTCATGAGCCTAGATTTTGTAAGGAACAAAAACCCCAAAAAACAAAAGTGAGGATATACTGCTGTTGCAGTACTAGGGACGTAATTTTCATGTGGTGCACGTTCCAAGATTATTGCAGTCAAGGTGAGACGAAAAGACATCTCACTGCATTACTTATAGCCAATACGCATGGGAATTCAATGAGGAGTTTGCCCGGTTGGTTGCATCATTACCGAGTTCCCTTGCGCGTGAAAGCAATAGTTTGCCCAGCGCACACCAGTGAATTATACACGGAAAAGATGTTTCACCACCAATTACACACTTCTGCTCGGCCCAGACGAACAATAACGCACTGGCTTAACTTACTTTGAGCCGTATATATGAAAAGAATTAAGACTTTCTGTACATAAGTGCACGAACGTAAAGGTGACAAGCAATTGAAAAGTTTGTGGAAACTAACTTACGCAAATTATGTACAATAACATAGATCATTTGAAGAGTTCATATGAATCTGCGATCAGTGTATAGGCATGGATGAAGTGGATCGATATTCTCTCGTGTACAGACTGGTCAAATATTTACAAACACTATATATATATATATGTATGTATGTATGTATGTATGTATGTATGCATGTATGTATGTATATATATATGGCAAAGGCTACAATAACGAAATATAAAAGTACATACATACATGATCCCATCACGCGGAGGTGAACAGATCTCTCGGTTAAAACCGCACCTTACTTAGGATGTACAAGTGCTCTTCTGGCACTCAGCAGAAAAGGGGGCGGGGCTTGGAGCAAAGGGAGGAGGGGCAAAAGGCGTGAAAAGAGTATTCCAGCTCACTGATGATCTTTTTAGCTCACAGAGCTTTTAGGGACCAATAATGTTCACGAGACGGTTTGTACAAACGTCGAGTCTCTTTCCATTACAAATCCGTTGAAGTATTTTGCACAGGTTTTTATGGATGATGATTTGGTGGTGGTGGTGGTGGTGTGGATAGCTAGGGTGGGAGGGTGTTCTAGACTTGAGTCTTTCTGCCATGATCAAAATGCTCCTGCAGTTCTGCGCAATCAGCCTTTTTCATGCTTTCCGGCTGTTCCTCCTCCTGCTCTTGGTGCCTCTCGGGAACGGGAGAAGGAGCCGGAGCGGGGCCCAGTACTTTGGCGCTGTGCTCCACGGCTCGGGCACGCAACGAGGCGATGCTGTGCTCCCTCCGCACCTCCGTGTCCTCGTCCCGTCGTCCGCCGCGTCCCTCCACCTTCTGACCCTCGTCCTGTTTCGCCGCGGCCTCCATGGTCTTCTTGTGCATTGCTGCCAAAGGGATGCATTCCGCTGACGGCATACACGCACACGTCACTTTGGAGCGCGAACGCACACTTACAATGGAAGTTGTTGGAAGCATATATTATGCAGACGACATATCCTATGCATATTTTGCTTATACTATTAGTATTAACAGTACACAAACATCTCAGATAAATTTTCCCCTTTGATTTCGCACAGTGCAGCATATCATCTGCACAATAATTGCATGAACTTTTAAGGAGGTGTCCATCTATTACGTAATGCAATTCTCAGCAATTTTTAGACATCTCCCTCCCTGCGCCACTCAGTAAAATTGGGCCAAAGACCCCTTATTGATGCCTTGTGAAACAAGCCCCGCCCCTATCCCCGCCCCACAACTCATCATTCATAACACTGATCCAACAACTCACCCCCCCGCCCCCCATTGTGTGTTACCTATGGCGTAGGAAGTGGAGGCGGGGGGGGGGGGGGCAGGGAGGCGATGGTGCCTCCCCACTTTCAAAAGTGTGGAGGCCAAATACCATGTTCGCCCCTCCACTTTTCAACTGCTCATGTATGCAATTCACATGTAGTCTCTTAGAAAAAGTAGAAGAATGAAGAGTTTATCATACCCCATTTACGATTAATAAACAATTGATAATAAAGTAAATCGTGAAAACCGTTCACATTGACA
The DNA here is from genome assembly GCF_964187855.1 of Myxine glutinosa. Classification (NCBI taxonomy): domain Eukaryota; kingdom Metazoa; phylum Chordata; class Myxini; order Myxiniformes; family Myxinidae; genus Myxine; species Myxine glutinosa. The sequence continues at coordinate 23,712,244 of NC_136272.1, forward strand.
AGATAGAGTAAAATTATGTCGTTACCTGGCCGGAGGAGAGGGTATTGCATTTGGGTCCGTTTTTTGGCCGTTTGTTTGTCTGTCTGTCTGTCCGTTTGTTTGTCCCCACAGAACGTGAATACGCATTTCTCCGCAACAGTTGGTGCGAATGACACGAAATTTTCACCATAGGAGTCCGGTGTATGAGATATCCTGCTCCTGCATAGTTTTTTTTAATGATAATTATGATGGCGTAGCCAGGTCACGGGGAACGAGCGCCATCTTGGAAAAACCGAAAAACTTTGCAACTCTATATCTCCGAAACTGGTCCAAAGAAAAAAAAATGAAGGGTGGCTCATTGTAACGTACTCCCCATGGGAAATAACATGTTAACTAGAACGGCACTCATTAGAGAGCACACCTCTGCCTGGTTGGCCATATCACTCAATGGTGAAGAATCACTTTAAAATTCTACTAGCTGGATCTGAATCTTCACCAAAATTGAATCGATTCTTCCTTGTCACACACCCAACCGGTCCACCAAGTTTCGTCCAAATCCGTCCACAACCTTTTGAGATATCCCGCTATGTATCGTTTTGGCCCTATCTCCCAATGGTGAAGAATAATTTAAAAAATCACACTAGCCGGATCCGAATCCGGATCTTCACCAAAATCTAATAATTTCGTCCTTGTCACATGAGCTACATCTCTGCCAAATTTCGTCCGAATCCGTCCACAACTTTTTGAGATATTTTGTTCACAAACAACAAACGGACAGACAGGGGTGAAAACATAACCTCCATCCACCTTTGGTGGCAGAGGTAATGATTATGTCATAGGTACCTTCATTATGACGTCATAAATCGCCAAATAGAATGCTTGATCCGATCAGTATTAAATTTCTTGATCTGATCTAAGGATAAATTGGTCAGAAAAGAAAGTTGATGACGTAATTGGTCACATGGTTCAGCAGCCATATTTTTATGGCCTTGCCCGTAGGGCAATGTCATCTGAAACAGAGTTTGTCTGTCCGTCCGGTGTATGAATGTCCCTCACAAACGTTCACCAATCCGAGGCTAAGGATCTGGTCACATGACAGAGGGCCAGCAGATCCTCCACTGAGCAGATCCAAGCCTGGCTACGCCGTTGTTAGACTATCGGTCGTTTTTTTTTGTTTTTTTTTACAAATTGGGCCTCCCTCTCACTTTTGATGACATTCCTACGCATCTATTTACCTAATAATATGGACGGACCCTTTAATGTATAGGATAGGATGGATGATTATACAGGTTTTGCCAAGTGCTGTATAACTAACTTGTCCATGTGCTGAGCGTTTTCTAACCAGTATTAACCAGGTAAAGGTGAACACAAACTCAAAGCCTCCCTTTTCATCAATCACACTCCATTTTTGTGCTTGTCGGTTTCTTTATATCGAGTATATCTTGAGAACAGAACATTGTAGGGACATTAAACTTGGGGTAGGAAAATAGGGGGGTGGTAATTTTAGGATGAGCTTGTGGGGAGAGGGGGAGGGGTTGGTGGGAAGGGGGAGGGCTCTCAACATTGGGGTCCAGCTATTCACATCAGCCCTATGGATCGCAGTGGTTCCAAATGGGGGTTGTATATTATGGGGGCCTCATGGCGGAGGGTGGATTTAATACGGTGAAAGTATAAAATTTGTTTTTATAGGATTTTCAATTTAGGGGGAATTTAGAATAGTGGGAGGGGCATAAACGCACATTTAATGTACATCCATTTTTGTTCAAAGTTACGAATATATATATATATATATATATATATACACACACACACACACACACACACACACACACACACACACACACACACACACACCAACGGTTGCTGCTTCACGTATATATTAAAACAAGAAAGGCAAAGAAGAAACAAAGGTCATGGTCAAGAGAACCAAGCGGAATACTAGGGATCTCACCCAGAAGCCACGGTGCACATGAGTCCATGATTCCCTCGCTAGCAGATTTGATGATGCACTCCGGCAGTGGGATTGAGTGGCGGACCATGGCGCCATACAATCCATATTCGGCCATGACGCTACTTCTGCCCCAGCATTTCTCACGTTTTCGCCACTTGGCTCGGCGATTCTGGAACCACACCTGGAGCGGAATCGATAAAAGTATAGAAAAGACTAAAGATGTCCAACGACTAAATCACTCAGTAACTCGGAACTATACACAATTGCTCATTTTAAAATATAGCACGTTGTCAATAAACTGGTATAATTAACTGTTGTTTGCAGCGAACAGCATTTAACACTTCGATATCCAAGATGGCGGGTACACACGGTGTGACGTGACCTGATGTTCGTGAATTTACCCGCTGCCATGATGGATGCACCTTTACAACCACCAGGACGTCAACAATAAAACACCTGCAGCAAAATTACTGGGCGAAAGGCGATTTTCATCAATGTATTTTAATTTTCGATGCAGAAAAATAAATATATTGATATCAGCTCATAATATATCAGCGTACCACCCCCTCCTCACGGTAGAAGTTTGCAACACCGCTCCTTCTCTGCACCAGGTCCACACAGGCTCCGAACTCGCTCCATCAGCGCACACGAACCAAAATGCGACTGCCTTTCACAAACGCCAGGACCAGAAGAAGGAATGTGACCGCCTCCAGCAACCACCAGCACAAAGAGACGAGAGAGCAAAAGGCATGCAGCCATCCTTGTTGAAAGCCAGCACAAAAGAGACCAAGATGGCGAGATGGCGTCCCATTCCATCAGCTCTCGAATGTTCCACCCCGACGTCACACTCTGTCCAGTCATCGAGCGCTACAAAATCATCCCATCGCGCCTCCACCAATCACGAAGGCCGGGGCGTGGCCTTCTCGCCACGAGTCATCGGGGGCAGAGTCCAATTGTCGCTCGGGAATGTTCGGATGACGTCGTTCCCTTGATGATCGGCAAACGCTGTTTCTGTCGGCCCTGGCGGCGTTGTGAGCGAATGGAGTCATTTGTAATAGTTGTTGTTTGGTGGGTTTTTTAAATTGTAACAAAGACGGAGGGAAGATCACAGGAGCAAATTACACACTGGGGAATTAATCTTTAAGCCCGAGAATTAATTAGCTCAAAGCCACGCCCCTTATGGCGACATGCAAACGCTCTTACCCGGACAGACGGCCTACTTACGTACATCGAGATGGCTTCTTCGCGCCATACGGGGCATTCTAAACCTACACGATTCAAACTTTCCTAAGGTATTCCATGCCTACCCCCACAAACGTAACACAGCCCTCATCCCCCTCCCCCCGGGAAACCGTAGCTCCTGCAAGGTTCAATGCAGGCGTTACCGTTCCAGCCTTAACACTTACCGACTCAAACTTAATTAGCCTATGAAATAAATTAGAAGGGGCTGTGGGAAGCGAGCCGTAGCTAACTTACCTGTTCTCCTTACCGTTCTACACCCCTTAAACAACAATTCAAATATTTACAAAACCTGGTTCCTTGCTCCTAACTCCTGGGGTGGGTAGAAAAAATGTCAACACACATAAAACCTACCTTAACCACAAGCCTTAAGCAATAATTCAATAACGTTTGTACAACCCCCTTCTAAAGACCACATTCCCCGGTGGATGCCACAATGCCTAACGTTACCTGGGGAGCCATCCCAATTTACCCAAATTTCCATGGGCCCTGTCCTTCTGGTACAGGTTAGTGACATTGATCGATGGATCTTCCCCCACACGTTCATACACATAAACCCAATAAGTAATTATAAGCACTCATTCAAACCCTGCAAGACCATGGCATATTACTGGTTACATCCACGTGTGTTCCTCAATTAGGCAGCGGGGAAGTACCACACTGAAGCCTGAAGCGCCCCAACCAGATGGTGGGGCGCTTCAGGCTATGATGCCCACAGTCCCAAAGCAATACCCGACTTGCGTCTTCTTCACCCCCCCCCCCCCCCTTCTCAACTCTCGGCCCCTGACAGCCAAACAGCTCCCGAGGTGAACGTCCCGCCATAGAGCGTCTCCACAACATCCAGGCACTCTTGGCCTCAGGCTCAAAAGACTCTTCCGGGTCACCCAATCAGCCGCCCCCCCCCTCCCGACGGGTTTCCAATTCCAGACACCACCGGCTGCCAGAGACAAAATACCTCAGGGGGGCCACAGTCACCGCTCCTCCAGAGCTTGATCCATACCTGCGGACACACACACCTTCCCCAACCACAAAATCCAAAATGACATTCCCTCCCCTGCTGCCATTCAATTCTCAAACACTGCAATGCAAAAAGACCATGTCATTGTGTTCCTACACTGCCATGGCCTGCTTACATGTGAATTCCCACATTCACACTCCAACCACAACTCAGCTCTTTCACACGACAGACATCAACACAAGACACTTTTTGTCACATGCAAACCGATCCACTACAAATTGCTCATGTCCCAATTTACGATCAAGTACTGAGCACTTGGGACAGGACACATCAAGGCACCTTACCTTTGCGTGCAGGGAGTCACAGGTTGGTCGTGTCCAAGAGTGTCATCCACCACGCCCTATTTCCAAATTTATCCCATGGGGCCAATCAATTTCCCAAAATTTTCCTTTTATCTGGTCGTACTGGCAAGCATATGGATTTGCCTCCTCCGGTGACCTCTCCTACACTACTACACTACTACACTTGGCTACGACAGCTCCGCCCCTTTAGCGTGTGAGGGCTATTGGATAAGTTTAGCAGCCGAACCGCCAACATGGCCCATGAGTGTCCACAAGGGCGCGACCCACCATCCACCCTTCGGCCCCCCTGTGAGGACCCTGGCTCCACTAGCCCAAGCTGGCCAATGTGGTGAGCACCTGCTGCCAACTCTGCCATTCCCAAGGCCTCAGACCTGGGGGCACGGTCGCAGTGAGTGGCATCCCCAGCCACGTCCCCTGCGCCTCATCACATCCCCCAGTCCGACCAAATGCAGCCCAAAGTCGAGTTGACAGCCGTGTTCCATCAGGAAATTCAATTCCAGAAGACACTGGTCACACACCTTGGCCACCCATAACACCACATTGACCTCCAGACTGCCCGAAACTCCACCCCTACAACCCGCGGCCCAATATTGGAGCCGTCGCTACTGTAGAAAGTTGAAGGCTGTGTCCTACTTACCTATCCATTTTGTCCCAGCCTCCAAGACTTTGGTCTAACACACCTGGATCAATAATGGTGTCACTGGCCCCAATGTCCACCATGGCTTCACAAAATTCCCCTTAAATTTTGCATCGAACCCACAAATTACCTGTGCCGATTTTTCCAAAATTCACTACTTTCACTAAGGAAGGGCGCTTCTCCATACACTTACAAGCCAAGCATGGCCCCGTATGCTCGGCTCATTTCAATTTATCTTCGAATGATCTCATGGCTATCTTCTCAAACCGAGAGTCCACAAATCACAGCGGAAAATATGTGGAAGATCATGCTCACACCATCATGTTCCACAGATGCTCCAACGGTTGTCCAGTAGGCTACATTATTCCTATCCATGCGGTTCGACCCACGTCCAAAGACCAGCCCAGCATGGCAGGTCACCACATGCTGGCTGTCCCAGAGTCTCAAGGAGAGGCTGCCAGGCCGCATGCCCGGGCGGTCACCACATCAAGCCCTTATTGGCCATCCGTGGTACCGCCACCAAAGCATGGCCTACAACACCTCCCCCTAGGGGTCCTCATGATACACCATACCAGGTGCCCATGAGTCACCACCTCGGACCCCGGAGGTCTCAACCCCCTACAGTGTCCGGCGACCCTGCTGGTCTCGCTCAGGTGGCGCCCTGATGGACCAGGGATGCCACGCTCCACCCGAACGCCCCGTGGGGCCCGGGTCATACCACAACACCCATGATCGGTTCCCATGTCCAAATCCTGCAAGCACAGCCCCCCCCCCCCCCCCCAGCTGCCTGGCATAAACCGATTTCCAAAGGGGCAAATTTTCCACGAGGCCGACCCCAATGACCTTTCCTGATCCGAATTCCACAGCCCGGGGACCAACTCCCTCCAAGGCTGTTCCAAATTAATTTCCCATTTCAATTTGAGTTTAACTTTCATGTTAAAAATTTTGGCCTCGTCTGCCCAACCGCAGCTGCAGGTTACAACCCCTTTTTCGGGGTTTTCTGCCCCTCCCTGCAGCTGTTCCAAATTCACTATGCGAATCACTTTTTCTGAGGCTCTATTTCCCGACTCCTCTATATCCGAATCCAGCTCTGGGCCAAAACACCCCCCCCCCCCCCCAGCTTGGTATTTAGTTTCGGAACCTCCTGTGCCCAATTGTGGCTCGTGGTGAGGGTCCCCTGGGTCACCTTAATCTTGTCCTGGGGATGCTTACCCGACCGACTCACCTCTTCTCCCAGACTCTGTTGGACTCGAGCAAACTCTACCTTGACGGTACTGTCCAAAGTGCTCGGCCGCTCTTGTTCCATTTTATTCACTCCATCCCCAATCAATTGTGGCCCCAACAGGTCTTTATCTATAAACACCCGCTCTGGTTCCGTAACACAGGCCTCCAATATTTTTACCTCTTGCTCCAAACCACCATCGTGGTGCTGCAAAAATCCCAATTCCTCCCTCTGCTGGTGCATTCTCTTTTGGGTCTTCGGGGTCTTTGCAGTCTTCAGGGTCTTTTGGGTCTTCAGGGTCTTTGGGGTCTTCAGGGTGTTTTGGGTCTTCGGGGTGTTTTGGGTCTTCGGGGCCATTTGGATCTCAGGGTCTTTTGGAGCCTCAGGTGGTGGTCTTAAGGGTCGGGGGGGACTTAAAGGGCATCAAAGGTCTGAGGGATCTCAGCAGTCTCAACGTAATTAAGAGTTCACAGACTGTGTTTTGGGTGTTAATTTTATTGAAGAAGAAGAAGACGTTTTGGTCGCATATAAACATATGTAACCCATAGACGTTTGCTCGATTATAATAAGAATACACATGTATATATATATATATATATATATATAAATAAATAAATAAATAAATATATATATATATATATATATATATATTTTGTCGCGATCCCGTCTGTGGAATGTATCCCAGCACGGAATACGGACGTAAATGTCCGGGCTTCAAGTAATCCACGGAGTGAAACAAAGAGACGCAATAAACACAATTGTGTTTTAATCGGCCTTCTAGGGGTAAGGCACGATTATTTATTGGCTCGATCACAAAACCATAAATGGTAACAGGATGGAATACTGCACAAAGCCTGCAGGAACGGTCGGCACCAGGAGCCCCAACCAGGACGCAGGTAATATCTCTCGCGGTTCCAATCGACGACCTCCGGGACTCGGAGGATAACAGGATGGAATACCGCACAAAGCCTGCAGGAACGGTCGGCACCAGGAGCCCCAACCAGGACGCAGGTAATATCTCTCGCGGTTCCAATCGACGACCTCCGGGACTCGGAGGATAACAGGATGGAATACCGCACAAGGCCGGCAGGAACGGTCGGCCAGTAGCTCCAACACGAAGCCGGGAATCACTCGTTCTCTTCTGGAGTTACTCGCTCGTAAAGTACAGAACGGTAATCGACCAGCCCAATTCGGCTGGCGTGAGGCTTCAAGGAAAGCCCTTTATGATATTTCCCACTCGGAGCCTTCGAGCCGTGTGCGTCCATAAGATGGCGACCGCGCTCTCCTGACTCTCCACCAATCACGTGCCGAATCGCCTCCCAATCGCGTGAGGCTCCAAGGAGGTTACGTCACGTTGTGGGCGGGGCACTCATTTGGGTGAGAACAAAGGTGGTTTCACCGGGGGTTTCTCACAATCCTCCCCCCCTAAGTAAAAACCCCGTCGAATAGACGGCGTTTTTAAAACCAGTATTTGTAGTAGGTGCAAATCACATGGCAAGATGATGGCGGTAATCGCTACAGGCAATTAACGCGATTAACAATTATTAACACTTATTAACGACAATAACGCAACAACGCAACAATACAACGCAACGCAATAGCGCAACACAATAGCGCAACAAGTTAACAGGCATTAACAGGGTAAACAGGCGGTAACAGGCAGGTTAACAATGAACAAGTTTTTTTTTTTTTTCACACACAATATTAAACACCATACACCCCATTAACATCTACCCCACAAGAGTTACACTTCACACAAAGCACACTAGAGAAGCAAGGGGGCCAAACTCACGGTGGGGAAACAGTTACAGGAGGGGAACGGACCGAGACCTAGAGCGGCGGGTACTCCTCCGGTGTCGAGAACGACAGTCATATGCGTAATGACCCCTTTCACCGCACTGGTAACATCGATCGTTCGAGTCGAACGGCCTGCGGACCAAAGGGCGTCTGAAACGAGGCCGCCGCGACATGCCATTCGACATTTCGACGCACACACACGATCCGCAAATTAACCTTCCATCAAGGGCTCTGACCGAATCTTCAGCATCTCGTGGATCTTCAAACTCAACAACTGCAAATCCGGGGGGGTTCCGAGCAACCCATACGTTGCGGAGTGGTCCGTAATGCTCGAAGACCCTCCCTAGCTCGGCTCTCGCTGCTCCATTGCCCAGGTTCCCCACATATACCTTAGCATTAGCGTTCCTGCTGAATCGCGACATGGCGGGAGCGGTCCCTGAGGAGCACGGCACCTGAGGTTGGCTTGACGGGAGGCTCGGGTGGGCTTCAGCTGACGCAACGTCACCGTCGGAAACTGGAGTCGAGGCGCTAGGCTCCTCGGGCCCGAGTGAAGATATGTCTGACTCCGCCACTCTCTCCGCCTGTTTACTCTGGGATCTAGTGACCCCCCCACAGGTCAGAGTCAATGACTCCTCCCTGGCCATGGCATCATTGCCAATCAGCAAGGAGACCCCGGGTATCGGGTAGTAGGGTACTACCACACAGGTCACTGGACCCTTAAAAATGTCACTCCGGACCTCGAGGAGGGCAAGGGGATACCGGCCAAGAACCCGGTCAATGCCCCGAAGGAGGGTATACTCGCCGGTATAACGCATCTGAGAGGCCGGAACTACCCCCGCCCGGAGAACACACCGTGTCGCCCCAGTATCCCGAAGGTATTTGGCCTCAAACTTCAGCATCGAATCAGGGCCACCCACTAAGGCTGTCCCTGAATAATCCTGATGCAGTGGATGAATGGAATTAACCTCGGTGGCAGTGACCTCGGTCACCGATGCCACCGTCGTGTGCGAGGGCCCGGCGGATGAGTTCCACTGATCTCCCTCCGACTTAACAGGAGGGTTGCCTCGGTAGGCCGGACTGGCGGGATTAGAGAAGCAGCGGTTTTCACCGTGCCCCACGCGTTTGCAGAAATCGCACCAGGGCCCTGCCCTGGTCTGCGGCTCGCGACCGCCACCAGTGGAGGTCATCGGAGAACCCTTCCCCTCGATCCAGCCGCCGGGCAGACGGGGGGCGGTCTTGATCGCAGACTCCTCCGTCGTACGACGCGGCTGCGTGACTTGCAGCATTTTGCACGCCAAAACATGTTTATCAATAAGGTTGACGCAGTCTGCCAAGGAAACAGTGTCTTTGTCGACAAGAAACAATGCTAAGTCAGGCGGAAGCTGTTGATCGATACGGTAACGCACCAGGAGTTCCGCAACCGCTTGAGGTAACTCCACCTTGCTCCCCTTGAACCATCTCTGCAGCTGTTCCAACAAGGCCCGCGAATGTTCCTCATAGGTTTGACTGGACTCACGAGTCCAGCTGAAAAAATTTCTCCTATAAATACATGCGGACACCGCATAGGCATTCAAAATCTCGGCCTTCAATGCCCTGTATTTGTTTGCGTCCTCGGTTGCCATCCTCGCATATACCTCCCTCGCCTTCTCAGATAGATGGCTCACAAGATGGCCGACCCACAAGCTCTCATCAATGCCACCGGCAGCCAACAACTTCTCCGCCATCTCCAGATACGCTTCTGGCTTCGTGTCTCCCGTCCAGTCCGGCAAACGAACATGAACAGTTTCCGGGACTCTTGCAGCAGACCCCTCTGCCCGCAGTCGTTCAGTCAACATTCGCAACTCATGCTCTCTGACGCGTTCAGCTTCTGCTGCCGCATGCTCTCTCTCTGCTGCCGCCGCACGCTCTCTCTCTGCTGCCGCATGCTCTCTCGCTGCTGCCGCACGCTCTCCCTCTGCTGCTGCCGCACGCTCTCTCTCTGCTGCCGCATGCTCTCTCTCTGCTGCCGCACGCTCTCCCTCTGCTGCTGCACGCTCTCTCTCTGCTGCTGCACGCTCTCTCTCTGCTGCTGCCGCACGCTCTCTCTCTGCTGCTGTCTCTGCTGCCGCATGCTCTCTCTCTGCTGCTGCACGCTCTCTCTCTGCTGCTGCCGCACGCTCTGCCTCTGCCCTGTCATTCTCCCTGTTATACATGTCAAGTTGTTGAACCGGAGTCAGCCCGGTCCAGAAGGGCGAACGCATGCATTTAGTCATGATGGGATCGCTTCCTAACATCTCGGGTTGAGTGACCGGGTCCAGGCTGCTTGCGTCGCTCACCTCGCCACCCACGTGACTGTCAACATGATCAGGTTGAACTCTCACTTCCCTGGTCGACATAGCTTGGCTACGAGTTATCATACGACCAGGCACAAAACACAACCTCAAACACAACGCTCAAACACAACGCTCTGTTGGGGAAATACGACACAAACTACGCAATATCACCCGCACATCAAATTGCCAATGAGAAAAATACCACGTACAAATACTCACGTTTTTTTTTTTTTTTTTCGGTTGTTTGGAGGGATCCGAGGCTATTCGCTTATTCTTTGTCGGTTGTTTGGAGGGATCCGAGGCTATTCACTTCTCTGCCCAAGACAGCGTCCTACGGCGAGAAAGTTCCTCCAAGACGGCGTCCGCTGGTGAGAAGGCGATGAACAGATGCCAGAAGATGTCGTCCACTGCAGAATTCCCGTCTCAATCGAATGGCTCTTACTTGAATGATCCTAGGACGAGCAACCCATTTGTCGCGATCCCGTCTGTGGAATGTATCCCAGCACGGAATACGGACGTAAATGTCCGGGCTTCAAGTAATCCACGGAGTGAAACAAAGAGACGCAATAAACACAATTGTGTTTTAATCGGCCTTCTAGGGGTAAGGCACGATTATTTATTGGCTCGATCACAAAACCATAAATGGTAACAGGATGGAATACTGCACAAAGCCTGCAGGAACGGTCGGCACCAGGAGCCCCAACCAGGACGCAGGTAATATCTCTCGCGGTTCCAATCGACGACCTCCGGGACTCGGAGGATAACAGGATGGAATACCGCACAAAGCCTGCAGGAACGGTCGGCACCAGGAGCCCCAACCAGGACGCAGGTAATATCTCTCGCGGTTCCAATCGACGACCTCCGGGACTCGGAGGATAACAGGATGGAATACCGCACAAGGCCGGCAGGAACGGTCGGCCAGTAGCTCCAACACGAAGCCGGGAATCACTCGTTCTCTTCTGGAGTTACTCGCTCGTAAAGTACAGAACGGTAATCGACCAGCCCAACTCGGCTGGCGTGAGGCTTCAAGGAAAGCCCTTTATGATATTTCCCACTCGGAGCCTTCGAGCCGTGTGCGTCCATAAGATGGCGACCGCGCTCTCCTGACTCTCCACCAATCACGTGCCGAATCGCCTCCCAATCGCGTGAGGCTCCAAGGAGGTTACGTCACGTTGTGGGCGGGGCACTCATTTGGGTGAGAACAAAGGTGGTTTCACCGGGGGTTTCTCACAATATATATATATAATTTCAAAACACACCTGGTCACAAGTGTGCCTCACTGACCGGGTCCTCAGTCGAGGTCCTCAGTATCATCCCGTTTCGGCCCTTCAACCTTGATACGGTCAGCTAAGGTGGGCGAGCAGGGGCACATACGCCTCCACATGCAGCAGCTACACTTGGATGCGTACATACCCCCACCCCCAGCCAGTGAGAAGACAGACGACAACAACAAAACCGCCTCCACTCCCAGAATCCACAGCCCCTCATCCACTCACTCACACACCAAAAAAACAAAAAAACAACAAAACAAACAAAAAAACAAAAACAAACAACCGACAACCTACCCTTACAACATGCACCACTCAAACAAAAACCCACTCCTGCAACACAAACACACACACACACACACACACACACACACACACACACACACACACACAAAATTCACACATCTCCATTTCTCTTCCATGCTCAGTCACTACCCCTTTGGGCTGAAATGAACTACCACCCACAACCTCAACCTACACCGTCTGGCATGCCTCCATTAACTTCCTCCATATCCAAAGTGAGCCGTTCAAGGCAACCTGGGCCACCTTGTCACACATCCTCCTTCTTTCTGTACCACACACTCCAAGCCGAGCAAGAAATGCAGGAAAGGAATTGCCAATATACCCTCTACAGTCTACACCCCACCTCAAATGGCTGACAAGAAACTCGCCAACCCTTCTCCCAACACTCTGCCTCCAGCTCACTGTACTTTCCTTTCTTCCTCTCGTGCACATCCTCCATGTTCTCTTCCCAAATTACAGACAATTCACCTAAGATGACCTGTCTTGTTGCACCTGACCAAATGACAATGTCAGGCCGCAACCTTGTCACAAGATCTCCTCTGGGAATACCAATTGTGGCTTTAGGTCTGCCACCACCTGCCAATCACAAGCATCTGACAGCCCTCTTGCTTTCCACCTCCTCCTCTTTCCACCTCTTACCATTTGACCCTCTTTGACAAACAACACCTCTCCCCCATCGGTCTCCTTCTCCACTCTTTTCTCTCTCTCGATCTCAGCACCTCTTGTTGCACCATCTGGGACAGGACACCACCATCTACACACACAATATATATATATATATATAGATATATATATATATATATATATATATATATATAGAAATATATATATATATATATATATATATATATATATATATATATATATATGTAGGGAGCTGTAATGCCCCTCCCCCTTTGTATATCCTTGCTGCTTTACCAATTACCAAGCATAACCAATTATATGTTTTGTTTTGACTTACTACTGTACTCTTTTATGATGCTGAGTTCTTTCTTGTGCATTGAGGATGTGTAATATCCTAATAAGGAGTTCTCTGCCTGTGTGCTCTGGCCTGCGTGGGCACAATCTCTATTTCCCCTTCCCAGGCCTTGGAGGCAACTGTTATCTCTCTTTGCCTTTCTCCTGACTTTGCCATTATCTTGCAAGTTGACAGTTTTATGAGTGTCCACTCCCTTTTGTACTTTCCCAAGCTAGCTTTCTTCACAGAAAGTTGTAAACATGTTGCCACATAATGCTGACCATCTCCTTATCAGAGCTAACCCAGGACTGGCCTTGGATGAACTTCCTTTAATTAACTGAACAACAGGATGGGACTATGGTGGGGGAACCAATGAGCCCATTCTGTCTCTGTGTCTTGTGAGCTAACTCCACCCCTGATTCTCCTTATATAAAGCAATGTTAATTGAATTATTTCAGAGCATCTTGTTGTACTGTTGGTCATTCTTTGTGAGTTTCAATACAACTTTGCTGTCCTCAAGCTTGTGTACTCGAGTTCCAATAAATATATCCGTTGCTCCTTTCTTCTGAGTCTTCTGAGTCCCAAGTCCTAAGTCCCAATCCGACATATATATATATATATATATATATATATATATATATATATATATATATATATATATATATATATATATATATATATATATATATATATATATATATACATACAGACTTGGCATTTAATATGGAATATATTTTTTTCCTTGACTTGGGTTTGCTTTCTTAACTCAGTATATCAATCTGGTGAGTTTATTTTACACTTTGGTGATTTGTTTGTTAAAAGAACCATGTCACTGATTGTCAGTCGCAGCAAGAAGTCAAAAACAGGATTATATCACAGGTGGCGTGGCAAAATGTACGGGCAGGTGCATTTGATGATTGGCTTCACAGTCGGGTATACAAGGGTTGTTGCGTTCTGTATTAGTGGAAAACAACTGCTGCACATCTCCAAAAGTTATTGCCGCTTCCTCTGGTGATGGTCCATCAACTCGACATTGCTGTTTGTCATGGAGTGGTGGCTTTACGAAATTACGGCATCAAACCGTGCTATTGCTCGGCAGTATGGCATCACTCAAGGTCAGGTGTCAAAGATCCTGAAACGAAATGCTCAGAGGGGTGTCCCTACTCCAATACCGAGGCCAGGACGTCCCCACAGAACCACCAGGAGGGATGATCGCCAGCTGCACCGGTTAGTCCGCAATGGCCGTACCAACTCAGCTAATCGGCTTAGGGCTGATTGGCAGCAACTGACAAATGTGCCTGTATCCAGAAGGCTAGTCAACCAATGACTGGTCCGAGCAGGCTGTCGTGCCAGGCGTCCCCTGAGAAAGCCACGCCTGACCAGACAACACCGCCAGCGCCGATTGCAGTGGGCCAGAGAGCACCGTCAATGGCAGCCAGGACACTGGAATCACGTGACCTTCAGTGACGAGTCTAGATTTCTGGTCTATCGTCAAGATGGCCGCGTCCGAGTGCGCAGACAAGTGCGTGAAGCCTACAACGAAGATTGTATAGTGCCAAGAGTCCAAGCTGGAGGTGGTGGGGTGACCGTTTGGGCTGCTTTTCATGCAGGGGGCAAAACTGACCTGGTTGTTCTGAATGGAAACCTGAACCAGTTCAAGTACAGGGCCATTCTGGAAGAAACATTGCTTCCATTTGCTTGTGCAGCCTTTCAAGGAAACTTTGTCTTCCAAGATAACAATGCACAGCCTCATCGTGCTCACATGATCCAACACTTTATTGCTGACCGTGGTATAGAGCATATGGAGTGGCCTGCCATGTCCCCGGATATGAATCCGATAGAGAACTTGTGGGCAGAACTAACGCGTCAAAGCGACCACTTGGCCCAGCAGCCGACCTCTGTGCGTGAATTGCAGCAGGCTATTGTCACTGCATGGCAAGCGATTCCTGTCCAAACCTTGGTAAATCTCGTGAACAGCATGCCTCAATGTGTATGTGCTCTCCTGAATGCTCGTGGGGGTTACACGAAGTACTGAACTGTAATTTTATTGTCCGTAATCCCAGTCGTAATTTAACTTTTGTTTTTGTTAAAAAATTTTTTGGCTAATGTGCAAAATAAAGAGATACTTCTGGAAAACGTACAGAAGTTTAACACAGTACTGTCCATGAATTGAGTTCGATATCAGTTGACATCACTTTCAAGGATCAATTTATTTGTTTCGAAATGTCAAATGTGGTTTTTGTTTCTTTTAAAGGTCACATTAACAAAATCTCGAATAATTTCAACATAATTCCAATGAACTTTTGGTTCTAAGACATCTTGAAAAGTAAGTTCACCCCCACAAAAAAAAAATTCCATATTAAATGCCAAGTCTGTGTATGTATATATATATATATATATATATATATATATATATATATATATATATATATATATATATATATATATATATATACATATATATATATATATATATATATATATATATATATATATATATATTGTGGATTTGAGAATGGTGTTGTGTTTTTTTTATTATCGTTGTAAGTGTAATGAAGCTTGTTGTAAATATCACCCTCCAGTTTGTGTATAAAGGTCAAAGGTCGTCCCCTTAGTTATTCCATGTACAATCACATAGCAAATCATAGATTTCCTTTTTTAGTAGTTATCTCCTTATTCTGTGTATTAGGTTAAGGTTCTGTCTTCCATTAGTTGACACTGCATTGCATCAAATTGGAACAAGGTAGAATCCCTTTTCAAATTCCCCAAAGCCTCCATTTCCAACCAAATTCCCCTTTTGTCAGCCATTGCCAACTGCATCGGGCGGTTTTCTGCATTCGCCGCTGCTGCTTTGGGACCGTGTTTTTCGCCGCAAGACTCCATTGAGCACGCGGTCAGATCGGAGAAGCAGGAGGAGGAGCCGTATGAAGGGCGTTGGCCGCCCATCGTCATCAAAGGTGGAGCGAAAGAGCCCGTGCCAGCCAACCGGCACTGCAGTGAGCGACCCAGTAGGCGTGCCCTGGGAGCTGGCGGATTGATCTCGAGGCGCGATATAAAAGCGCGCGCGCAAGCCTTTTGGGAGAGACGACAGATGCATGAGAGAGTTGGCAGTGCACCGGAGCCCAGTCGAGTCCAGTCCAGTTGAGGAGGAGCGGAGAGTCCAGTAGAGCGGCTGACCAAGGAAGCCCCCACAGCAGATGAGTGAAGAGTCCACCACCGCTGAATCCACCGCAGCTGGGTGGGGTTGAGTTTTAATGGCAGTTCGACCCGCGGCCGGGAAGCAACGCCGCCGGACGAACGAGAGTGTGGAGAGTCGGCGGCTGCTCCCTCCTGGCCCGATCGTCCTCTGGTCCGAGCTGAACCTTCCCCCCTTTCCAGCCACTCGTGCCTGCCTTCATTTCCCATTCGTGTGAGTCTGTCTTTGTTTGTTCTGTCCTGGGTTTCTAAGTAAGACTGCCATAGGTAAGCTAGCGTTGCACTGTGTCCTTTTGGTCCGTCCCTCTTTCTGTAATTATTTTCTTATTCTTCCTCCTCCTTGGTTTCTTTTGAATTGTAAATAGCAGTAATAAATTATATTCGTATTTCCTACTTCTGTCTTCCTCTTCTTCACATCCGTTGTCTTAGTGATTTCCCCATTGAAAACCTGTGGCGTGATTTTGGCCAACGTTCAGGATCGGGTCAGTCCCTGCTAATAGTTCGTGCCGCAGTTGCTAGACCGCTCGGCAATTACCATCTGTCCGCGGTCGCGAACGGGGTTGCGCACCTACCTCTCCAGAGGTAGCTGTGCAGCATCAGGACTCACGTCAGTCAGTCAGAAACAAGGGGACTAATCCCCCCTTCTTAAGGGGAAGAAGGCCAACGTAGAGATCCGTAACAATTGGTGTCAGGAGTGTCGGATTCGGACCCGAAGCGCGAATAGCGCGCTCAAAATTTTGAGTGGCCCGAGATTTTATTTTATAACATCCTAAATTTGAAAATCGCGCCATGGATGATCAAGGCGACCGGATGCCGGTGGGGGAATTAGAAGAGGGGTTAGGGGTAACCCAGGACCAGAGGGAGGAAATGGAGGGGGAGAGAAATGAGGATGTGGTTGAGGGGGCTTCAGGCGCACAAAATGGCGCCCTCGCGCACGTGGTTGCAGCGGCACCAAATTTTGCCACGCCCGTGACTGTAGCAGCGCCGCCAATGGACTGGGGCCTATTCATGCTGCAAATGCAGGCCTTCATGGTCAAGGCGGATGAGGCGATGGAAAGGAACAGGGGGCTGGGAAGCCTAATTGAAAGGAATAGTGAGCGATTGGGAGGCCAAATTGAAGCAATAACGAACGAAATGAGGGCCGATAGAGAGGGAATGGAAAACAGAATGGGTGACCGAATAAAAAAAATGGGGGAGAACAGAGACCGCTGGTTGGGCGAAGTGGAGAAAAGCGCGGGTAAGATGACGGGTATAGAAATCGCGACCCGGGGTATGGAAAAGCCGGCGACCGCTGAGGTAGAAGAGGGGATTTTAATACAGCCAGCGGTCGTCGAGGTGAGGAAGGAAAAAGTGGTGGGTATAGTTGAAATTGTAGAAACGACAGACGTAGAAGAGCAACAGTTGGAGGAAGGAATGGAAATTGCTCAAAGTCTGAATACACATCCTGATGCTGTAGTGTGGTGCTGGGCACACACGTTAAATAAAGGTAGGCCACAACGCTTTGGGTTAGGTCGAGCTCTTTATTGCTTGCTCACTCGTCAGCACTGCCGTGCTCCGGGCCCGCGTGTATATCCGGAGGCCACGCCTCACCTGGGGCGTGGCCGAGACCCACTGGTGCGCGGAATTACGTCACTGCGCCAGCGAGCCATCGTGTCCGCCACAATGCCGTACATGCTAATCCTTATAAAGATTTGCAGGTGCGCGTGGAGAAAAGGATCCCCCAAGTGAGTCGTGCTGTATGTTGTGCGGGGAGATTTTGTAAAAGGATGTTTGGCGACAAAAGAATTTTCGCGTGCTTGGGATCGAGGAAGCATCCGGGCGTTGGTGAAGGGTCCCCTGTGAGTGGAAATGGCGCGCTTGTGGAAAAAAAGTGTGCATCGGGGAATGAGCGTGTTACGAAGCGCGAGTGTGAAACCGAGTGCGAGCGAGAAGGCACGTCGGGGTGTACGGAGTGTGACACGGAGAGTGAGTTGGTGGTGGCACAAGTGCGAGAGAGCACATCGGAGCACGTAAGTGGGTGGATGCAAGAGTGCACGCCCATGGTGAGTGTTACGGAGGACGTAACGGTGGAGAGGTGTGGAACGAAGTGTGCGAACGACGAGTGTGCGCAAGAAGGTGCGCGGGAGGTGTGGTGTGTAACAGGGAGTGCGTTGGTGGAATGGACGGAGTGTGTGGAATGTACGGGCGGTGTTGGAACGCCGGGCTTGGTGAGTGTGCAAAGGGGTGCGTATGCGAGTGAAGCATCGACGTTGAACGTGGTAGCGTTTAGGGTGACAGATAGCCGATGCGAGCACTCGGGGCGCGGTGCACTTTGTTGGATGCTAGGCCCCGCACGGTCGAGTCCAGGCCTTGTCGGGCAAAGCGACCGGTCCGGTTCAAGGGCAAGTAGGAGGAAGCGGACGGTGCCCCCTCGTGGGGGCGGGGTTCCGACCGGGCGAGATTGAGCCATCGGGCCGGCGACCGCAAGGTGCCGCGCTGCGATGATGCGTGGAATCTCGGCCCGAGCATGCCCCCTCCCCAGAATCGTGAATGCCATACGGATCCAACTGCAGGCAACAAACCACCCGCGTTCATTGCTCGGCTTTGCGAAGCCGAGCTTTGAAAATATAACGACGCACCGAGGCTCAGATATAGCGGACTGTGATGATGATAGTGTTTTGATCCGAAATTTAGAATAGTGAATAGGATTGGCTGGAATTTGGTGAGCAAAATTTGTAGTGGGAGATACCCGATGTGGTGGAATGGCAACTCTGCCATCTCTCACACACTAACAAGGGGGCAAAGGAGCTATAGTTTTATGGGGTTTGGCAGTGAAAACTAGCCCGGGAGGGTTAGGATATAATGTGTAGGGATCTAGAGAAGAAGGACCACAGGTAACGGTAAGGTAAGTAGCAACATTGGACAGGTAGTCGGGGACATAGAGAGGGTAGCTGGATGATAATGACAAGGGAGCGCAATAATGTAAGGGGCGACGGGGAAGCGCGAGTTTTAGCAGGGCACCATGTAGATCAGATGATGCCGTGTGTTTGAGGATTGAAAGTATATGGAGCAGTGTATGAGTGAGTCATGGTGATTGTGTGTTGTGTTGACCAAATGGTCCTGGGAGGAAGGAGGGTGCAGGAAGCACCAGGTGTAGGAGTGATTGCACAGGTGTGCAAATACAGGTGAGCATGGTTGTATGGAATAAATGGTGTGGAATACATGGAGTATGGAATATATGGAGTATGGAATGGATGGTGTGGAGTGAGTATGGTGGAAACTGTGGAGTGGAGTGGATGGTGCGAAGGTGTGTATGGGGAGGATGGACCCCATCACGAATACCCGGGGAGGGTAGTTTAAGAGTTAGGTAGAGGAAGTAGGTAAATTGTGGTTGGATGTTGGCATCTGTGGTGCGTGGTGGAAGAATGGTGATTGGATGGGTGCATTAGTAACGTGGAAATGGCTGGGCGTGTGGCCTGTTAGTCTGTGTAGTTGAATGGGCACTCCGCCACTGTTAGGATGTCGGCCAGGTGAGGCCGCAGGTGGGCTCTGGGAGTCGGGAGAGTTGTTGTGGATGGGGCCCGAGGATCCGGAGGACGGACCCGGGTAGCCCAGTGCCAGAGGGCACCGAGTGGGGAGAGCGCCAGAGGGCCTTGCCCAGGTAGATAGGTTAGGGTAAGGAGCAGGTAAGCTCAGAGGCAACTGCAGTGGTGGAGGTGTGCAGGTGGGTAGACCTGCTGGGAGAGCCACACGACCCAGTCCTGAAATTGTGCAAAGGCACAGGGAGTTGAATTGGGGGAGTGAGACCCCAAATTGATGAAGCACCACAGTTTGGTCAATGGGAATTTGGTTCTTAAAACCGCATAGAGTAAGATGGCCAATGGATTGGCAGGGAAAGACCCCGGGTAGTGTAAAGTGTGTTAAAGTCATTTAGAGGATAGTTAGGATTGAAGTCTCCTCGCACCATCTACATCCACTCACCTGAGGTGACAGAACGCCACACCATGCCGTGTTGTTGTTTTTATTATTTTTGTGCAGATGTTTGGAATGTGAGACGCATCATGACGTGGGTGTGACATTGTGCGTAATTCCATCTCTCCCTCCTTATGAGGATTGATGATGAATTGGGGATGGCAAATTTTGAATTAGAGGGATTGTGGTGACGAATTTGGTATAGGGGAAATTTGAGGAAGACATGACGTTAGTAACGAATTTGTAATGTGTAGGTTTTGTGTACATCTGGGGTAAGGGCAAGGGTAGAGTAGGTAACAGGGGGGGTGACGTACGGTAGGGACGAGCTTTCTCACTTCGCTCTCCGTACGCACCTCGTCTTGCATTGCCTTGTTTGATGTGTATCCTTGTGACCTTACCCCTCGCTCACCTGTCCTTTCTTTCTTCCTTCCCCGACCCATGGATCGTGCTCTCTGGGCACCGAGGGGAGCGTGCGGGAGTCTGCCATTGTGTGCCAGAAACCCCGCAACCAGCTGTCTGCATCGATGCAACACTTATGGACCACATGTCTGTGGCTGAGCACCACTCATGGACCCCACGGGTTGGGGCATGGCCCCTCTGCTGGAATCGGCCAGGTTGGCCAGAGGAAGATCTTGCTTGCGGACCTCAGTCACGTGGCACCTATGCCTCACAGGTGAACCACTCCTAGTCGGCCCTGTGGGCCATAAATAAAAACAATGGACACGTTCTGTGCTTGTTTTATTACGTCCAAATAGGCCGCCAGCAAGAAGAACGTGAAGAAAGACAACATCAAGAATAACAATGGCCAGCAGAGGGAGCCGAAGAGGAAGACCAGCACCAGGGGTTTGTTTATTGTTTATTATTGAATGTGGTGACTGTGCACTCCGGTGCGTTTTGGTGCTTTATGCTGCTGGTTATTGGTAATGGTGCATCGATGCAGGGCAGGCCCCCCCCCCCCCCCCCAAAAGAACAATCACAGGTCCTGGGTTAGTTTTGTAAATACCAGTGTCAATTGTAAATAATGCTCCCCACCGTAAATGTATAGTTTGAGAACCATTCCGCAATTCGGTTAGCTGTGGGCGTAAATCTGTTAGATAGGGTGCAATGCAGCAGAGGGACATACTTATTTGTGTTTTAAAACTGTCACACTCAGGGTCAGGTTAAATGTAGAGGGAACTACACCTACGTGCCACATTAAAGGTAAAAGTTTAATAGGCCCGGGCCGTGCCTAAGAGGAGAGGGGGGTGCAGTGTTGTGGATTTGAGAATGGTGTTGTGTTTTTTTTATTATCGTTGTAAGTGTAATGAAGCTTGTTGTAAATATCACCCTCCAGTTTGTGTATAAAGGTCAAAGGTCATCCCCTTAGTTATTCCATGTACAATCACGTAGCAAATCATAGATTTCCTTTTTTAGTAGTTATCTCCTTATTCTGTGTATTAGGTTAAGGTTCTGTCTTCCATTAGTTGACACTGCATTGCATCAAATTGGAACAAGGTAGAATCCCTTTTCAAATTCCCCAAAGCCTCCATTTCCAACCAAATTCCCCTTTTGTCAGCCATTGCCAACTGCATCGGGCGGTTTTCTGCATTCGCCGCTGCTGCTTTGGGACCGTGTTTTTCGCCGCAAGACTCCATTGAGCACGCGGTCAGATCGGAGAAGCAGGAGGAGGAGCCGTATGAAGGGCGTTGGCCGCCCATCGTCATCAAAGGTGGAGCGAAAGAGCCCGTGCCAGCCAACCGGCACTGCAGTGAGCGACCCGGTAGGCGTGCCCTGGGAGCCGGCGGATTGATCTCGAGGCGCGATATAAAAGTGCGCGCGCAAGCCTTTTAGGAGAGACGGCAGATGCGTGAGAGAGTTGGCAGTGCACCGGAGCCCAGTCGTGTCCAGTCCAGTTGAGGAGGAGTGGAGAGTCCAGTGGAGCGGCTGACCAAGGAAGCCCCCACAGCAGATGAGTGAGGAGTCCACCGCCGCTGAATCCACCGCAGCTGGGTGGGGTTGAGTTTTAACGGCAGTTCGACCCGTGGCCGCGAAGCAACGCCGCCGGGCGAACGAGAGTGTGGAGAGTCGGCGGCTGCTCCCTCCCGGCCCGATCGTCCTCTGGTCCGAGCTGAACCTTCCCCCCTTTCCAGCCACTCGTGCCTGCCTTCATTTCCCATTCGTGTGAGTCTGTCTTTGTTTGTTCTGTCCTGGGTTTCTAAGTAAGACTGCCATAGGTAAGCTGGCGTTGCACTGTGTCCTTCTGGTCCGTCCCTCTTTCTGTAATTATTTTCTTATGCTTCCTCCTCCTTGGTTTCTTTTGAATTGTAAATAGCAGTAATAAATTATATTCGTATTTCCTACTTCTGTCTTCCTCTTCTTCAAATCCGTCATCTTAGTGATTTCCCCATTGAAAACCTGTGGCGCGATTTTGGCCAACGTTCAGGATCGGGTTAGTCCCTGATAATAGTTCGTGCCGTGGTTGCTAGACTGCTCGGCAATTACCATCTGTCCACGGTCGCGAACGGGGTTGCGCACCTACCTCTCCGGAGGTAGCTGTGCAGCGTCAGGACTCACGTCGGTCAGTCACAAACAAGGGGACTAATCCCCCCCTTCTTAAGGGGAAGAAGGCGGTCGTAGAGATCCGTAACAATATATATATATATATATGTATATATATATATATATATATATATATATATATATATATATATATATATATATATATCTGTGCAGTGTCTGTCGGTGTTCTGTTCAATTATTGAAAAAAAAGTTTTTTATTTTTTGAATTTTTATTTGAAAAAAACATTGTTTTTCAACTTTAATCTT
The DNA here is from genome assembly GCF_964187855.1 of Myxine glutinosa. Classification (NCBI taxonomy): domain Eukaryota; kingdom Metazoa; phylum Chordata; class Myxini; order Myxiniformes; family Myxinidae; genus Myxine; species Myxine glutinosa. The sequence continues at coordinate 23,735,181 of NC_136272.1, forward strand.
CAACTTCAATTGGTTATAAAATGTAATATCACGTATATTACAAATACATTTGTGCAAAATAATTGTTTGTATTATGATTGGTGTCAGTAAACCATGACAAAACAGCAACTCAGGTACAATCATCTCTCCATACATAACTGCATATGTGGGCAGTGTCTGTGCGTCACTGAACTACTCCCTCAAAATTTTCTTTCCATGGTTGTGAAGTGTTTTTAATAACGTGGTGGTGAGGTGTTATGAATCACGTGGTGGTGAGGTGTTATGAATCACGTGGTGGTGAGGTGAATTGAATTACATGGTGATGTGGTGTTTTGAATTTCGTGGTGGTGAGGTGTTTTGAATTTCGTGGTGGTGAGGTGTTTTGAATTTCGTGGTGGTGAGGTGTTTTGAATTTCGTGGTGGTGAGGTGTTTTGAATTTCGTGGTGGTGAGGTATTTTGAATTTCGTGGTGGTGAGGTATTTTGAATTTTGTGGTGGTGAGGTGTTTTGAATTTCGTGGTGGTGTGGTGTTTTGAATTTCGTGGTGGTGAGGTGTTTTGAATTTCGTGGTGGTGAGGTGTTTTGAATTTCGTGGTGGTGAGGTGTTTTGAATGTCGTGGTGGTGAGGTGTTTTGAATTTCGTGGTGGTGAGGTGTTTTGAATTTCGTGGTGGTGAGGTATTTCGAATTTCGTGGTGGTGAGGTGTTTTTAATTTCGTGGTGGTGAGGAGTTTTGAATTTCGTGGTGGTGAGGAGTTTTGAATTACGTGGCAGTGAGGTGTTTTGAATTTCGTGGTGGTAAGGTGTTTTGAATTTCGTGGTGGTGAGGTGTTTTTAATTATGTGGTGGTGAGGTGTTTTGAATTTCGTGGTGGTGAGGAGTTTTGAATTACGTGGGGGTGTGGTGTTTTGAATTACATGATGGTGAGGTGGTTTGAATTTCGTGGTGGTAAGGTGTTTTGAATTTCGTGGTGGCAAGGTGTTTTGAATTATGTGGTGGTGAGGTGTTTTTAATGACATGGTGGTGAGGTGTTTTGAATTACCTGATGGTGAGGTGTTTTGAATTTTGTGGTTGTGAGGTGTTTTTAATTATGTGGCGGTGAGGTGTTTTGAATTTCGTGGTGGTGAGGAGTTTTGAATTTCGTGGTGGTGGTGTTTTTAATTACATGGTGGTGAGGTGTTTTGAATTTTGTGGTGGTGAAGTGTTTTGAATTATGTGGTGGTGAAGTTTTTGAATTATGTGGCGTTGAGGTGTTTTTAATTATGTGCTGGTGAGGTGTTTTTAATTACGTGGTGTTGAGGTGTTTTGAATTTCATGGTGGTGAGGTGTTTTTAATTACGTGGTGGTGAGGTGTTTTTAATTACGTGGTGGTGAGGTGTTTTTAATTATGTGGTGGTGAGGTGTTTTGAATTACATGATAATGAGGTGTTTTGAATTTCGTGGTGGTGAAGTGTTTTGAATTATGTGGTGGTGAGGTGTTTTTAATCACATGGTAGTGAGGAGTTTTGAATTACCTGATGGTGAGGTGTTTTGAATTTCGTGGTGGTGAGGTGTTTTCAATTTCGTGGTGGTGAGGTGTTTTTAATTACATGGTGGTGAGGTGTTTTTAATTATGTGGTGGTGAGGTGTTTTGAATTACGTGATAATGAGGTGTTTTGAATTTCGTGGTGGTGAGGTGTTTTTAATTATGTGGTGGTGAGGTGTTTTGAATTTCGTGGTGGTGAGGAGTTTTGAATTACCTGATGGTGAGGTGTTTTGAATTTCGTGGTGGTGAGGTGTTTTCAATTTCGTGGTGGTAAGGTGTTTTGAATTTCGTGGTGGTAAGGTGCTTTGAATTATGTGGTGGTGAGGTGTTTTTTAATTTCATGGTGGTGAGGTGTTTTGAATTTCGTGGTGGTGAGGTGTTTTAATTAAGTGGTGGTGAGGTTTTTTAAAATTTCGTGGTGAGGTGTTTTTAATTTCGTGGTGGTGAGATGTTTTTAATTACACGGTGGTGAGGTGTTTTTAATTTCGTGGTGGTGAGGTGTTTTTTATTTCACGGTGCTGGGGTGTTTTGAATTTCGTGGTGGTGAGGTGTTTTTAATTACACGGTGGTGAGGTGTTTTTAATTTCGTGGTGGTGAGGTGTTTTTTATTTCACGGTGCTGGGGTGTTTTTAATTTCGTGATGGTGAGGTGTTTTTAATTTCGTGGTGAGGTGTTTTTAATTTCGTGGTGAGGTGTTTTTAATTTCGTGGTGGTGAGGTGTTTTAAATTACTTGGTGGTGAAGTGTTTTTATTTCGTGGTGGTGAGGTGTAATCGCCCCAAACTTCCAGTCTGCACCTATCCCGCTCGTATGTACATATGTGCTGAGGTGTTCTTTTTTGAATATTCATTTATTTTTTAAACCTAAATCTTCAACCTATATATTGATTATAAAATGTAATATCACAAACACCACAAATAAATGTGAGCAAAATAATTGTTTGTATTATGATTGGTGTAAATCATGACCACATAGCAACTCAGGTACAGTCATTATCCTCAGCTAAAGCAAGTCCGTTCCTCTGTAGCGAGCCAAGCCAAGCTAGTATGTATATATATGTATATGTATATCCTGTATATGTACATGTATATATATGTATATCCTGTGCATGTACATGTATATATATATATATATATATATATATGTATATGTATATATATATATATATGTATATGTATATACTGTATATGTACATGTATATATATGTATATGTATATATGTATATGTATATACTGTATATGTACATGTATATATATGTATATGTATATATGTATATGTATATACTGTATATGTATATGTATATACTGCATATGTATATGTATATATATGTATATATGTGTATATGTATATGTATATACTGTATATGTATATGTATATATATGTATATGTATATACTGTATATGTATATGTATATATATGTATATGTATATACTGTAGATGTATATGTCTATGTATATACTGTATATCTATATGTATATATGTGTATGTATATACTGTACATGAAAAGTAAGTACACCCCATCTGTATTTCAACAATATTGATAGATAAAGGTGATATAATATAACAAATATGAAACATTTACATTTTGTAGTCCATTGTATAATTTAAATAAACATAAATGCAAATTTCGCATGTGGAAAAAGTAAGTACACCCTTGGCTCTAATAGGTGGTATTGCCCCCTTTGGCAGAAACAACCTCAAGTAGGCGTTTCTTATAACTGTCTACCAGTCTCTGACATCGACTGGGAGAAATTTTTGCCCACTCCTCCATGCAGAATTCTTTCAGCTGTGCGATGTTTGAGGGGTTTCTTGCATACACAGCTCGTTTCAAATCCCCCCACAACATCTCGATGGGATTTTGATCCGGGCTTTGACTTGGTCATTCCAGAACCCTTCATTTCTTTATTTTCAGCCATTCCTTGGTGGATTTACTGGTATGTTTCGGGTCATTGTCATGTTGCAAGGTCCACCTTCGGTTGAACTTCAACTATTCCGATAGATGGCCTCACATTATCCTCAAGCACCCTCTGGTGCAATGAAGAATTCATAGTGGATTCTATGATGGTGAGCTACCCAGGCCCTGATGCAGCAAAGCTGCCCCAAACCACAATATTTCCACCATCATGCTTTACAGTTGGTATCAGGTTCTTGTGGTCAAATGCTGTCTTTGGTTTTCGCCAAACATGTCTTCTGGTACTGTGGCCAAATAGCTCTACCTTTGACTCATCTGTCCAGAGCACATTGGTGTTCATTGGCAAACTTTAGTCTTGCCCTGATGTTCTTTCTGGACAGCAAAGGTTTCCTCCTGGCACACCTCCCATGTATATCAAATTTGTGCAGCCTCTTTCTAATGGTAGACTCGTGCACTTTGACATCAACAGTGGCAAGAGCTACGTGTAGGTCCCGTGATGACATTCTGGGGTTCTTCGAGACTTCTTTCAGCATCATGCGGTCTGCTCTCGAGCTGAACTTGCTGGGGCGGCCTGGCCTGAACAAGTTGGCAGTTATTTGGAATCTTCTCCACTTGTAGATGATCTTCCGGACAGTCGAATTATTGATTTCAAATTGTTTGGAGATCTTTTTAAATCCCTTCCCAGACGCGTCGGCATCTATAACCTTCTTTCTGAAGGCCTCAGAGGGCTCTTTTGATCTAGGCATGCTGACGCCACACACTTCAACAACAAAGAGCAAACCAAACTAAATGTCTGAGGTTTATATAAGACAGGTTCCTCCAAGATCCTCTCTAATGATGTTCTAATCATTTTCACCTGAGCTGGTGCACCTGATTCTAATTTTAGGTATTTGAAGTAGTGATAAATGTAGGGGTGTACTTACTTATTCCACATGCGAAATTTGCATTTATGTTTATTTAAATCATACAATGGACTACAAAATGTAAATGTTTCATGATATTTGTTATATTATATCACCTCTATCTATCAATATTGTTGAAACTAGGGCATGCCCGTACTATATATAAGCTAGGACGTGCCCGTACGTGGGTGCCCGTTCCTTGCCAAAAAAAAAAAAAAAAAAAAATTTGTGTAGGGGTGTGTGTGTGTAAACATCCTAGGGCGTGCCCGTACGTGGGTGCAAAAAAACATGCGTGCAAACAACAACAACAAAAAAAAACTTTGAAACCACGTGGCAGTAACGACCACAGAACCCCCCCCCCTCTATTTACATGAATGGTTTGGTCCATTCGCAACGACCACAGAACCCCCCCCCCTCTATTTACATGCAATGGTTTGGTCCAAAGCGAACGGCTTGCAGTGTTTGGTAAAGAAATCGCCATAGCTCGGTAACTACTTGTCCGATTAATTTCAAACCTTGAAAAGGCACATCCTCGGGTCCCCAGCAATATACCTGGCAAGTTTCAAGTATATCGGACCGGTAGTTGTCGAGAAACAGCGGTCACAGACAAACATACACACATACACACATACAAACACACATACAAACACACATACACACATACACACAGAGATTAATGGAATTATAGATAGATGAAGATCAAATAGCTGTATGTTGAAATAGGTTGAAAAAGTCAAAACTTTACATGGGGTGCACTTACTTTTTCACGTGACTGTATATAATATATTGTCGCGCAACTCCAATTAACCCTCAGAGTCACGGATAGCCTAAACGGTCTTATTGGAGGCAACTACCCAAACACGGATTCGGCTATGGAAGCGCGGGAGGAAGAAGGAAAATGGAGACTGCGGCGAAAGCACTTAACTGCAGCATGCGGGCGTAGCTCCGGTCCTGTAAGAGGAAATTAACTCAAGCGGGCACAGGTTTGAATGGGGATGCAAAATAATACAAGGGTTTATTCAGGAAAAGGCAAGGACAAGAAAAGCATGCACCGGTAATGAATATCCTAAATCGGGATCCCGCACACCAGACCTCAAACACAAGACGAGGGGGATTAAATACGAAAATAACACGTCTTTTATGTAAAGTGTATTCGTGGATGCGGCCTTATCTCGTCTTTGTCGTCTTGGTGGCTGCCGTCCAACACCGCTCCGTTCGGCCTCGATCGCACACCACGAGGTCCCTCGCTCCAAATGCCACGAGGCCTCGCTCCAAGCGCCACGCGTCCAATGCAGGCCAGCGGCTCCACATGAGGTCGATTCACTCGAACCACAGTCCTCGTCTCTACGAACTCAACACTCTGTATCAGAACCAACTGTGCGCACCCAAACGAACTGCCCAAAACCAACTGTCCAAAAGGCGTTCGGCATTCGTTAATATCAATTTCACTCGCTCAGGATCTGCCAACTCTCAGGATCTCTGAGCTGCTTCGCTCAGGATCTGCCCCGCTCAGGATCTCTGATCTCTGATCTCTGGATCTGCCCTCAGGATCTGCCAGGAATCCAACTGGTCCTCTGAGTTCTGTGCGCTCTTTTTTATAGCCTCGGCCGGTGACGTCAGCCCTGGCACGCTGCCAACGAATCAGAGCCTCCACCGACTCGCCCAGGTGCATGCCCACTGCGTCACTCCCACTCGCGCTCCTGCTCCTGGTGTCATAGCACGTGCTATTTGAGGTGGATAGGCCTGTCGGAGGTGTAAGTGGTGGCGGCCATGTGGCGGTGTTCTGGCCTGATTTCTTCCTACATTATGTCAGGGGGGGGGGGGGGGGAGGGCGTTATTTAGTGTTGTACTTAGGATCCGTCGGAATGTCTATATGGTGTGCAGTGCCAAAAGGGGCAGAGGTTTGGCTAACCAGGTGAGGACACACACAGGGGCGCTACTCCTTAATCCCTACTCTACTTAACACACGAATCTCCTGGTAGATTCACAATTATACGTCTTACCCGACAAAACGCCTACACATGAACTTATTACAGGTAGTTGTCCTTACCGCAACATCTCGAAGCATGTTACCTAGTCAGCTCTATTCTGCTCTACATATCACGACCGAAATTCTTAACACAGCCCCCTGCCCCCCCCCACCCCCCCCCTCCCCTTGGAACCGTAGCTCCTGCAAGGTTCACCGCAGGCGCTACCATTCCAGCCTTAACACGTACTGTCACACACTTAATTAACCTATGAAATAAATCAGGATGGGCTGTGGGAAGTGAGTCGGACTACCTACCTACACTTCCTTAACATGCTAAACCCCTTAACAGCCATGCAAGTATGTACATTGATTTCGATCCGTTGTTCCTGTGGAGGGAGGAAACAAACAACATTCAAAACTAACTTAACCACAAACTTAACCAACTTACAAGATTACAAAAACTCTACACATTTTTACATACCCCAGTCTACAGACCGCGTCCCCCGGTGGATGCCAAAAGACACAACCTTACCTGCGGGGCCATCCCCAATGCGCCCCTAAATTTCTGCGGGCCCTGTCCAGGTATTACAGGTGAGTGACATGGCTCGGTGGATTTCGCCCCCATTCATGCAACACAAACCCCTTATCCACTCATTCTCATTCCAAAACTCATCACTACACTTTATCATTACCAGCACTTATTTCACCCCCCTCCCTGCAGGACCATGGCATTGATGTCATATTCATGTGTGTGTTTTCCTCAACTAGGCAGCGGGGAGGTACCGTATAAAAAGATGGTGGGGGCGCTTCAGGCTGTGGTGCTCGCAGTCCCAAAAACAAGTCAACCGACTTACAAGTTCATTGCCCCCCCCCTCCCCCCTTTACCTCTTGGCCCGGTGACAGCCCAAAAGCCCCTTTCCGTCGTTACCTCGCCGGTGAGGGTCTCCACACACACCAGGCTCCTCCGCGGCCTCCTGCTTCAGCGCAGCAACACGGGTCACCGGGGGACTCCCTCACCCCGCGGCGCCCAACCAGGCCCTCCACCGACGAGCTCCAATTTCCAGATACCACCGGCTGCCAGGGGTAATTGCCGCAGAGGGGGGCCGCAGGCATCGCTCCTCAGACCTTGATCCGTACCTGCGGACACACACACCTTCCCCACCCACAAGACCCCAAAACACACTTCCTCCCCTGCTGCCATTCAATTCTCACACAACTCAGCGCAATTCCAAAGATGATGGTACAAAAGATGTTTCACAAGTTTTGCCATGGCCTGCCACATGTGAAATCCCCTATTCACATTTGCCATTACACATTTCCAAAAGCACAATAATCACCCCTCATTGTCTCCGATAATCATCACAATCATCACTGTTTTCACTCTCATGACCACATGAAAACACATCACCACAACACCAACACAAACGCCACCCACAAGATACTGTGTGGCCCCCATTCCATCCCCTCACCGACCATGTCATCACTCTCACCCACCTCCCAACTCCAAATTACATGTCCCCAAAATTTCCACAAGCAAGTCCTGAAGCCTGGGACAGTACACATCTAACACTCACCTCAAGTGCAGATAATTACCGGTTGGTCAGGTCCAAAATGCAATCCACCCTTACAATCCCAAAATTTATCACTGGACCAATCAGATTTCTCCAAATTTCTCTTTTGTCCCCACTATACAGGCAGGTATGTGGATCCGCATCCAACGGTGATCATCACTACACAACTACCGGTGGCCACGGCAGCTCTGCACCTCTACCGTGCAAGGGTCATCGAGACAAGGTGAGCAGTCAAAATGCCAACATGGCCCATGAGTGTCCATAAGGGTGCGACCCACCATCCATCCTTCGGCCCCCCTGCGAGGAACACAGCTGCACCAGTCCCAGCTGCCAATGTGGTGGGCACCTGCTGCCAAAAACACAATACTGCACGCACAACCTCGGCCCTGGGGGAGACGGTCGCAGTGCGTGGCATTCCCCTCACGTCACCTATGCCACCCTCTCGTCCCCCAGTCCACAGAACCGCAGCCCCCCAGTGCTCACCCACACTTGACCACACCAAGGTCCAGTCGACAGCCATGCTCCATCAGGAGACTCACCCAGAAGACATGGTCCACACACCTCGGACACCCATAGAACCACGTTGACCCTCAACTACACAACTAGATCCCCATGATCCCGTGTCCCAAATATCAGCACAGTCACCCCCACAACCAGTTGAAAGCTGTGTCCTGCTACCCTGTCAATTTTATCACAGCCTCCAACACTTTGGTCTACCACACCTGGATCAATAATGACGTCACTGTACAGTGTCCACCATTTCTCTTCACAAAATTCCCCCTTAAATTTGCATCTAAACCACAGATTACCCATGCCAAACATTTTTCACATTTCACTAACCTCACCAAAGAAATATGCTTTGCCATACACATGCCAGCCGAGCATGGCCCATATGCTCGGCATGTTACAACTTCCCGATTTCTCAACCCCATGGCTCTCTTCCCAACCCGATAGTCCATAAATCATAACGGAACATCTGTGGAAGGTCACTCTCACACCATCAGGTTCCACAGATGCCCCAATGGTTGTCCAGCAGGCTACCTCCATCCCTGTCCATTCGGTTCGACCCGTGTCCATAGCACAGCACAACATGTCAGGTCACCACATGCCGGCTGTCCCAGAATCTCAGGAGGAGGGTGCCAGGTCGCATGCCTGGGTGGTCACTACATCAGGCCCAAGTTGGCCGTCTGCAGTGCCACCACCAAAGCGCGACCCACAACACCTCCCCCCAGTGGTCCTCAATATTTGCCATCCCAGGCTTGAGAAACCACCTCAGACCCCCTGGAGGTCTTAACCCCCACCAGGGTCCAGTGACCCTGTCGGCCCGAGCCACCCGCTCGGCCGGTCCCCCGACGGACAAGGGACGCCACACTCCACCAGATCCCCCGTGGGGCCCAGGTTGTACCATGCCACCCATGGCTGGACCCCACGTCCAAATCCCGCCAGCTCAGCCCCCCAGCTGGCTGGCATCCCCAAATTTACAAAGGGGCAACTTTTCCCCGAGGCCATCACTGTTACGTGCTCCTCCCCGACCTTCTGGTCTCGGTATACCTCCGAACCCCGGGGGAGCCACGGCAGAAAAATATATCTTATTCCGTGTCGAAATCACTAAGGAAACCACACCAATGGTTATAAACCAACCAATAATATATTATATATCACACAGGAATAACATCACCAATAACGATTGCAAATCCAGACAATCAAAATCTTAAGATGGTACTAAAGCGCGGCGTTACGCGCGCTGCTTGCGAGCAAGGAGGAAGCGGACAAGTGGTAACTTATAAGCGTCTTTATTTCAGGAGCTCACTGTAACACTAGCGCGCTCTGGGCTGCGCGCCCCGTGTATATCCTCAGGCCACGCCTACCCCTCGGGCGTGGCCCTCGCCCACTTGGTGCGCGGAATGATGTCACCACGCCAGTGGGCTTTCGTGTCCACCACACGCGCCCCCCCAGAATTCCCGCGCACCTGGAGGGCCAGTTTGCGGGGCAGACGGATGACCCGGCCGAAGCGCCCCCTGGCGATCGGCGGCGTCCGGGGTGCAGGGATGCCAGGTGGGGTGCCCCTGGCTGCCCCTGGGATGGGTGCAGGACCGGGGGGCGGCGTGGCGGCGGGGCTGGGCGGTGCCGGGGTCCGACGCGGGGGTCGGGCCACTGGCGGTGGATGGTCCACGTCGAGGTGGGCCGGCTTGAGGCGGTCTACAGAAACGCGGTCAGGAGTACCGCCGATGTCCAGGGTGAAGTGCTTCGCCCCGGTCTCCAGCACGCGGAAAGGCCCGTCGTACGGGGGCCGCAGTGGTGTCTGGTGGGCATCGTGGCGGACGAAGACGTACTCCGCCGTGCGAAGCTCCGGGGCGACGTGCGTCGGTGGGTGCCCGTGGCATGCCGTTGGCACCGGGGCGAACCTCTGGGCGGTCTCTTGCAGAGCGGAGCGCTGCTGTGCCGCGGACCATGGTGCCGTGGAGTCGGGGAGGAACTCGCCCGGCACCCGCAGCGGTTGCCCGAAGACCAACTCCGCCGCGGATGCACGCAGGTCCTCCTTGGGCGCTGTCCGGAGGCCCAGCAGGACCCAGGGGAGCCTGTCGACCCAGCCGCCGTCGCGGAGGGTGGCCCGGAGCGCGGCCTTCAATGAGCGGTGAAATCGCTCACACAGGCCGTTAGCCTGGGGGTGGTAGGCCATGGTTCGGTGCAGCCGGACCCCGAGCCCCTGCGCGACCGCCCCCCAGAGCTCCGAGGTGAACTGGGGGCCGCGGTCGGACAAGATGTCTGAGAGGGCGCCGAACCGGGCGACCCAGGTGGCGATGAAAGCCTGCGCGACGTCCGCCGCCATCGTCGACACCAAGGGCACGGCCTCCGGCCACCGGGTGGTGCGGTCCACCATGGTGAGGACGTGGGTGAAACCCCGCGAGGGGGGCAGAGGTCCCACCAGGTCCACGTGGACGTGGTCAAACCGGCGTTCCGGCACCGTGAACGGGGCCAACGGGGCCTGGGTGTGCCGGTGCACCTTGGCGCGCTGGCACGCGAGGCATGTCCTGGCCCAGCCACGGACGGCCTTCCGGAGGCCATGCCAGACGAACTTGTCGGCGATCCACCTTTGGGAGGCCCTCGTGCCCGGGTGGGACAGGCCGTGGATGGCGTCAAACACCTGGCGCTGCCAGCCCGCGGGCACGATGGGGCGAGGCCGCCCAAGGGAGACGTCGCACAAGAGGGCCGCGCCCGCGCCGTCGAACGGCACCTCGGTGACGCGGAGGCCCGTGACGGCGGTCCGCAAGGCCTGGACGTCGGGGTCAGCGGCCTGGTCCGCTGCCATCCGGGCATAGTCGATGCCGAGGTGGACTGCGTGGGCGACGGCCCGGGAAAAGCAATCCGCCACCGGGTTGTCCTTCCCCGCGACATGCCGGATGTCCGTCGTGTACTCGGACACGGCCGAGAGGTGACGCTGCTGCCGGGCCGACCACGGCTCGGTGACCTTGCCCATCGCGAAGATCAGCGGCTTGTGGTCGACGAAGGCCGTGAACGCACGGCCCTCGAGCAGATGGCGGAAGTGCCTGACCGCCAAGTGAAGCCCGAGCAACTCGCGGTCGAAGGTACTGTAACGGCGTTCGGGCGGGCGAAGCTGCCGGCTAAAGAACGCCAGCGGTTGCCAAGCTCCACGCACCCATTGCTCGTGCACCGCGCCCACCGCGTAGTCCGAGGCGTCGGTGGTGAGGGCGATCGGTGCATCGGGCACCGGGTGCGCGAGCATGGTGGCGTTAGCCAAGGCGAGGTTCGCGCCCGTGAATGCCGTGTCCATCTGCTCGGTCCAGGTAATGTCGCCTTTGCCCGGCTTACGTCGGAGAGCTTTGTGCAGGGGGCGCAGGAGCTGGGCGATACGGGGCAGGAACCGATGGTAAAAGTTCACCATGCCCAGGAACTCCTGCAGCCCTCTGATCGTGCGGGGGCGCGGAAACCCCTTCACCGCCTCCACCTTGGCCGGCAGGGGGATGGCTCCGTGCCTGGTGACACGGTGCCCCATAAAATCGATTACGGCGACGCCGAACCGGCACTTTGCGGGGTTCACAATCAGGCCATGCTGGCCCAGGCGTTCGAAGAGCGTGCGGAGGTGGCGTAGGTGCTCTTCGCGGGACGAGCTGGCGACGAGGATATCGTCCAGGTAGACGTAGACAAAATCCAAGTCGCGCAGGACGCTGTCCATCAGTCGCTGGAACGCCTGAGCCGCATTCTTCAGACCGAAGGGCATCTGCAGGAACTCAAAGAGTCCGAATGGCGTGATGACCGCCGTCTTCGGGACATCCTCCGGCCTGACGGGGACCTGATGGTAGCCGCGTATGAGGTCCACCTTTGAGAAGAAGGACATGCCCGCCAAACGGGCGGAAAAGTCCTGAATGTGGGGGACGGGGTAGCGGTCGGGAGTGGTGGCGTTATTGAGATGGCGATAGTCCCCGCATGGTCGCCATCCCCCGCCGGGCTTCGGCACGATGTGCAGCGGCGACGCCCAAGCACTCTTCGAGCGCCGAACGATGCCGAGTCGCTCCAGGGTAGCGAACCCCGCTTTTGCCACCGCCAGCTTCGTCGGCTCGAGGCGGCGTGCCCGGGCGTAGATCGGTGGCCCGATGGTGGGGATGTGATGGGCCACCCCGTGCTTGACGGCCCCCGCCGAGAAGGTGGGCCGCGTGAGGGCCGGGAAGCCGGCGAGGAGGCGGGTGAATGCGTCCGCTGCCGGAAGCGTACAGATCAACGTGGCCGGAACCGAACCGTTCGGCAAGCCGCTTGGCAAGCCGCTCGGCGAGCCGCTCGTTGAGCTGCTCGACGAGCTGAGCAGTGCACAAGCGAGCGAGCTGAACGTCTCGGCCTGGACAAGACGTCTGCGCTTTACGTCGACCAGGAGCCCATTAGCGCACAGGAAGTCCGCGCCAAGCAGTGTCATGGGCACGTCGGCGGTGACGAACGTCCATCGGAAAACCTGCCCTCCGAACCGCAGAGAGAGGCAGCGTTTTCCGTACGTACGGATGGGCGTCCCGTTCGCGGCAAGCAGCGCGGGGCCCCCGCCCGCGGCGTGCTTGTCTAACGTACCGGCGGGAACGACACTCACCTGCGCTCCCGTGTCGCACAGGTAACGGCGCCCGGATAAGGTGTCCGTTATGAACAGCAGGCTGCTCGAACGGCCGGCGCTCATCGCCACTATTGAGCGCCGGCCCGGGCGTTTCCCGACCTGTTGAAGGAGCATGGCGGATGACACTGCCGAGCCTCCTGGCCGAACTTGGCGTGGAACCAGCACCAGGTGGTGGAGCTGGAGGAGCGCGGCTGGCTCCGCCAGGCCGGTGGAGTTGGCGGGTTTCCCCGCGGTGGCGGTTTTCGCCGCGGCGGTGGGCGGGGCATGGCGGCGGTCACGAGGTGCGTATCAGCATGCTGCGTATGCTGTGTAAGCTGATGCTGTGGATCAGCATCATCAGCAGCATCAGCCTCGAGGTCCGTGACGGCCGCGAAGTACCTGTCCGTGACGGCCGCGAAGTACCTGTCCGCCTCGGCTGCCAATGCTCGGGGTTCCGTTAGCACAGTCCCGGCCAACGCGAGGCGGACCTGCGCTGGAAGTTGGCGACGGAAAAGCGCCCGGAATAGAGAACCGGGGGCTTCGTCGCCCAACAGTTACAGCATATGGTCCATTCGGACCGACGGGCGCGTGTCGCCGAGCTCGGGGAGATCCAGGAGGCGGTCGGCCCATGCGTCGTCCGTGAGGCCGAACGTGGCTAGGAGTAGCCGCTTGAGTGCCTCGTACTTGTGGCCGTCCGGTGGGTGGCGAAGGATGGACACCACTCGAGCGGCCGTGCCGGGCCCGAGGGAGGCGACGACGTGGCAGTATCGCGTGTCATCGCCGGTGAGGCGCCGAAGCTGAAATTGGGCTTCGGCCTGGACGAACCAGACTTCGGCCTGAGCCTCCCAAAATTCGGGAAGTTTGATGAAGTTGGCCATGGGGCAATGGCGTCGTGTGTGGAAGGATCGCTCCGGCAGATCCAACGTCGAGGTCACCAGTAAAGCGCGGCGTTACGCGCGCTGCTTGCGAGCAAGGAGGAAGCGGACAAGCGGTAACTTATAAGCGTCTTTATTTCAGGAGCTCACTGTAACACTAGCGCGCTCTGGGCTGCGCGCCCCGTGTATATCCTCAGGCCACGCCTACCCCTCGGGTGTGGCCCTCGCCCACTTGGTGCGCGGAATGATGTCACCACGCCAGTGGGCTTTCGTGTCCGCCACAGTACCATCTTATTAAGTAACATAAACTCACTGATCCCAGTCCCAACTCAGCAGCAGCTCAGCAGTGATCAGCGCTCCCAGTGAATGGAACCCAACCCCTCAATGTCTCTATAACTCAACGGAGATGAGGCGAAGACGCGATGAGGCGAGTAAGGAGGTGTAGGCAAGGCATGGACCGTCACGTGGTCTAATCCAACACCAAACTGGCCGTGGAAAGGGAATCCCAAATAAGCGTTCCAGACGTGCACAATCACCGTTCAGTCAACGAACTGCAGGGCAATCTTCAGACACCGCTTTAGTGCACACCCATCCCGGGCAGCCCACCGGAGGGGGAGACCAGCTGATGCGGCAACCTTTTTCAGCGAACGACGCGCGAGGTCCAAAATGGCGGACGGCTCTTACTCGAGCCAAAGCGTCTAGGCGAGGATTCTCCGGAACCTCACGCCTGTACCTGACCTCTCAGGCTTTTTCACTACTCCAGCGATAACACCAACTGCACGATATTCCTTTCAAGGACTCAAAGTTCACTCGCGATGTACGCTCGACCACGCTAGGTACGGAGCTTCTACAAATGCATCTTTTCACTTCCCTCACGCCTCTTCTTCTTCGCTTCACGTCTTCCGGTGCATGATCCGATTTCCTGTTACATTTTTACCATGAGCGCTTTTAACCGTTTAATCACAATAACCATTTCCTTTAAACAACAATAATCGCCGTTTCCTTCCAACCCCGATAAGAATAATAATACATAACCAGCAATGTTACAAGTGGATGAAAGCCACAACCACGGAAGGGCCGAATCTGTAACAATCACCAATGACCTCTCCTGGTCCAAATCCCGCAGCCCGGGGACCAACTCCAACCAAGGCTGCTCCAAATCAAATTCCTATTTTAATTTAATTTTAAATTTCTTTTTAGAAATTTTGATTTCACATCCCAAACCACAGCTGCAGGTAACAACTCCCTCGGGTTGTTCTGCCCCTCCCTGCAGCTGGTCCACATTCCCTACGGGGACCAAATCTTTGGAGGCTCTATCTCCCGATCCTCGAAGGTCCAAATCCAGCCCGGAGTCAAAACACTCCCCCAGCTGGGTATCCAATTTCGGAGCCTCCTGTTCCCAATTGTTGTGCACGGTGAGGGTCCCCACGGTCACCACAGCCACCTCCTCGGACCGACTCACCTCATCCCCCAAACTCCTTTGGACCTGGTCAAACTCTTCCCCGATGGTACTGTTCAAGGCCTTCAGCCGCTGTATCAATTCATTCTCATCATCCTCCCCCATCAATTCTGGCTCCGACAGGTATTCATCCACGACTACCCAGTCCGGTTCCGTTACACGGATCTCCAATATTCTTACCCCCTCTTGCTCTGAACCACTGCCCTGGCACAGCAAGGATCCCAATGCATCCCCCAGTTGAGGTGCTGTGACATCCACCCGGTCCCGACAATCAACCAGGCCAGTAGGTGGGAAACATCCTTCATTACAATTTTCTAAACATTCCAAATTTCCTTCCCCATTCACCTGTGGGCACTCCACGTTCACCTGTGGACATTCCCCATTAGCCTCTTCATTTGCCATTCCTGGTGCAATTCCCAATTTGCCTTCCCCCCGTTCCAATTCGCATTCTGCCACCTTTGGCTTCTCCTGTGCCCCAACGGCACCATTCGTTCGTCCTTCCTTCAATTTACTCGACCAGGCATCCATTTTGTTCATCAGTCCCTCAATTTTTCCTTTAATTTGCTCCTCCAATCGATCATTCATTCCCTTCATTAATTTCATTAAGGCCTGGGTGTCTATGGGGGCTGTCCCTCCGGCGGGGGAAGTTCCAACGCTATCCTCCATTTCCCCCATTTCCGCTCACTCCCGATCCTTCCCACATCTTCCATTCTCCTTTCCATACCGCTCACCTCCTCCTCCGTAAAGGAGGTTGCTTTCCCACGTGGGTTTTCCAACAGGAATTGAATTAATTTAATGACGCACCTTCCGCGTCGTGCAAGCCCAAACGACGATATAAATTTCCGCCTCCGACGACAAAAAATTTCTTTCCAAATTCTCCACACTCCTTGACACCAAATTTATGTATCGGGTTCCATCCCACTACTCGACAACAGTTGTCTGTTGTCAAAAACTTCGTATCCCTCTCCTGACTACCAGTTGTCACGCAACTCCGATTAACACCAGAGTCGCGGATAGCCTAAACGGTCTTATTGGAGGCAACTACCCAAACACTGATTCGGCTATGGCTGCGCGGGAGGAAGAAGGAAAATGGAGGCTGTGGCGAAAGCACTTAACTGCAGCTCGCCGGCGTAGCTCCGGTCCTGTAAGGGGGCAATTAACTCAAGCGGGCACAGGTTTGAATGGGGATGCAAAATAATACAAGGGTTTATTCAGGAAAAGGCAATGATAGGAAAAGCACACGCCGGTAATGAATATCCTAAATCTGGATCCCGCACACCAGACCTCAAACACAAGACGAGGGGGATGAAATACGAAAATAACACGTCTTTTATGTAAAGTGTATTTGCGGATGCAGCCTTATCTCGTCTTTGTCGTCTTGGTGGCTGCCGTCCAACACCGCTCCGTTCGGCCTCGATCGCACACCACGAGGTCCCTCGCTCCAAGTGCCACGAGGCCTCGCTCCAAGCACCACGCGTCCAACGCAGGCCAGCGACTCCACACGAGGTCGATTCACTCGAACCACAGTCCTCGTCTCTACGAACTCAACACTCTGGATCAGAACCAACTGTGCGCACCCAAACGAACTGCCCAAAACCAACTGTCCAAAAGGCGTTCGGCGCTCGTTAATATAGATCTCACTCGCTCAGGATCTGCCAACTCTCAGGATCTCTGATCTGCCTCACTCAGGATCTGCCTCGCTCAGGATCTTTGATCTGCCTCACTCAGGATCTGCCTCACTCAGGATCTCTGATTTCTGAATCTGATCTCTGGATCTGCCTTCTCAGGATCTGCCAGGAATCCAACTGGTCCTCTGAGTTCCGTGTGCTCTTTTTTATAGCCTCGGCTGGTGACGTCAGCCCTGGCGCCCTGCCAACCAATCAGAGCCTCCACCGACTCGCCCAGGTGCACGCCCACTGCGTCACTCCCACTCACGCTCCTCGCTCCTGCTCCTGGTGTCATAGCACGTGCTATTCGAGGTGGATAGGCCTGTCGGAGGTGTAAATGGCGGCAGCCATGTGGCGGTGTTCTGGCCTGATTTTTTCCTATGTCATGTCAGGGGAAGGGGAGAGGGGGCGTTATTTAGTGTTGTAATAAGGATCCGTCGGAATGTCTATGTGGTGTGCAGTGCCAAAAGGGACAGAGGTTTGGCTAAACAGGTGAGGAAACACACAGGGGTGCTACTCCTTAATCCCTACTCAACTTAACACACGAATCTCCTGGTAGATTCACAATTATACGTCTTACCCGACAAAACGACTACACATGAACTTATTACAGGTAGTTGTCCTTACCGCGACATCTCGAAGTATGTTACCTATTCAGCTCCATTCTGCTCTACATATCACTACCCAAATTCATAACAATATGTATATGTATATATATATGTAAATGTATATATATTTATAAGTATATATGTATATGTATGTATATTTATGTATATATATATATATACATATATATATACTGTATATATATATATATATATATATATATATATATATATATATATATATATATATATATATATATATATATATATATATATATATACATATATATATACAGACTTGGCATTTAATATGGAATGTTTTTTTTTTCTTGACTTGGGTTTACTTTCTGTACTCAGTATATCAATCTGGTGAGTTTATTTTACCCTTCGGTGATGTCTTTTTTGAAAGAACCATGTCACTGATTGTCTTTCGCAGCAAGAAGTCAATAACAGGATTATATCACAGGTGGCGTGACAAAATGTAAGGACAGGTACATTTGTCGATTGGCTTCACAATCGGGTATATAAGGGTTGTTGCGTTCTGTATTAGTGGAAAACAACTGCTGCACGTCTCCAAAAGTTATTGCCGCTTCCTCTGGAGATGGTCCGTCAACTTGACCATGCTGTTTGTCATAGAGTGGTGGCTTTACGAAATTCTGGCATGAAACAGCGTGCTATTGCTCGGCAGTATGGCATCACTCAAGGTCAGGTGTCAAAGATCCTGAAACGAAATGCTCAGAGGGGTGTCCCTACTCCAATACCGAGGCCAGGACGTCCACGCAGAACCACAAGGAGAGATGATCGCCAGCTGCACCGGTTAGTCTGCAATGGTCGTACCAAGTCAGCTAATCGGCTTAGGGCTGAGTGGCAGCAACTGACAAATGTGCCTGTATCCAGAAGGCTAGTCAACCAACGACTGGTTCAAGCAGGCTATCGTGCCAGGCGTCCCCTGAGAAAGCCACGCCTGACCAGACAACACAGCCAGCGCCGATTGCAGTGGGCCAGAGAGCACCGTCAATGGCAGCCAGGACACTGGAATCACGTGACCTTCAGTGACGAGTCTAGATTTCTGGTCTATCGTCAAGATGGCTGCGTCCGAGTGCAGAGACAAGTGCATGAAGCCCACAACGAAGATAGTATAGTGCCAAGAGTCGAACCTGGAGGTGGTGGGGTGACCATTTGGGCTGCTTTTCATGCAGGGGGCAAAACTGACCTGGTTGTTCTGAATGGAAACCTGAACCAGTTCAAGTACAAGGTCATTCTGGAAGAAACATTGCTTCCATTTGCTCGTGCAGCCTTTCGAGGAAACTTTGTCTTCCAAGATGACAATGAACGGCCTCATCGTGCTCGCATGATCCAACACTTTCTTGCTGACCGTGGTGTAGAGCATATGGAGTGGCCTGCCATGTCCCCGGATATGAATCCGATAGAGAACTTGTGGGCAGAATTAACGCATCAAATCGACAACTTGGACCAGCAGCCTACCTCTGTGCATGAATTGCAGCAGACTATTGTCACTGCATGGCAAGCGATTCCTGTCCAAACCTTGGCAAATCTCGTGAACAGCATGCCTTGACATGTACGTGCTCTCCTGAATGCTCGTGGGGGTTACACGAAATACTGAACTGTAATTTTACTGTCCTTAATCCCAGTCATAATTTAGCTTTTGTCTTTGTTGAAATTTTTTTTGGCTAATGTGCAAAATAGAGAGATACTTCTGGAAAACGTACAGAAGTTTAACACAGTACTGTCCGTGAATTGAGTTCAATATCAGTGTACATCACTTTCAAGGATCAATTTATTTGCTTCGAAATGTCAAACGTGGTTTTTGTTTCTTTTAAAGGTCACACTAACAAAATCTAGAATAATTTCAACATAATTCCAATGAACTTTTGGTTCTAAGTCATCTTGAAAAGTAAGTTCACCCCCACAAAAAAAATATTCCATATTAAATGCCAAGTCTGTATATGCAGTCACGTGAAAAAGTAAATACACCCCATGTAAAGTTTTGACTTTTTCAATATATTTCAACATACAGCTATTTGATCTTCATTTCAACAATATTGATAGATAACGGTGATATAATATAACAAATATCATAAAACATTTACATTTTGTAGTCCATTGTATAATTTAAATAAACATAAATGCAAATTTCGCATGTGGAAAAAGTAAGTACACCCTTGGCTCTAATAGGTGGTATTGCCCCCTTTGGAAGAAACAACCTCAAGTAGGTGTTTCTTATAACTGTCTACCAGTCTCTGACGTCGACTGGGAGAAAATTTTGCCCACTCCTCCATGCAGAATTCTTTCAGCTATGCGATGTTTGAGGGGTTTCTTACATGCACAGCTCATTTCAAATCCCCCCACAACATCTCGATGGGATTTAGATCCGGGCTTTGACTTGGCCATTCCAGAACCCTCCATTTCTTTCTTTTCAGCCATTCCTTGGTGGATTTACTGGTATGTTTAGGGTCATTGTCATGTTGCAAGGTCCACCTTCGGTTGAGCTTCAACTTTCCGACAGATGGCCTCACATTATCCTCAAGCACCCTCTGGAACAATGAAGAATTCATAGTGGATTCTATGATGGTGAGCTGTCCAGGCCCTGATGCAGAAAAGCTGCCCCAAACCATAATATTTCCACCACCATGCTTGTTATCAGGTTCTTGTGGTCAAATACTGTCTTTGGTTTTTGCCAAACATGTCTTCTGGTACTGTGGCCAAATAGCTCTACCTTTGACTCATCTGTCCAGAGCACATTGTTCCAGAAGTGCTGGTCTTTGCCTCGGTGTTCATTGGCAAACTTTAGTCTTGCCCTGATGTTCTTTCTGGACAACAAAGGTTTCCTCCTGGCACACCTCCCATGTAGATCAAATTTGTGCAGCCTCTTTCTAATGGTAGACGCGTGCACTTTGACATCAACAGCGGCAAGAGCTACCTGTAGGTCCCGTGATGACATTCTGGGGTTCTTGGAGACTTCTTTCAGCATCTTGCGGTCTGCTCCCAGGCTGAACTTGCTGGAGCGGCCTGGCCTGAACAAGTTGGCAGTTGTTTGGAATCTTCTCCACTTGTAGATGATCTTCCGGACAGTCGAATGATTGATTTCAAATTGTTTGGAGATCTTTTTTAATCCCTTCCCAGACTCGTAGGCATCTCTTACCTTCTTTATGAAGGCCTGAGAGAGCTCTTTTGATCTACGCATGGTGACGCCGCACACTTCAACAACAAAGAGCAAACCAAACTAAATGTCTGAGGTTTAAATAAGACAGGTTCCTCCAAGATCCTCTCTAACGATGTTCTAATCATTTTCACCTGAGCTGGTGCACCTGATTCTAATTTTAGGTATTTGAAGTGGTGATAAATGTAGGGGTGTACTTACTTTTTCCACATGCGAAATTTGCATTTATGTTTATTTAAATTATACAATGGACGATAAAATGTAAATGTTTCATGATATTTGTTATATTATATCACCTTTATCTATCAATATTGTTGAAATGAAGGTCAAATAGCTTTATGTTGAAATATGTTGAAAAAGTCAAAAGTTTACATGGGGTGTACTTACCTTTTCACGTGACTGTATATATCAGGTAAAAAAATGTGTGGAAGGCAGGTGGCGTATGCAACCATTTCTGATATAAAGTGTTCTGATTTGGTGTAGGGGACGAGGTGCCGTTCTAATGCGAGTCGACCATCAGGTGCATTAGGTGCATCAGGTGCGTGTATGTGTTACACTCGCCGAATCTTTAAGTTCGCCTCTCCTTTAATAAAA